>NC_136914.1:171367045-171773870 GCF_949752795.1 Hyperoodon ampullatus
TTCGGGCTATAAATATCAAAGTTAACTAATACTTAATCAATTTACTTTTATTTCTCAGTCATTTGCTATTTCGAGTAGAAATGATATATGTCTTTGACTGCCATTAATACACATAAATATGAAAATTCTATAATTTTTAAGACCATAAAAGTCAATCAATAATCATTTATTTACTATTTTAAATAGTATTTATTCAGAAAACACATTTTAGTTTCTACTCAATGCCAAGTAATACCTAAAA
The DNA here is from genome assembly GCF_949752795.1 of Hyperoodon ampullatus. Classification (NCBI taxonomy): domain Eukaryota; kingdom Metazoa; phylum Chordata; class Mammalia; order Artiodactyla; family Ziphiidae; genus Hyperoodon; species Hyperoodon ampullatus. Next base: position 171,367,287 of record NC_136914.1, read on the forward strand.
AAAAATATAAGAATCTGATCCTAAAAATACTTGGAGTTTAATGAAAAAACAGTCATTTAACTAGATAATATAGTACGAAGAGCTGCCAGCTGAATATATACATTTATATATGAATATATACATTTATATATGAATATATGGATATAAAATCACAAAGGTAAGAGCAATTATATTAGTCAAGCTAAGTTATGCTGTGGTGACAATCCCCAAAATCGATGTGCCTTAACATGATTGTATTTTATTTATCTTTCATTCTGTATGTTAAATGCAGGCAGGCAGGTTGCTCTAGTTATTGATGACATCCAGGGATCGAGCTAACAAAGGCTTGATCTTGGCACATGCTTTAATAATCACCAATCACAGAACATTCATGACAAACTACACACTGAATCTTAAAGCTTCTTCCTGGAAGTGACACATTTCACTTGCCTTTATGTTTCACTGGTCAAAACAAGTCATAAGACGCTCATCTTCAGAGGAAGTGAAGAAGACAACATGTTTAGAAAAGGAGAACTAAAATATTTGTTAGCAGCCTAAATGATTAACGTGGTGTTAAATCGTTAAATCTGAACTCAGAGAATATTCCACAGAGAAGGTAATACTTGAAATAACTCCTAAAATAGGAGAAAACATGCTTTTTTTTTCAGGAAGATTAGTTATTTCAAAAAATTTTTGTACCCTGGTCTGTTCTATATGTCCTTGTACTTAACTTATTTTTTTATTTAATAATTTGGGATAATAAACAAGGATTTATCTTTCTAATTATTAGCCAAAATCTTTCCACACACACACTACCTACATATAATAATTTGTAATTTTAAAAAGACTAAAATATTTCACCAGTATTTTGTTTTAATAGTCTATGTCCTTTGTCACATACTCAAACTGATACCAATGTTATTATATGTTTACGAGTGTGTTCTAAGTTATTTTTGAGAGGTTTGTGTTTTCTCTCACACTAAATATTTCCCTCTAGTTGTTTGTTCTATGTCATTTTAAAAGCAAAATTAGATGCTACAAACTTGATTTATTTATTAAATGACCTTCATTAGTTTTTTGATGTCCCAATATACTGGAAGCCCTTTATTAAAAAAGGAGAAAAATAAATGCATAAAGTATTTTTTCTTACATACCAGTAACTGTTGTTTTGTTATTGTTGAATAGAATTTGAACTTAGTAAAGTTGATGTCTTCTTCAAAATTCAAAAACGTGACAGTGCTAGAGCATATTTTGGACCTGGGAAATTCAATTTACCAGGCAGTTTTAGAACATTCATTAGAAGGTAAATGTTCTATTTGAGAGTTCATCTGTGGATGAAACTACAGCATATTTGATATATTTTTAAAATAGTCCAAAATAAGCTTCAAATATAACATTAGAAAGGTTTTCAAAGACATTTTCTCTTTTCCATGAGAAAAGAGTTGTAGTCTTATTTTTATTTTCCTTAGGAAGATAATATTGGATGGTGGGATTTTTCAATAAAATATTCATAGTTTTCTTTAAAAGCTGTTTTAAAAAAAATTACCAACTCTTCAGATAATGCTGCCAACATTCTACCAGTCTTTCCAAAGGAATCAAGTTGATTTCCATCTTCTTCAGCTGCAAATACAGCTTCCTTTTCTTTATGAAACTCCCTCTTCTCACTTTATTGCCTATTTCAATACTTGTTTCTCATTTCCACAACTACCTACTTCTATTCTCTCTAGTCAGACTACAACTTGTTTCCTGAATGTCCTGATTTTTATTTTTTATTTTCAATTCTATCTTTTGGGTTTAGAATAGTTTCTTCTCTTGTGTTTCAATGAAATGAGACTGGTTTCTCCTTTAAATTCCTTGGTTAAAAGAAATCAGAAATTCCAAGGCACTGGCTCCTGGATGCACTCATAATATGAATTCACAGCCCTTGGAATGCTCACAAATATGTATTATTATATATGTTGTACAGAAGAGGAAATTAAAGTTGAGAGGTAATTATTATAATAAAAATAATTATAATAGTTAATGTATTTCTATCTTCTAGGAACTGTGATTTGCCTGTTACAGGAATTATCTCATGTAATCCACACAATAATCCTAAGATGTAGGTAGTATTGTCACCCTTTTACAGGAGAAAATGAAACTCAAAAATAGTAAATAATTGGCCTATAGAGTGTGGACTTTTAACTAGTATTCTATGAAGAGGTCCCCCAAATAGTATTTACAAAATAACTCATAGGTCAATTAACATAATTTCTATGATTTTCCTGAATATTTATTTATTAATTAACTCTAACTCTAATGTCAGATTCATATATACCAAAACACCGCATGTGGAATGCTGATTTGTCCTGAGCTTAAAAAAAAAAAAATTGTCTTAGTCTGTTTGGGCTGTTTTAGCAAAATACCACAGAATGGGTAGCTTATAAATAGCAGAAAATTATTTCTCACAGTTTTGGAGACTGAAAGTCCAAGCTTAAGATGTTGGTATGGTCACATTCTGGAAAAGGCCCTCTTCCTGGATCATAACTGATGCCTCCTCTGTCCTCATATAGTGGAAGGGGCAAAGGATCTCCCTAGAGCCTCTTTTATAATAGCACTAATACAATTCAGGAAGGCTGCACTCTCATGAACTATGAACCTCCCAAAGTCCCCACCTCGTAATGCTATCATCCATGGAGGTTAAGTGTTCAACATATGAATTTGGGGGACACAAACATTCAGACCATAGCATTTGGTAATTTCACCACACAGTCTAATAACCAGTATTCTTACATTTTTTAAATTGCTTTTAGCACATTGAGATGCCTCACAGTTACATAACAATTAGTTAAAAAATTTACAAAATATACTATTTTTAAATGCTATTTTAAAATAATCTACTTTGTTATGACACAGGAAAAGACCATAAAGCAGTATTTAGAAACATAAAAATGTTTGCTGGTCATCTTGTGGCCAAATCTTATGAGAATTATCAACCTTCAAGGTAAAGTATGCAATTTTCTTTTTCACTTAAAAAGCACAATTGCATCACTTTCTGAACTTTTTATGGCATTGTGAAGATTAATCACATCCATACCTTTTCCCCTTTAACTCTACATGACTTCCACTCTGGATGGAGTATATTTTCCAGTGCCATGATGTTGGGCTTGGCTATGTGTTTTTCTTTGCTTAAAGTAATCTTAGTAAACATGATTAAACATGTGGGTATGGTTTTCCTTGCTCTCTTGAGCACGTATATTTTGCTGTAAGAATGTGTCATGAGTAACTTCTGATTAAAAGATAATAATAATTAGAAAACACACAGCAGAGTTGAACCTAACTCAAAATTCAGAACCAAGACTAGTTGATTCCCTGTAGACCCACAGACTCTATAAATATTTGAGATTGTTTAGCAGCAAAAAGAACACAGATATCAAGTGGTAGTCAATAGTATGCTGAAGAGCAGGTATAAACAAGAAAAATCAGTCCCTTTAAGGAAAATGTGTAGCCACCTTTTAGAATGGTATCCTTTAGAAAACTTGGAGTGTTTGCTGTTACACTCTGCCAAGTTAAACCAGGGATTCCAGCTCATACAGTTATTATCACTTTCATAGTCATTGATTCAGCACTTAACAATGTTTTTATAATTAATTTAGTATATTAGCTATGCATGAAACTCTTCATTTCACTCCTGTGACTTGTAGTTAACTCACGCACAGTGGGCTAACAATCCCTTCCCCTTCTCATCTACGATGTCTTTATAACTTAAATCATTCATGTCTCTAAGTTAATTCAAAGTGCCTAATCAGATAAAATTTTATTGATGGCATTGCATTTGTCTTTTCTCCTGTTTATGTTAACTTTCTTCTTGTATTCCAACAATCATATTGGAAACATACATAACATAAAAGTTAAGAATGTGGGCTCTGTAATTAAACTGTTTAAATTCAACCACAATTATTTAATCTTGTTAAGCTTCAAATGTCTGCTTTTGGATGGGTTAATATTAATACTTGCCTTTACTGTTGTTGCCAGTATTAAATAAATCAATACATTTCTTAGCACCATGGTTGACACATAGTAAGTGTATAGTGGGCAAGTGAAAGGGAGACTATAAGTCCAAAGACTACCATCCTGGTTTATCATACAAGGACCATCACAATACAGTCTAAAACCTCCTTGAGCAACCTACACTATCAAATAACATCCTCGAACACTAAATGTCATGCATACAATTCCTCCTTGCTTTAGTATATGCTTTTTTATTCTGTCTATAATATCTCTATTTTTCCCTTTTTTTCTCCAGCAGGTAACTTCTCTATTTAAATATTCAATTCCTATATTACCTCCTCTGAAGGAACCTCTGTGATACATCTCTGATGAAGTAGTAATTTCATCTTCATTATCCTATGATTTTTTTTACTATAATTATGAGGTTCTATGTGAAATATCCATCAAATGGTCAGATGCAAGAATGTTTGGGGTCATTTTTATTCATCTCCATAACACTAATTCCTATGGACATAGTCAGTATGTGTTTACTAAATGAATGAATGTGTGTATGCAAAAATGAATGAGAATGATATTTCACTTTTTGTGAAACAGATATTAATATGTGAAGACTCTCTACACATTTGTATTTCCTGCCAAAATTAGTAAATACAAAGTCTTCCATGAATTTAATTTTCCATGCATCCACGTATCCTGAGATCTGTGAATACCATAGAAACTTTCCAAATATTATTTTATATATTTTAATGAGTTCATCAGTACTCATAGTTATATAATTTCACTATGTTGGATCTTGTTGTTTTATTCAAAATGACTCTTTCAATTTGTCATATTTGACATTGCAGGTAAATATTAAGCATTTTAAGAGTTTCTGTGAATTTTACCATTCTTTGCTATACTCTCCAAATTGGATATTCTCTGTCTACACTTGGAGAGCAAACTTGGTTGTCTTTTCAAAATCTTGAATAATTTTGATACTAATTTAACTGTGATAGACTAACTCCGGCATCTTGATAAGCCTCAATATTTTTAGTGCTCAATGAGGCATTTTTGTCAATGGTTTAAAGATTACAAAATTCAGAAATGAACATCTGCTATTCATTTCTTCTTCACCACATAAAAATTCAATTCCAGAAGAAAATCAGAAAACCCTCCAGGATAGTTACCTCTCCATATTGTCTTTATTTCACTCATGTCTGAAATTGTGTCTGTAGAGTTTAGTTATAACAATAATCTTGTCAGACTGGGTACTCACTATGTGCCAAACATTGGGTAGATTTTAGATAAATTACTCACTGAATTCTAAGTTGACAGTAGGAAGTAGCAATCATTATCTTCAAAACATATAGATAGATGAATGGAGAGGTAGATATGGAGCCTCAGATAAGTTAATTTACCTTCAGACACATACTTAAAGAGCAGCCAAAACTGGCTTTGAATTTAGTTCTGAAAAATCCCAAATGCCTTAATCTTTTAATGTACCACATGGCCTCTCCGCTATTTTCCACTTAAAAGAGAAATTTAGTTGTTTAGTTAGAGTATGTAATAAAGTATTTCATAACCAAGACAATTCCAAACACAGACACACACAGGCATACACACACACACACATACACATACCCTCCCCCCTCAAAATGACTTTGGTCCTCACTCCCCAAACTTGGCAAAGTTTTGATGTATAATTATAATATACCAGGCATACTCTAGAAGGCTAGAGCATAATTTTATCCTGATATTCTTTTGATATAAATGAGCAGGGAAGGCAAAAAATATTCCAGTCTTCCTCCTATTAACCAAAGGAACATCTGAGCAACCTGCTTGAAACAAAGTCTTTGATGTAATTTATGGATCTTAGCAAAGTTCTGTACAAAGCACTGTTGTAAAGATGAATAAGTGCATTATTAGAAAGTTAACAGAAATATAGATCCTTGGTACAGTAATTTAAATAGAGTTCATGATGTAACTTAAGTAAATGATGAATGTAAATTGGAGGAAAATAATGATGAATTGCACATATATTGGACAGAATGTTAATTTTTTATCAGATTAAGGATATTAACTGAATAAAAAGGAAAATTTTATTATTAAAATAAATGTTTGGTTCGCTTGTTTCATAGTATCCTGTACATTTCCAATATAACACTCATTTTATTTATAAATTAAATAAATTCATTTGCTTAATGATTGTTTTTTATTAATAAAACTGTTTTTTCCAGAGCAAGAACTAAATTTATCATGTATCCCTAGTCCCAAGCACATAGTGGGAGCTTAGTGATTATACTTTTGCATAAATTAGTGAATGGATTTATTTAGACAGTCTTACAACTGATCTAATAGACAACAACAAATACAAAATATCATATCAGCTTAGAACATAATTTTAAACTATTTTAAAGTGTAGTATAAAATAAAGTTCCAAACCCACTTTTGCTATGTACTAGTAATATGACCTTAGACAAGTTATTTGATCTCTTAGTGCCTCGTTTCCTCATTTTAATTTAATAATGTCTACTTGCTAGCATTTTGATAAAGTTTTCATGAATTGAGAACAGTGTCTAGTATAGTGCCCAGTAGGGACTATATAAATATTAGATCTTATTTTTATTTTTCATTAAAAACTTGACATTTTGAGGTCCCGCCTTCAGGTGTTTGGAGCTCAGCTGAGGATGTGAGTCCTGGCCATGAGGCTGAACAGCCCTGAGGTGTGGGAGGACAAAGGGATCCAAGTCGTGTCTTTCCTGCTTTGGGAATCAGTGTCCTGGCTGTCTGGTGAAGCACAGAGATGGGCACCTGGGGTCCCTCCTGGCCCCATGGAACATCAGAGAAGGTATGAACTCTGAGCTGCAGAAACAGGATCCAGTAGAGAAGAACCAAGTTTGCTGTTGAATCTGCTAGACAGGTTCCTGGAGCAAGAGTGAAGAGATCAGGTCCCATCACTAGGACATTTTAGATTGTGGCTGATAATCTCTACCACACAGGAGCATTGTGAGAAATGCATATGATGGCAAATACAAGGTGACAGACACTCAGTAAAGAAATATATATATATATATATATATTTCAATTTTTTCTTTTTGTCAGTGTGTACGTGTATACTTCTTTGTGAGAGTCTGTCTGTACAGCTTTGCTTTTACCATTTGTCTTACGGCTTAGTCGGTATTTTTTTTTTTTAAGTATAGTTTTAGCACTTGTTATCATTGGTGGATTTGTTTTTCAGTTTGGTTACTCTCTTCTTTCTTTCTTTCTTGTTTTTATTACTTTTTAATTATTTTTATTTTTAATAACTTTATTTTATTTTATTTTTTCTTTCTTTCTTTCTGTTTTTCTCACTTTTCTTCTGAGCCGTGTGGCTGACAGGGTCTTGGTGCTCTGGCTGGGTGATAGGCCTGAGCCTCTGAGGTGGGAGAGATGAGTTCAGGATATTGGTCCATCAGAGACCTCCCGGGTCCACATAATATCAAACAGTGAAAGTTCTAATAGAGATCTCCATCTCAATGCTAAGACCCAGCTCCACTCAATGACCAGCAAACTACAATGCTGGACAACCTATACCAAACAACTAGGAACACAGGAACACAACCCACCCATTAGCAGAGAGGCTACCTTAAATCATAAAAAGGTAAAAAACACCCCAAAACACACCACCGGACGTGGTTCTGTCCACCAGAAAGACAAGATGCAGCCTCATTCACCTGAACACAGGAACCAGTCCCTTCCACCAGAAAGCTTACACAATGCACTGAACCAAACTTAGCCATGAGGGGCAGACACCAAAAACCACAGGAACTACGAACCTGCAGCCTGCAAAAAGGAGACCCCAAATACAGTAAGTTAAGCAAAATGACAAGACAGAGAAACACACAGCAGATGAATGAGCAAGTCAAAAGCCTACCAGGCCAAGCAAATGAAGAGGAAATAGGCAGTCTACTTGAAAAAGAATTCAGAGTAATCATAGTAAGGAAGATCCAAAATCTTGGAAATAGAATGAAGAAAATACAAGAAACATTTAACAAAGACCTAGAGGAACTAAAGACCAAACAAACAATGGTGAACAACACAATAAATGAAATTAAAAATTCTCTAAAAGGAAACAATAGCAGAGTAAATGAGGGAGAACAGAGAAGTGACCTGGAAGATAAAATAGTGGAAGAAACTACCACAGAGGAGAATAAAGAAAAAGAATGAAAAGAATTGAGGACAGTCTCAGAGACATCTGGGAAAATATTAAATGCATCAACATTCGAATTATAGGGGTTCCAAAAGAAGAAGAGAAAAATAAAGGAACTGAGAAAATATTTGAAGAGATTATAGTTGAAAACTTCCTTAATATGGGAAAGGAAATAGTGAATCAACTCCACACAGAGAGTGCCATACAGGATGAATCCAAGGAGAAACATGCCAAGACAAATATTAATCAAACTATTAAAACTTAAATACAAAGAAAAAATATTAAAAGCAGCAAGGGAAAAACAACAATTACCATAAAAGGGGTTACCCCTAAGGTTAACAGCTGATGATTCAGCAGAAACTCTACAAGCCAGAAGAGAGTGGCAGGACATATTTTAAATGATGAAAAGGAAAAACCTACAACCAAGATTACTCTACCCAGCAATGATCTCGTTCAGATTCAACAGAGAAATTAAAACTGTTATAGAAAAACAAAAGCTAGGAGAATTCGGCACCACCAAACGAGCCTTACAGCAAATGCTAAAGGAACTTCTCTAAGCAGGAAACACAAGAGAAGGAAAAGATGTACTATAATAAATCCAAAACAATTAAGAAAATGGTATTAGGAACATACATATTGATAACTACTTTAAATATAAATGGATTAAATGCTCTAACCAAAAGACATAGACTGGCTGAATGGACACAAAAACAAGATCTGTATAGATGCTGTCTACAAGAGACTGACTTCAGACATAGGGACACATACAGACTGAAAGTGAGGGAATGGAAAAAGATATTCCATGCAGTTAGAAATCAAAAGAAAGCTGGAGTAGCAATTCCCATATTAGACAAAATAGACTTTAAAACAAAGACTATTACAAGAGATAAAGGAGGACACTACATAATGATCAAGGGATCAATCCAAGAAGAAGACGTAACAATTGAAAATATTTATGGACCAAACATAGGAGCACCTCAATACATAAGGCAAATGCTAAAGGCATTAAAGGGGAAACTGACAGTGACACAATCATAGTAGGGGACTTTAACAACCAGCTTTCACCAATAGACAGATTATCCAAAATGAAAATAAATAAGGAAACACAAGGTTTAAATGATACATTAAATAAGATGGACTTAATTGATATTTATAGGATATTCCATCCAAATACAACAGAATACACTTTCTTCTCAAGTGTTCATGGAACATTCTCCAGGATAGATCATACTTTGGGTCTAAATCAAGCCTTGGTAAATTTAAGAAAATTTAAATCATATAAAGTATTTTTTCCGACCACAACGCTATGAGACTAGATATCAATTACAGGAAAAAACCTGTAAAAAATACAGACACATGAATCAAAACAATATGCTACTAAATAACCAAGAGATCACTGGAGAAATCAAGGAGGAAATTAAAAAATACCTAGAAACAAATAACAATGAAAACATGACAACCCAAAACCTATGGGATGCAGCAAAAGCATTTCTAAGAGGGAAGTTTATAGCAACGCAATCCTACCTCAAGAAACAAGAAATATCTCAAAGAAACAACCTAAATTTACACCTAAAGCAATTGGAGGAAGAAGAACAAAAACCCCAAAAGTTAGCAGAAGGAAAGAAATCATAAACGTCAGATCAGAAATAAATGAAAAAGAAATGAAGGAAACAATAGCAAAGATCAATAAAACTAAAACCAGGTTCTTTGAGAAGATAAACAAAATTGATAAAACATTAGCCAGACTCATCAAGGAAAAACGGGAGAAGACTCAGATCAATAGAAATAGAAATGAAAAAGGAGAAGTAACAACTGACACTGCAGAAATACAAAGGATCATGAGAGATTACTACAAGCACCTATATGCCAATAAAATGGACAACCATAAAGAAATGGACAAATTCTTAGAAAAACACAACCTTCTGAGATTGAACCAGGAAGAAATAGAAAATAAAAACAGACAAATCACAAGCACAGAAATTGAGACTGTGATTAAAAATCTTCCAACAAACAAAAGCCCAGGACCAGATGGCTTCACAGGTGAATTCTATCAAACATGTAGCAAAGAGATAACATCTATCCTTCTCAAACTCTTCCAAAATATAGAAGAGGGAGAAACACTCCAAAACCCACTCTACAAGACAACAGTCATGCCGATACCAAAACCAGACAAAGATGTCACAAAGAAAGAAAACTACAGGCCAATTTCTCTGATGAACATAGATGCAAAAATCCTCAACAAAATACTAGCAAACAGAATCCAACGCCACATTAAAGGGATCATACACCATGATCAAGTGGGGTTTACCCCAGGAATGCCAGGATTCTCCAATATATGCAAATCAATCAGTGTGATACACCTTATTAATAAATTGAAGGAGAAAAACCATATGATTATCTCAACAGATGCAGAAAAAGTTTCCGATATATTCAACACCCATTTATGATAAAAACCCTCCAGAAAGTAGGCATAGAGGGAACTTACCTCAACAAAATAAAGGTCATATATGACAAACCCACAGCCAACATCATTCTCAATGGTGAAAAACTGAAACCATTTCCACTAAGATCAGCAACAAGACAAGGTTGTCCACTCTCACCACTCTTATTCAACATAGTTTTGGAAGTTTTAGCCACAGCAATCAGAGAAGGAAAAGAAATAAAATGAATCCAAATCAAAAAAGAAGTAGTAAAGCTGTCACTGTTTGGAGATGACATGATACTGTACATAAAGAATCCTAAAGATGCTACCAGAAAACTACTAGAGCTAATGAATTTGGTAGAGTAGCAGGATCCAAAGGTAATGCACAGAAATCTCTTGCATTCCTATACACTAATGATGAAAAATCTGAAAGTGAAATTAAGGAAATACTGCCATTTACCACTGCAACAAAAAGAATAAAATACCTAGGAATAAACCTACTTAACAAGAAAAAAGACCTGTATGCAGAAAATTATAAGACACTGATGAAAGAAATTAACGATGATACAAACAGATGGAGAGATATACCATGTTCTTGGATGGGAAGAATCAACATTGTGAAAATGACTGTACTACCAAAGCAATCTACAGATTCAACACAATCCCTCTCAAACTACCACTGGCATTTTTCACAGAACTAGAACAAAAAATTTCACAATTTGTGTGGAAACACCAAAGACCCTGAATAGCCAAAGCAATCCTGAGAAAGAAAAACGGAGACAGATGAATCAGGCTCCCGGCTTTCAGACTATATTACAAAATTACAGTAATTAAGACAGTATGGTAATGGCACAAAAACAGAGATATAGATCAATGGAACAGGAGAGAAAGCCCAGAGATAAACCCATGCACATATGGTCACCTTATTTTTGATCAAGGAGGCAAGAATATACAATGGAGAAAAGACAGCCTCTTCAATAAGTGGTGCTGGGAAAACTGGACAGCTACATGTAAAAGAATGATATTAGAACACTCTCTAACACCATACACAAAAATAAACTCAAAATGGATTAAAGACCTAAATATAAGGCCAGACATTGTAAAACTCTTAGAGGAAAACATAGGCAGGACATTCTATGACGTGAATCACAGCAAGATCCTTTTTGACCCATCTACTAGAGAAACAGAAAAAAACCAAAAAAATAAACAGTGAGGCCTAATGAAGCTTAAGAGTTTTTGCACAGCAAAGGAAACTATAAACAAGATGAAAAGACAACCCTCAGAATGGGAAAAAATATTTGCAAATGAAGCAACTGACAAAAGATTAATCTCCAAAATATACAGGCAGCTCCTACAGCTCATTGTCAAAAAAAGAAAAAAACAAGCAAATCCAAAAATAGGCAGAAGATCTAAATTGACATTTCTCCAAAGAAGATATACAGATTGCCAACAAACACATGAAAGGATGCTCAACATCACTAATCATTAGAGAAATGCAAATCAAAACTACAATGAGATATCATCTCACACCAGTCAGAATGGCCATCATCAAGAAATCTAGAAACAATAAATGCTGGAGAGGGTGTGGAGAAAAGGGAGCCCTCTTGCACTGTTGGTGGGAATGTGAATTGGTACAGCCACTATGGAGAACAGTATGGAGCTTCCTTAAAAAAACTAAAAATAGAACTACCATATGACCCAGCAATCCCACTACTAGGCATATACCCTGAGAAAACCATAATTCAAAAAGAGACATGTACCAAAATGTTCATTGCAGCTCTATTCACAATAGCCCGGACATGGAAACAACCTAAGTGTCCATCATTGGATGAATCGATAAAGAAGATGTGGCACATATATACAATGGAATATTACTCAGCCATAAAAAGAAACGAAACTGAGCTATTTGTAATGAGGTGGATAGACCTAGAGTCTGTCATACAGAGTGAAGTAAGTCAGAAAGAGAAAGACAAATACTGTATGCTAACATATATATGGAATTTAAGAAAAAAAAAGGTCATGAAGAACCTAGGGGTAAAACGGGAATAAAGACACCGACCTACTTGGGAATGGACTTGAGGATATGGGGATGGGGAAGGGTAAGCTGTGACAAAGCAAAAGAGAGGCATGGACATATATACAGTACCAAACGTAAGGTAGATAGATAGTGGGAAGCAGCCACATAGCACAGGGAGATCAGCTCGGTGCTTTGTGACCGCCTGGAGGGGTGGGATAGGGAGGGTGGGAGGGAGGGAGATGCAAGAAGGAAGGGATGGGGGAAGAGATGTATATGTATGACTGATTCACTTTGCTATAAAGCAGAAACTAATAAAAAAAAAAGAAAAGGGAACTCTCCTACACTGTTAATGGGAATATAAATTGAAACAGCCACTATGGAGAACAGTATGGAGGTTCCTTAAAAAACTAAAAATAGAACTACCGTGTGAACCAGCAATATCACTACTAGACATATACCCTGAGAAAACCATAATTCAGAAAGAGTCATTTATCACAATATTCATTGCAGCTCTATTTACAATAGCCAGGACATGGAAGCAACCTTCGTGTCCATCTACAGATGAATGGACAAAGAAGATGTGGCACATATATACAATGGAGTATTACTCAGCCATAAAAAGGAACAAAACTGAGTTATTTGTAGTGAGGTGGATGGACCTAGAGTCTGTCATACAGAGTGAAGTAAGTCAGAAAGAGAAAAACAAATACTATATGCTAACACATATATAAGGAATCTAAAAAAATAAAGGTTCTGAAGAACCTAGGGGCAGCACAGGAATAACAACGCAGATGTAGAGAATGGACTTGAGGACATGGTGAGTTGGAGGAGTAAGGTGGAACGAAGTGAGAGAGTGGCATGGACATATATACACTATCAAATATAAACTAGATAGATGGTGGGAAGTGGCTTCATAGCACAGGGAGATCAGCTCCGTGAGTTGTGACCACCTAGAGGGGTGGGACAGGGAGGGTGGGAGGGAGACGCAAGAGAGAGGATATATGGGGATATATGTATATGCATGGCTGATTTACTTTGTTATAAAGCAGAAACTAACACGCCATTGTAGAGCAATTATACTCCAATAAAGATGTTAAAAAACAAAAACAAAAACTAGGCATTTTGTTCTACACCACGATATCCAGCCACACTGAGGGGATGGGGTTGATGAAGATGACGATGTGTAAGTGCTAATACCTAATCTCTTAATGAAGACTTTTCTGGCGCCAGTTTTCCATGAAAGCAGTCACTTTACCTTAGCAGTAATTGCCTTTCACAATTAAGCAGATTAAGATAATTCTCTTGAAATTTTAATAAATGAGTGTGAATAGGTTGTCACAATGGAAAAATGTAAATATTGTTGTCCGACAGGCTTACTTTCAAATTCTGGGTATGAGTGTGATCTTAGATGAGTAACTTTGTGAATTGTGCTTTCTTCATCTTTGAAATGGTATTTGTTGAAATTGTTTTTTTAAAGATTATAACATCCAGAATCTTAGCACGGTTTAATTTCTGACAGTGAATTTGAGACCTCTTTTTTTATTTTAATATGCTTACTCACCAACAACTGCCTTCCTAACCGCCTAAAACTGCATGGCCTAGTGGTTTAAAATGTGCTCTCTCTGCTCCCAGAAGAATGGGTGTTGGATGGTAGTAACTTGCAGTAAGGTAACATGATTTAGCAGCCACAGCACTGAAAGAAGCATGCATCTGCTGAGTCAAAATTCTGTCTTTTGCACATTCTCATGCATTGGACCTTGAGGAAAGGACTATATTTCTAACCAATAGTTGGGTAACTATGTTGAGATATTGACCTTATAATTATTATTATGCTTCACCATAATAAAGGCCAAATGAGAAAATATAAGAGGGGATGCAATCCAATCTCTAATATGTGACACAAATGCAATAGGTTGGGAAACAAATATTACAAAAATTTAATATTTGTTTGGGGACCCATTGAGGCAGACACCATTCATTTGGAATCCAACAGGCATTGCTAGGGAATATGGCTGGGCATTTGGTACTCTAGAATTAAAACAGGAGCTATCAATATGTCTCCAGCTATTGTGAGGTTCATTCATGATTCATTGTGCTTAAGTTTCACTGCTAACAAATCCAGCCCTGCCCACTCAGTACAGCTTTATTTACCAGCCTCATTGCACATCTTCCACATGATATGAAGTCATTCATTGGGGATACATACTGTGTTGCAGGAACCACTTTTTTTTAAGCAAGAAAAATACTGTTATTATCCTGTTTCCAGGTGAAAACTTAAATTTTTTGATGATATCTTATGTTTATACCAAACAGATTAACATAGGCACCAATAAAACAAACAGCTTAGTCTTTACGTCAAGTGTATCAATTATAACACTAAAGCCAAGAGATGTATTAGTTTGCTGAGGCTTCCATATCAAAGTACACTCACTGGGTGATTTAAAAAACAGAAGTTTATTGTCTCACTCTCTTGGAGATTAGAAGTCCGAGATGAAAGTGTCAGAGAGTTGTTTTCTTCCCAGGCCTCTCACCTTGACCATCTTTTACCTGTGTCTTCACAAGGTTTATATTGTATGTATCTACATTCTAATCTCCTTTTCTTACAAAGATATTGGTCACATTAGGTTGAGGCGAATCCTAATGACCTGACTTTAACTTAATTACCTCTTAAAGACCCAATACAGTCACTTTCTGGGGCACTGGGGTTAATTTTTGAGGGACACAACTCAGCCCAAAACAGGTAGTAATGCAACTGTAAAGCACACATTTCTAGGGGAATTTGATGAAGTATTTTAAAACATTTTATCCACTTATTTAATTAACAAAAGTTTAGCAGACATATACTAAATAACTTAGAGCAGGTAACTACATTATCCTCTGAGAAATAATAGTGTGGAGATGTATGAAACATAAAAATCAGAATTTTACAATTTTTAATAATCTTCATAACCACCCTGAGATACTATGCACATTTTAGGAAAAAATAAATGGAGATAAAAGAAGTTACTTGTTTAGAATCATCCAGCTGGTAGCTGGCAGTCCTGCTAGTCAACCCTAGAACTATCAAATTCTGAAGTCCATAACTTTTTATTTTTAAAAAAAATTTTTGCTCTACTATGCTGACCCTATAGGAATGCATGGAAGCTGGACTAATCAACTATCATTAGGAACTTCAAAGAATGGAATATTTACAAAGGGATTGGCTTCAAGAGTAAGCTTTAACGTATGACCTTAAAACAAATACTCATAAACCACTGCACTCCCAAACAGCCCTACATTGTGCAGACCAGAGGTTCAAAATCTTTTCTCTCTGGTCTCAGAAGGATGGATACTGGACAATAGGAACCTCTGCTGTGGTTTAGCAGCCAGAGCATTAGAAGATAAATCGAAAAATTTTAGAGGCTAACAAGGAATTCAGCAATACAAGCTGAAAGAGCAAAATGAAGAAAATGATAGACCTGGGAGGACAGGGTGAGATCAGGGAGCAAGGAAGACTGACTCATTAATATACATGGAAAGACATGGTGTGAAATATCTCAGAAAACCAGCTCTGGGACAGATTATGGAGGACATCGAATGCCACGTTAAGGGATTTATATAGTAGTATCTAGGCCAGTGGTTCTAAACATTTGTTGTGCAAAGGAAACACCTGGAGGGCTAGCGACCTATTTCTAGAGTAATTTATCTTGTACCTCAGAAAATTCTGAGGCTAGGCTTCCATACGTCCCAGACTGAGAACTACGTCTGTAAACAGTGTATAGTCAGGAGGGGCTGAAGAACAGGAGAATGACAATACTGACAAATGAAGATTAGGAAACTGGGAGACCAGTTAGGACATTACTTCAGTAGATGTGAAGGTAGTTATAAATTCCAAATATTTCACATTTTAATACATATATAGTATTCTTTTATTCAACTTAATGGAAGTAAAGTTGCTTGTTATTTTAAACCAAGATTGAAACTGTGTTCAGTCTCAATCTCAGAAAGCCTTTTAATTCTCTGTAAGCATCTTGGCTGCTTCTCAGATTGTTTTTTCTTTAGCTTAAATCTAATAAGATAATAAAGTCACTAAGAAAGGATTAGTGATCCCTGACCTGTTCCTCTAAGATGCTTTTACCACTAGTATTATGAATCAACTGAGCTGACTTAAGTAAAATAAACGACATCCTTTACTTTGTTTAATCTGGCAGTCAGAAAGACCGAGGTCTTTCTTAATGTTCTTGCCAAAGTTTCCTTTGAGTTCATTGCAAATCCTTTCTCTTCTTGAAGGTACATGGTCTCCTATTCTAGTTTTCTGCCCTGTTCCCAAGAGCAATTCTGGGAGAAAGTGAGGAAGCTAACTCAAGGGTATATCTGTACAATTTTCCACAAATACATGGGTGCTTCAGTTAATCAGAATGCCATCATAATTACGGCTTCAAGTTAATGAGATTTTCTCATTAACAAAAGATTAAACCCATACTTCTTTTGGTTCAACCTATGTTTAAAATCATGAGACAGAGACTAATTTATATTCATGTCTATAAGTGTCCTCTCAGAAACAACGCCTGTAGAGTTTCACCCATGATGGATACACAAAACACAACAACAACAACAAAAAGCAAAACAAAACTGTTGAACTGGACTTCTGCCTTCATACATTCAATCTAATGAATAATATTTAATCACTTCACAGTAGAGAGAATCTAGTCTCTTTCCTCTCTATATGTCCATAAATATCATCTGTTAATAAAGTATTGTTATGATTATGGAAATAATATATATCTTTCTGGAACATTTAGAGACTAGAGACAGCAAAATTAAGAAATTAAAAATAATCACATCCTAACTAGAAAGAAATAAATTTTTTTAAAATTTATTTATTTTATTTATTTTTGGCTGTGTTGGATCTTTGTTGCTGCACAGGGGCTTTCTCTAGTTGTGGCAAGCGGGGGCTACTCTTCGTTGAGGTGCGCGGGCTGCTCATTGCGGTGGCTTCTCTTTTTGCAGAGCACAGGCTCTAGAACACAGGCTCCGTAGTTGTGGCACATGGGATTAGTTGCTGAGCGGCATGTAGGATTTCCCGAACCAGGGATCGAACCCGTGTCCCCTGCATTGGCAGGAAGATTCTTAACCACTGCACCACCAGGGAAGCCTGAAATAAATATTTGTATTTAAAAATTTTAAGTATTTATTGTTTAGAGATATGCATTTTTTGCATATCCTTCAGACTGCATATTTAAGCAGGATAACTATATGCATAAATATGTGTAGAATCATGCACACATATGTCCATATATTCATAGTTTGTGATACAATGCTGATGCCCACATACAGCTTTTGCCTAGTACAGCAAGTTTTAGCCAAGGGGTTTTTGTATGGTATTACTGATTACAATTAATAGTTCACTTCCAGACATATCAAATTGTGTTTCATTAAAGATTATGTATCCATTAATTCATTTACTTATTCATTCAACATTTATTGACTCACTGCTCTATCTAAAACCCTGTGGTGAGCATCATTGTAAATACACATATGCAGAGTGCATACTCTCAAGCTTCAAATAGTTAGCTTATAGAGTAGTTTCTAGGCCTATGGAAAAGCCAGTTTTGTCTTTCCACTGGAAGCCTCTCAGCAGTGCCTCTGTAGTCTATATAATTCATTTGCTTACAAGACTTATGACTCTTCAGAATAGAAGAGGAATTCTCACATACGAAGGAGAATTTTTTTTATTTTTATTTTTTGTCAATCAATCAGCTGACTATATTGACAAGATACTGATTGGTTACATGTTGAAGAAAACATACAATACAAAATACAGGGCTTCCCTGTTGGCGCAGTGGTTGAGAGTCCGCCTGCCGATGCAGGGGACATGGGTTTGTGCCCCGGTCTGGGAAGATCCCACATGCCACGGAGCGGCTGGGCCCATGAGCCATAGCTGCTGAGCCTGAGCATCCGGAGCCTGTACTCTGCAACGGGAGAAGCCACAACATTGAGAGACCCGCGTACCGCAAAAAAAAAAAAAAAAAAAAAAAGTTGCTTCCATCTCCTCCCACTACCCACCCACCCCCAAATACTCATCATCGTGATTTGGTCAGAACAGGGCTCAGAGCCAGAGGTCAGGGTGACCAAGGACGAAGGAGAAGGGGGCTGTGGGCAATGGGTTCGTGGTTGTCACATCAATGCTGTGGTAATGCTGTGGGTTCTGTCTCAGCTGTGAGTCAGGGGGCAGGGGTGGGGTACGCTGCATCCTGATGATAGCCAGCTGAGGGAAGAGATGCCTCCCCCTTCCCTGGCCCCTAGGGCCTGCCCCATCACCCAGAACGAAGCGTATGCATGACCCATATGCTTCTTCTTGTGTTTCTCAAGAATATTATGGAACCATGCAAATAGAGAATGTCTCAAGAACAAGTTCCTTCTTTAACATGTGTTTTATTTGAGGACATGCATTACAAGATGGCTGTACATGTAAGAGAGGAGTTAGGAGCTGGAGAAAGAGTTCTTGAGCCACTCAACGGCAAATATTTACCCTTTGGGAGAAGAGATGTGTCCTCATTCTCTGGTCATTACTTACTGGGACCATGGAGTCTGGAGTTCGGTAAAATAGACAGTTATTCTATTTTTACTATTTTTACTGTTAAGATCTGGGAGAGTATTAAACAAAACTATGACTTTTGTACCTATCAAATAGTAGCATCATGATCTATTTACCATTGTTCTGGTTGAAACAAACTATTTTTAGGGTATTAGGGAATTCTGTATCAGTTCAGTAAAATCACTTTTAAAATTAATATATCTGATTTCATTTTGAACTGTTTTTTTATTTTATTTTGGAAGCTTGGTCCAATTTTTGTAATTTAGATTATTTGGGGATTTAACAAAACGTTTTGTTTCAATCTTATTTCTGGTTCTTGATATCTTAGATAGATATAAACTAAAGGTCACTTTATCTTGATTTGTTTTCAAAGATAATGCCATGCTATTTTTCTTGTCTGAGAAATGTCCTATTCAATTGTAGCAAGTTTGTTGTATAAAATTCACCATTCATTCATTCATTCATTCATTCAATAAATACTTACAGCATGTGTACAGTGCATCAGATTCTGTGTTAGATGCTAGATTCTGGACTAATAGAATGACATAATGACTTAAGATGACATAGAACAAATACTTTGAATGAGTATGCAAATGAAGCCAACTAAGTACAAAACAAGGCTATCATAAAATTGCTGGTGTTCTAAACAGTTCTTTGAAGAGAATAGGATGCAGGAAGTATTGAGAATGAACTAACTTGACATGTTTGGGAAATATGGAGTAGTATGGTGTGGTAGGTGTCAAGACTGGGCATGTTGGAGTGATAGAAAATGTGAGTGTTAGGAAGAGGACAAATTATGAAGGGCCTTATTTGCAAGCTATGGGATAAATGTGCTATAGCAACTATGAAGGCACTATTTTCATCAGCTTCCTATTCAGGATTTTGGTAGTCATCAGACTTTTTTTACAATCACATTTCATAAAGTGGTGATAATTAACAAGGATAGGATTTGCATCTTTCTTCTCTACCTGTTTTCTCATGATGTGTCCTTTTCCTAAGAATGACTTTACCCACTATATATATGCAGAAAATTCCTGCTTATCTTTTAAAACTGATTTCAAGATCACTGTTCTAGGAAACCTTTTCTTATCTCCTATTCACCCTGGCAGCCACACCCCTCCTCTGTGCCCTTTATCCACATAAATATCCAATTCATTGCAATTGCACTGACATTGTAACTGTCAGATTCCTTCACTGATCTAAGAGATTTATGAGAAAGTGATTGTGACTAACTCATCTTTGAATGCCTTGTTTCTAGCTTATGGAATGAAATGGAGCAGAGAGTCAATCAATGCTTGTTGAAAGAATGACAGAGCCATAGCATTTCTAAAGAAAGACTGGCCCTCTAATCAATACTGTTTTACTGCCTCTATACTTTGACATCGAAAACATCATCAACTGGATTATTTTAAAATAAATTGTATGCTCTGTTTTCATATGTTTATTACATAATGAATATATAGTCAAAAGTTAAGAAATTCTAAAGTACATAGGGCAGAAAAAACATACCAGAATCCTAGAACTTAGCGATAATCAACGGTAATATTTTAGAATTTGTGCTTGCAGTTTACTAAATTTTATTAAGGAAAGGTCGATTTTGTTTTGTTTTGTACTATGTATGGTACTTGGCAACCAGTTTAATTAAACTTATTATCTTGTAAAAATTTTCAGTTTATTAGCATTTCTTCCTCATTTCATTTTTTAATGACTGCATGATGTTGCATCATATGGATTGGTTATAATTTCTTAGCCATTTTCCTTTTTAGGACATCAATGTTTGTTTTTAAAAACTTCTCATTGTAATAATCATGTGAAGAAGGTTGTTTACCTCTATCTTTGACTGAGCCTGTGACTGATTTTTTATGAGGTTTATGTAGAAATGACATTGATAGGTAAAGGAGTGCCAGAGTTAAAACCTTTTATATATATTTCTAAATTGCCAACTGGAAATGTAAAATAATTTATACTGCCATCAGCAATAACTAAGAACATGAGTTTCCTTGAACAGTTTTATATTATTATTATTAAAAACTGTCAATTATGTGAAGTAGGCATATCATTTTAAAATTTGCATTTTTTTAATGATAGAAAAGTTTGGGTAATTGGATATTTTCATATTACTAGACATTTATTATTCATTGTGTGATTATATGTTGTAATTATTAATTTGCAAATTTACAATACTGTCTATCGAATGGCTGTCAGTTGTTTATTTGTTGTGATTTATATTTTTTAAGAATAACTTTGTAATATATTGCATAGATTTTCCCCTTTGATTCTAATGCTAATGGATTGGTCACGTCACTTTTTATTTGTCTGTGTTTTACAGCTAAACACTGGTAATGACAATGGATATCCTTGAGTTTTTCCTTGAGTTTGACTCTAATGTGAATGTCTGTATAGCATTATTCATAATTTATTTTAGCTTTTAAGGTCTGAGATAGATGATCTTTCTTATAAGAAAATATCATTTTACTCTTATTTCACTGAATTTTACTTTGTTTAGGCATAGATGATGCAGTTCATCAAATATTTCACACATTTAACTAGATGTAATTTTTTTATAACTGAAGAAATCAATGACATGAATTGATACTCTAATATTGAAACACTTCGCATATCTGAATAATTTCCTACATTTTTATGGTTCCTTATTCTTTCAAGGAAATGAAAGAAAAATATTTGCATCTATAGTCGTAAATGAGTTTGCTCATTTTCTTTTATTGAAATTTCTTTGCCATGTTGTGACTTCAGGGTTGACTGACTGGATAAGTCCTATGATTTGGAAATTTACAGACTTTCTTTTCTCTTTCAATTAAGTTAATAATCTATAGGTGAGTTAAAATTATTACCTTTGAGAAATGGAACACTCAGTTATAGTTATCTCCATCTTATTCCAAACCACTATTATATATTTTGTTAGTAGTATTTTAGTAGCCTCCTAACCAGTGTCCTTTCATCCACCCCTGTGAACCTACAGTCTATTTTCCACACAGCAGCCAGTGACCCTTTCAAAACACAAATCAAATTATGTCAACCTTTTGTGTAAATTCCTCCAAAGGCATCTCATGTCACTCAGAGAAATAGACTAAACATTCTTACCGTGAATTCACAATCTACAATTTGTACTATAGAAAATAGTACTAGTCACTAATTAATTTATTGAATGTACAACTAAAGCATGAATATAGCATAGTTAGGTGGGGGTATAGTCCACCCCCTGCAGCATTACCCCTTATTCCTCAACCCCAGATAGAGCTGGCATGGACCTCACTCACTCTAGAATCTTAATATATCTATTCAATGTTATCTGACTCTTACAGAGGTGGTGGTGGGGTGTTATTGTAGGAAATGTAATAGGCCATGTAGAAGATAAAATGGAGTCATAAGCTAATATAAGTATACACACAAATGTATGCAGGTATGTATCTGTATGCATAAATGTGAGTGCACATACACTATATAAAATTTAATGGAAGCAATACATGCATATGATTTAAAAAACACATGAATTGTGAAATAATAAGTCTGGGAATATTTGTTCTTCAGTAATGTAAACTTGAAAATCTTTTGGCTGGAAGAAATCCAACCCAAACAACGCCATACCTGAAATTCCATGGAATGTCCTAGCTCCATTGTATTCGATTCTCTCTCCAGATAGATTATTTTGGTTTAGTTATGCCTCTGTAATTAACCTACTTCATATGACTATAAATCACATCCATATTAAATCCAACTTTGACATCTAACATATCTTTCTTCCTGAACGTGTATGGAACAACATGAGATGTAAGTGTAATTTCAGGTACTTCTTCATGTCTTTACACTTATAAAAATGTTAAAATCTTATCAGCAAGTACCTTTTATTTATAAAATGAAAAGTTAGAATCATAAACATAGAAAAAAATACTGGTTTGCATATAGCAGCTTTTAATTGGCAAATTGCCTGAGAATACTACTGTGCATAATCTTTGCTCTGGTCCTGGAATTTGCTTGGAGAAAATGTTTAATTATGAATTTCCATTTATATTTTTAATACTTGATTAATAACACTACAAAATAAGGTCTTCCAATCCATTCCACTATACAGCATATAGAATGGCAGGCTCTGACTATTATTTTAGGCCTGGTCAACAAAAACCCAAAGCACAAAATATTTATTGTATGTGAAACTTGGTGGAGAGAGATAATCAATTTGGCTAATTCAGTCTTAAAGTCTGTAAGGATGAAGTAAAAATAAGCAATTCTGAAGCACATTATCAAGGTAGTAGCTCTGAGTAGACTTGGCTTAAGCTATGACTATGTTATACCAAAAACTGCTTCTTGTTTCATTTTTTATAGAGAAATGTTTTTATTGATTTGTTTTTATGCAATTGTCTTCATATTTATTTCCTTTTCTGTAAACAATTTAGAAGCAATTGGAGACAATGGATGTCTTCCTATTGAAATGGAAGGAGAAGGGGGAAGATGGCAGTGAGGAGAAAAATGAACTTTTCCCCAAAGAATGAGGTCTTAATTTTTTAATAAATGTTTGTCAAAGATCTACTCTGGACAAACTGTGCTGCAATTTATTGAGTCAAATATACACAAAAACAATAATAAAGAAATAAATTGCTTTAAAGGATCTAGAAATAAATGTCAGAAAAACATTTAAAAAAATTAAAGGGCCCTGACATTTCAAAGTCTTGTTGCATAGATATTGCTGTAATAACTGATATGTTTGGCCACAGAAAGTTGTTAATTATGTTTGGAAAAAGTAAAAGGGAAATCACTGTTTAGATTCTTGCTTTTTTCTTGTAAGACTATGAGTTTATGCACAGTAAATGTTTGGAATGAAGGGATAGGTAGATGAATTATGCTTACTTATCTACTTGTTGTGTGATGATTGTTGGGTCTATTACTTTAACTCCACCACTACTCTCCCTTCAATGTTTGTTTTTAGCAAGACAAAATTCATACAATTTTTCCTTTGTCATTACTACAGATGTTTATGGGATGAAACTGATGAATGTGTAACCTTTCAATGAATATCAATATTCTCATGTCAAGTTTCTGATCTAAAACTGTTACCTAAACTTAGAAGCCTGTCTTTGTAGAACAAAAAGGGAAAAGATAATGGTTAAAGCAAAAAATAAAAATTACTTGCAACATAACATACTAATATAATAGAACAAATTGAATAATGTAATTAAAATCACACCAGTAAGCCATTAATTTAAATAGGCAAAGCACCTCCTTAGTTAAGTTGTCCTATTTTTGCATGTAATTTTTGTTGGAGAGGTTACAATTCATTTAAAAAAGAACAAATTCAAACATCTAACCTATTAATATGCATTCATTTTTTGGAGGTAGAACAAAATATGTTTCTATTTTGTTAATCAGTGACACATTTCAATTACCCTCAATAGTTTCAGTTCAGTTTCATAACATGTTTCAAATTCATTAGAAATAGTGATATATTCTAGAATTATAAATGATTTCAAACACGCTTACCTCTCAATTCTCATTTATCAATCAACATGGCAGAGTTGTAAGTATTCTGAGATCCAAACCATTTTTGCGAATGTGATAATTCATTGGCCACATGATAATTCATGGTTGAAAGTGAGAACTCTTGAGTCAGACTAATGACTTCAATTCCTGGCCTGACCACTCATCAGTTACATGTTCATGTAAAGTTATTCAGCTTCCCTAGCCTTCAGTTTCCTCATCTGTAAACAGAAAAAATAATAGAATCTTTCTCAAAGGTTTTAGGAGTTAAGTGCGGTATTATATAAGAACTGATTAAAACAACCCCTGGCATACAAGAATTAGGTATTTTATTACATTCATGATGTTTTCCACTGAGCACCAGCTATGTGCCAAGAACTATGCTGGGAGCTATAGATCCAATGGAAAGCAAAGAGTTTGTAAAGAACTGTTGCAGGGAGAGAGTAGGAGAGAACAACAGAAGGAGGGAGAGAGAAAGAGAACTATAATTAAAGTGTATTTGTATTTTACAAAGTAATATACCATGTCTACAATGCTGGACTTTAGCTACTGTGCTTGTTCCTACTTCACCATTTCTTTGTTATTTCAAATATCAGAAGTCTTTTTAAGAGAATTGGAAACATGAAATACATTGACTGTTGATGTTATTTGCCTCTGTGAAACTGGGGAACATTACTTCCACATTAATATAAGTTTAAGGTCAATACTAAAAGTTGGATTAGTGAACACTAGGTGGCGGCATTTATGAAAAATTAACTTGGAATAAGCTACTGTGCCGAATTAAAAAAAAAAATCACAGACACCTCTTTCACAACAATGACTTGTTTTTTTTCAGTTGGTTGGTTGTTCATTTTTTGTTTTTACTATCTCAAAGCTAAATTTTGTTTTAAATCACAAGGAAAAAAAGGAGAGGAGGGGAAAGATATTTAAATGTGTTTCTCTTGTTTTACAGTTAAGAATCATTGAACACTTTACTCTTGAATGCTCACTTGCAGGTAGATGTTTGCTGAGAGGAAATATTTTTGAAAGAAACTCTTTTTAAATGCATTGCCTGACATTTAGGGACTAAGGATTACAGAAACAATTGTGCTTTAAAAAAATGTATACAATGGATATAATTAATTGAATGCTTAGGAAAGTTCCAAGTACAGGGTTAAAAACATCGCAGGTGTCACCTCATTACGTTTTTCTACAACCTAATGAGGTAGGTACATTTTGGGTCCTGTTTTGTAGATGACGATCCAGAATTTCAGAAAGCTTAAGAACTTCTGAAAGGTTACACATATAATCGAGGAAGTTGAGTCTCAAATTTCAAATCTGTATCATTCTGAGTCTCCACGGAGATTTTAGCCATTTTGTTGTACAGATATTTAAATAGCAGATTTTAACTAATTGATTCCTGTAAAATACACAATTTTGAAACAGAGATATCAGCAAGCGACACTGAATGTGACTCAGAAATGATTTGATCTGCAGATTGGAACCAAATTACATACAAAAATTTTGAAAATATTGATCTCTTAATTATCCAGAGAAAATATTTGACTCTTTTGACTTTGTCAGATAAAGTCAATTAAAATGAATCATTTTATTTTTCAGTTGTCTGAAGTACTATTTTAGATTGACTCAAACAGTTATTTATATAAATAGAAATCTAACATACTACACAAGAAATAGATTATATTTTTCACTGTTCTTGAAATGTCTTAAATTGATGAGATTCAAGAAAAAAGAAAAAGGAAAGAATCAATTGATTTTTAATATAGATACAAGTTGCATTATTTAGATTGTAAGTAAATGGTATGTAGACTTCTAGCTTTTATATTTTCAATGTTTGAGTCATGTTATAAAATATAACATCTAAACTTTACAAAATGCATATTTTGACCCTAAATCCCCAAAAGGTGATACTCTCACCTTAAAATGAGACTATTCACTACTCAATTGTACACATTTATGTAATTATATTAATATTTTAGGGACTTCCCTGATGGTCCAGTGGTTAAGACTCCACACTTCCACAGCAGGGGGCATGGGTTCTGGTCGGGGAACTAAGATTCTTCTTGCTGTGTGGTGTGACCAAAACATTAATTAATTAAAAAATATTTTAAATAGGAAAACTAGTAATACACTCAAATCCTTATAGAATTATGAGAAAAAAGTTGCTAATTGTCAACATTTCTTTTTTGTAGTAGAAGATAGAGTGAAAGAAGAAAGCAATCCCATTCAGTCATTTAATTAGAAATTTTACTTATCCCAGTTGATTTCTTATTTACATATATCATTTACATATATCAATGTTTTGTCTTAATTTGGTAGATAAAAATGGATCTTTTTCATATGAAATTATAACATCAATCTGTTAGACCCATTTAAAACATATTTTATCATGAATTGATAATACTCAATGTAGAAAATGTGAAATATATGGAAACATAAGCATTATTAAAATACACATACTGTTCCCAATCTACCGATAAGCATTATTCATATTTAGTGTATTTTTCTCTAGTGTTTTCTTGGTGCATTAACTCTGAATATGAAAAACACAGATGCACAGGCACATAAACACAAACACACATATATCACATGCACACCTATATGTCTCAAAATTGGAATAACATTAAATATAGCACTTAGATTCTGTAGGTTTTTGTTTTTTGAATAATTAAATTTTATTTGTTGAAGTTCTTGGCATTGCATTAAAAAATAAATGATGATTATCCATTTTGGAGAAAACACCAGATCTCAAGAACATGATTTGTACTATGAAATTTGAACCTTACACAAAGACAGGAACAAGAGCTAAATTGAGTAGGTAAAACATCTATATTTATTTTTCTCTACTTTATAAAATCATATAGTTTTATTGTTAGGCTAGACCTATGTCAAGATTATCTGTTTTAACTCTTCCATTAGCCTTACTTTTCTCAAGATTCCTATTTATTGTCATTTACTCAAAACAGTTTATCAGTGATCCAACTGTGTCACTTTTAATGTAATATTTATTTTACCTATTTCTTTGCTCTCTGCCACTGCTGTCTGACCCATCCTAGCTAAATATTAGCCAGCTAATCTTTTTTTTAAAAATATATCTTTATTGGAGTATAACTGCTTCACAATACTGGGCTGGTCTGTCTCACAATAAAGTGATTCAGACGTATGCATACATACATCCCCATATCCCTTCCCTCTTGAGCCTCCCTCCCATCCTCCCTATCTCACCCTCTAGGTCATTGCAAAGCACCGAGCTGATCTCCCTGATTTTTTCAACATTATTTGTATGTACATTCCCTTGGGTGTAAATATTCTTTAAGAAACTATGTGATGTGACATTGTTTTCATTTAACAAAATTCATTTAAACATTCCTGTATAGATACATACTTAGTTTACATTCTACTATATTTATGTAATAGATAATTGCAGCAATAACTTTATATATCTATTTTGAGTGTTTTTCTGATTATTTCTTTCAGGTAGATGCCTAGATAAGAAAATACTGGATCACAGGATGTGAACACTTAAGATTCTTTATGTAAGCAATATGTCAAATTGTTTCCCAGAAATTATGTACCTAGTTTTACTTCTACAATAGCTTATGAAACAGCCTGTCATAACACACACTCAGCTACTTTTAGCATTTTCATTTTTAAAATCTTAATAAAATTGGTGTGGAAAAAATAGTATTTTGTTATTTTAATTCTCACATCCAATTACTAGTACAGATGAGCCGTTGTTCATGTCTTTATTTTTATTTGTATTTCTTTTGTGCATTGCCTATTCATGTTTTTTTAGGCAACTTTGTTGAAACGAACATAAAAGCATCATCAAAACAACATGGTTGTCATACAACTACCAATCAGCTTGAAGCCTGCTTAGCTCTTTTTTGTTTAGCATATGAATAATGTACAAAAGAATGCTGGAAAAAAGAAGTACCTCTAGGGTAGAAAACTGATGCTAATAGTATTATTGTTTTTCATGAAAATTTAAAAAAGAAAGTATGTTTGCTACTTCCCTTCTATTCCCTTGGCTAAATTTTGTTTTCATAATGTTTATTCAGTTAACATAGGTATTTTTAGTACTTCTCTGGATATTTTTTCCAGTCCAGCAAGGTTAATCCTAGAATAAAGATGCCAGATTTAGCAAATAAAAATTGAGGCTATCCAGTTAAATTTGAATTTAGAATAAACAAAATGACATTTTATATATATATATATATATATATATATATATATATATATACTCCAAATATTGCATGGGAAAGAGTTAGGCTAATATATATATATATATATATATATATATATATATATATATATATATATATATATATATATATATATATATAATATATATTGATTGTTCAGTTGAATTCAAATTTAACTAGACACTCTGTCTTTTATCTGGTAACTCTATCCTGGAGTCATCATACACAGAGCTGGGGCATTTGTTCCTACTCTCCATAAGCTAGTTGTTCCTGTCCTACCACTGAGCTTTGATAAATACAGAATAGATAAGAAATAGATAAGGACCAGTCATGCTTTCACTTTCCTTCCACTCCTGAAAACAAGTGTTTTATGTTCAAGGCTCTAGAAGTGTTTTATCCTCAATACATATCTCAACCCTATCTATCTATTCTAGGGAAGGAGCCAGGGGGTAATATCTCTCCTCAATCCAGACTTAGCCTGGAAAGCAAAAGGTTCTAAAGACAGACTTCTAAAATGTCACAGTCTTTATTTCAATGATGCAAACTGCAAATATTCTTGGATGACTGTAATATTTAGCTGCTTTTTACACTTTCATGTCAACTTCTTGTAATGTTCTCTCTTCTCCTGGTATGTAGCACAAACTATATTTTCTGCCAAACCTTCTGTAGGTAGAAATTATACTGTTATCACTAGCCTGCATTCAGGGAATTGGTGCATAGTCAGAGTTTTATCTTACTTCTATCTAGACAAACCCATCAATTAAGAAATGAATATTTAAAAGGTTAGTATATATCAGGCACTATGCTATGTATTTATCAGTGAGATGAGATTTCATGTTATCTCATTTAATTCTCAACTCCTTGGAGTTATCTTATATTATATTTCCAGGCTTTCTATTATGCTATCTCTGCCTCTCTTTACACCCATCTTCCTACCAGTTCTCTTTACCCTTCAACACCTAGTTCAAGCACTGTCTCCTTTAGGTAGCCCACCAGACCCAGTTCAACTGGTTTGAGAGGTGTCCATCTGTTCTTCCTCAAACCTCTGTGCTTTCATCTGGGTTACAATAACCCTTGGCTGCCTATGTTCCAGGGCACCCCCAAGGTGTTTGTCACACCCATGATCCCTTCTCTGGATAAATGTAAACCCCATAGACCCCAACATGGAAGTTTCCCACACATAAGAGGTTATTTCCTCTTATGTGTGAACCACATATCTGGTGAACCAAAATCCATCCACAGTTGATTTAGATGAGATCTTCCAACGATAAACGCCAGGCTATGGGTTGGCATAATATACCTTTTTGTATGAGTGCATTTCAGTGAGTCTATCAAGCTCAGATTAATTGGGTCTTTTCTCACAAAATCTGAAACAGAGAAGGAGAGAATAGTTGAACCATATTAATGCCAGATCTCTGAAGTGAAATGTAGTAAACTCTTATTGTTGTTGAGGGAATGGAAAGAAAATTTTGTTACTGAGAAAACGTGGAAAATTTTGACCCTTAGTTTTGAAGAAAAGCCATCCTTGACCCCTAGACTATGCTAGGCCTACTGTTATATGCATTCTTCTTAGTGTCACCATTATGAACTACGTATTTATTTGCATGATTAATATCTTACTCTTCTATAAAGCTGTAGAGGGAAGAGATGGATTTGTGTAGGCACTCAAAAAGATATAGAGCTGAAGAGCTTCAAGATGGCAGAAGAGTAAGACACGGAGATCACCTTCCTCCCCACAAACACATCCGAAATACACCTACATGTGGAACAACTCCTACAGGACAACTACTGAACGCTGGCAGAAGACCTCAGACCTCCCAAAAGGCAGGAAACTCCCCGTGTACCTGGGTAGGGCAAAAGAAAAAAGAAAAAACAGAGACAAAAGAATAGGGATGGGACCTGCACCAGTGGGAGGGAGCCGTGAAGGAGGAAAGGTTTCCACACACTAGAAACCCCTTCGCAGGCGGACACTGCAGGTGGCGGAGGGGGGAAGCTTCAGAGCCACGGAGGAGAGTGCAGCCACAGGAGTGCAGAGGGCAAAGCAGAGAGATTCCCGCACCGAGGATCGGTGCCGACCAGCACTCACCAGCTCGAGAGGATTGTCTGCTTACCCGCCGGGGAGGGGGGAGGGGGCTGGGAGCTGAGTCTCGGGTTTCAGTCAGAGCGCAGAGAGAGGACTGGGGTTGGCGGCATGAACACAGCCTGAAGGGGTTAGTGTGCCACCGCTAGCCGGGAGGGAGTCCGGGAGAAAGTCTAGAGCTGCAGAAGGGGCAAGAGACTTTTTCTTCCCTCTTTGTTTCCTGGTGCACGAGGAGAGGAGATTCAGAGCGCCACTTAAAGGAGCTCCAGAGAGAGGTGCAAGCCGTGGCTATCAGTGCAGACCCCAGAGATGGGCATGAGATGCTAAAGCTGCTGCTGCCACTACCAAGAAGCCTGTGTGCAAGCACAGGTCACTATCCACACCTCCCCTCACGGGAGCTTCTGCAGCCCGCCACTGCCAGGGTCCTGGGATACAGGGACAACTTCCCCATGAGAACACACGGCATGCCTCAGGCTGGGGCAGTGTCAACGCTGGCCTCTGCCGCCACAGGCTTGCCCAACATCCATACCCCTCCCTCCCCATGGCCTGAGTGAGCCAGAGCCCCCGAGGCAGCTGCTCCTTTAATCCCATCCTGTCTGAGCAAAGAACAGAGACCCTCACACGACCTACACTCAGAGGAAGGGCCAAATCCAAAGCTGAGCCCCGGGAGCTGTGCGAACAAAGAAGAGAAAGGGAAATCTCTCCCAGCAGCCACAGGAGCAGTGGATTAAATCTCCACAATCAACTTGATGTACCCTGCATCTGTGGAATACCTGAATAGACAACAAATCATCCCAAATGGAGGAGGTGGACTTTGGGAGCAATGATATATATATATATATATATATATATATATATATATATATTTTCCCTTTTCTCGTTTTTCTGAGTGTGTATGTGTATGCTTCTGTGTGTGATTTTGTCTGTATAGCTTTGCTTTTACCATTTGTCTTAGTGTTCTGTTGGTCCATGGTTTATTTTCTTTTTTATTACTTAAAAAATTTGTTTTCTTAATAATTGTTTTTTTATTTTAATAACTTTATTTGTTTTATCTTCTTTCTTTCTTTTTTCCCCCCTTTTATTCTGAGCAGTATGGAGGACAGGACCTTGGTGCTCCAGCCAGGCATCAGGGCTGTGCCACTGAGGTGGGAGAGCCAAGTTCAGGACACTGATCCACAAGAGACCTCCTAGCTCCATGTAATATCAAATGGTGAAAATCACCCAGAGATCTCCATCTCAATGCCAAGACCCAGCTCAACTGGAAAACCAGCAAGCTACAGTGCTGGACATCCTATGCCAAACAAATAGCAAGACAGGAACACAACCCCATCCATTTGCACAGAGGCTGCCTAAAATCATAATAAGACTACAGACAACCCCAAACACACCACCAGACATGGACCTGCCCACCAGAAAGACAAGATACAGCCTCATCCACCAGAACACAGGCACTAGTCCCCTCCACCAGTAAGCCTACACAACACACTGAACCAACGTTAGCTATTTGGGGCAGACACCAAAAATAATGGGAACTGTGAACCTGCAGCCTGCGAAAAGGAGACCCCAAACACAGTAAGTTAAGCAACATGAGAAGAAAGAGAAATTCACAGCAGATGAAGAAGGAAGGCAAAAACCAACCAGACCTAACAAATGAAGGGGAAATAGGCAGTCTACCTGAAAAAGAATTCAGAATAATGATAGTAAAGATGATACAAAATCTTGGAAATAGAATGAAGAAAATACAAGAAACTTTTAACAAGGACCTAGAAGAAGTAAAGAGCAAAAATAAAGAGATAAACAACACAAAAAATGAAATTAAAAATTCTCTAGAAGGGATCAATAGCAGAATAACTGAGGCAGAAGAAAGGATAAGTGACCTGGAAGATAAAATAGTGGAAATAACTACTGCAGAGCAGAATAAAGAAAAAAAAAATGAAAGGAATTGAGGACAGTCTCAGAGACCTCTGAGACAACATTAAACACACCAACATTCGAATTATAGGGGTTCCAGAAGCAGAAGAGATAAAGAAAGGGACTGAGAAAATACTTGAAGAGATTATAGTTGAAAAATCCCCTAATATGGGTAAAGAAATAGTTAATCAAGTCCAGGAAGCACAAAGAGTCCCATACAGGGTAAATCCAAGGAGAAAAACGCCAACACACATGTTAATCAAAATATCAAAAATTAAATACAAAGAAAAAATATTAAAAGCAACAAGGGAAAAACAACAAGTAACACATAAGGGAATCGCCATAAGCTTAACAGCTGATCTTTCAGCAGAAACTCTGCAAGCCAGAAGGGAGTGGCAGGACATATTTCAACTGATGAAAGAGAAAAACCTACAACCAAGATTACCCTACCCAGCAAGTATCTCATTCAGATTCGAAAGAGAAATTAAAACCTTTACAGGCAAGCAAAAGCTAAGAGAATTCAGCACCACCAAAGCAGCTTTACAACAAATGCTAAAGGAACTTCTCTAGGCAGGAAGCACAGGAGAAGGAAAACATCTACAATAATAAACCCAAAACAATTTAAAAAATGGTAATAGGAACATATGTATTGATAATTACCTTAAATGTAAATGGACTAAATGCTCCAACCAAAAGACATAGACTGGCTGAATGGATTCAAAAACAAGACCCATATATATACTATCTACAAGAGACCCACTTCAGACCTAGGGACAAATACAGACTGAAAGTGAGGGGATGGAAAAAGATATTACACACAAATTGATATCAAAATAAAGCTGGAGTAGCAATTCTCATATCAGACAAAATAGACTTTAAAACAAAGAATATTATAAGAGACAAAGAAGGACACTACATAATGATCAAGGGATCAACTGAAGAAGAAGATACAACAATTGTAAATATGTATGCACCCAACAGAGGAGCACCTCAATACATAAGGCAAAAACTAACAGCCATAAAAGGGGAAATCAACAGTAACACAATCATAGTAGGGGACTTTCACACCCCACTTTCACCAGTGGACAGATCATCCAAAATGAAAATAAATAAGGAAACACAAATGTTAAATGATACATTAAACAAGATGGACTTAATTGAAATTTATAGGACATTCCATCCAAAAATAACAGAATACACTTTCTTCTCAAGTGTTCATGGAACATTCACCAGGATAGATCATATCTTGGGTCACAATTCAAGCCTTCGTAAATTTAAGAAAATTGAAATCATATCAAGTATCTTTTGTGACCACAGTGCTATGAAACTAGATATCAATTACAGGAAAACATTTGTAAGAAATAAAAACACATGGAGACTAAACAACACAGCACTTAATAACCAAGAGAAAACTGATGAAATCAAAGAGGAAATCAAAAAATACCTAGAAAAAAATGACAATGACAACACAACAACCCAAAACTTATGGGATGCAGCAAAAGCAGCTCTAAGAGGGAAGTTTATAGCTATACAAGCATACCTTAAGAAACAAGAAACATCTCAAATAAATAACCTAACTTTACACCTAAAGCAATTAGAGAAAGAAGAATAAAAAACCCCACAAAGTTAGCAGTAGGAAAGAAATCATAAGGATCAGATCAGAAATAAAGAAAAAGAAATGAAGGAAACAACAGCAAAGATCAATAAAACTAAAAGATGCTTCTTTGAGAAAAGAAACAAAATTGATAAACCATTAGCCAGACTTACTAAGAAAAAAAGGGAGAAGACTCAAATCAATAGAATTAGAAAAGAAAAAGAGGAAGTAACAACTGACACTGCAGAAATACAAAGGATCAAGAGAGATTGCTACAAGAAACTGTATGCCAAAAAATTGGGCAACCTGGAAGAAGTGGACAAATTCTTAGAAATACACAACCTTACAAAACTGAACCAGGAAGAAATAGAAATATCAACAGATTAAAGACAAGCAGTGAAATTGAAACTGTGATTTAAAATCTTCTAACAAACAAAAGCCAAGGACCAGATGGATTCATGGGTGAATTCTATCAAACATTTAGAGGAGAGCTAATACATATCCTTCTCAAACTCTTCCAAAATATATAGGGGGAGGAACACTCCCAAACTCATTCTACAAGGCCACCATCATCCTAATACCAAAACCACACAAAGATGTCACAAAGAAAGAAAACTACAGGCCAATATCACTGATGAACATAGATGCAAAAATCCTCAACAGAATACTAGCAAACAGAATCCTACAACACATTAAAAGGATCATACACCATGATCAAGTGGGGTTTATCCCAGGAATGCAAGGATTTTTCAATATATGCAAATCAATCAACGTGATGAAACATATTAACAAATTGAAGCAGAAAAACCATATGATCATCTCAATAGATGCAGAGAAAGCTTTTGACAAAATTCAACACCCATTAATGATAAAAACCCTCCAGAAAGTAGACATAGAGGAAACTTTGCTCAACATAATAAAGACCGTATATGGCAAACCCACAGCCAACTTCGTCCTCAATGGTGAAAAACTGAAACCATTTCCACTAAGATCAGCAACAAGACAAGGTTGCCCACTCTCACCACTATTATTCAACATAGTTTTGGAAGTTTTAATCACAGCAATAAGAGATGAAAAAGAAAGAAAATGAATCCAAATCGGAAAAGAAGAAGCAAAGCTGTCACTGTTTGCAGATAACATGATACTATACATAGAGAATCCTAAAGATGCTACCAGAAAACTACTAGAGCTAATCAATGAATCTGGTAAATTAGCAGGATACAAAATTAATGCACAGAAATCTCTTGCATTCCTATACACTAATGATGAAAAATCTGAAAGTGAAATTAAGAAAACACTTCCATTTACCATTACAACAAAAAGAATAAAATATCTAGGAATAAACCTACCTAAGGAGACAAAAGACCTGTATACAGAAAATTATAAGACACTGATGAAAGAAATTAAAGATGATACAAAAAGATAGAGAGATATACCATTTTCTTGGATTGGAAAAATCAACATTGTGAAAATGACTCTACTACCCAAAGCAATCTACAGATTCAATGCAATCCCTATCAAACTACCACTGGCATTTTTCACAGAAGTAGAACAAAAAAATTCACAATTTGCATGGAAACACAAAAGATCCCGAATAGTCAAAACAATCTTGAGAAAGAAAAACAGAGCTGGAGGAATCAGGCTCCTGGGCTTCAGACTGAACTACAAAACTACAGTAATCAAGACAGTATGGTACTTACACAAAAACAGAAATATAGATCAATGGAACAGGGTAGAAAGCCCCGAGATAAACCCATGCACCTATGGTCACCTTATCTTTGATAAAGGAGGCAAGAATATACAGTGGGCAAAAGACAGCTTCTTCAATAAGTGGTGCTGGGAAAACTGGACAGTTACATGTAAAAGAATGAAATGAGAACACTCCATAATACCATACACAAAAATAAACTAAAAATGGATTAAAGACCTAAATGTAAGGCCAGACACCATCAAACTCTTAGAAGAAAACATAGGCATAACACTCTATTACATAAATCACAACAAGATGCTTTTTGACTCACCTCCTAGAGAAATGGCAACAAAAACAAAAATAAACAAATGGAACCTAATGAAACTTAAAAGCTTTTGCACAACAAAGGAAACCATAAACAAGACGAAAAGACAACCCTCAGAATGGGAGAAAATATTTGCAAATGAAGCAACTGACAAAGGATTAATCTCCAAAACATACAAGCAACTCATGCAGTTCAATATCAAAAAAACAAACAACCCAATCCAAAAATGGGCCATTTACCTAAATAGACATTTCCTCAAAGAAGCTATACAGATTGTCAACAAACACATGAAAGAATGTGCAACATCATTAATCATTAGAGCAATGCAAATCAAAACTACAATGTGATATCATCTCACACTGGTGAGAATGGCCATCGTCAAAAAATCTACAAACAATAAGTGCTGCAGAGGGTGTGGAGAAAAGGGAACCTTCTTGCACTGTTGTTGGGAATGTAAATTGATACAGCCACTATGGAAAACAGTATGCAGGTTCCTTAAAAAACTAAAAAAATATAACTACCTTATGACCCAGCAATCCCACTACTGGGCATATACCCTGAGAAAACCATAATTCAAAAATAGTCATGTACTAAAATGTTCATTGCAGCTCTATTTACAATAGCCAGGACATGGAAACACCTAAGTGTCCATCAACAGATGAATGGATAAAGAAGATGTGGCCCATATATACAGTGGAATATTACTCAGCCATAGAAAGGAATGAAACTGAGTTATTTTTAGTGAGGTGGATGGACCTAGAGACTGTCATACACAGTGAAGTAAGTTAGAAAGAGAAAAACAAGTACTGTATGCTAACACATATATATGGAATCTAAAAAATAAAGAAGAAGAAAAGGAAAATGGTCAGGAGAACCTAGGGACAAGACGTGAATAAAGATGCAGATCTACTAGAGAATGGACTTGAGGATACGGGGAAGGGGAAGGGGAAGCTGGGACCAAGTGAGAGAGTGGCACGGACATATATACACTACCAAACGTAGAATACATAGCTAGTGGGAAGCAGCCGCATAGCACAGGAAGATCAGCTTGGTGCTTTGTGACCACCTACAGGGGTGGGATGGGGAGGGTGGGAGGGAGGGAGATGCAAGAGGGAAGAGATATAGGAACATATGTATATGTATAACTGATTCACTTTATTATAAGGCAGAAACTGACACATGATTGTAAAGCAATTTTTCCTCTAATAAAGATGTTTAAAAAAACAAAGAAATTGGAAACATAATTAGACTAAGTTTTAAGCTAAAAGGTCATAGTTAACAAAGAATAGTGTAAGAGCATCAGGATTGGGTGAGGTGATAGTAAGACTTATGGTGTGCAGATTACAGGAATTTGTAGTTGGTAATACTGATGAACTTAAATTTCTACTTTTGACATGAATAGTGGAATAATGCAAGCAAGTGTGTATCTCTTAATCAATAATCCTTTATAAATACTCAAAATCTGTGTTGTTGTAAGTGCAAATAAACTTGAATTGCTCATAAAAAAAAAGAAAGATATACAACTGAATGAATTTTGAATGAACTGGGATATTCACCATTTTCTCCTCCAAACATCTGGTAAACTCCTGTGTTCTACATTTTACTTAAAACAAGGATCCCTCTGTTTCGGTTGGCTTTAGAAACAACTGTTGAAATATTGCCATAAGTTAAGCCTTAGTTCATATCCTACCTCCTTCCACTAATCTTCATGGATATTCCTACCCAAATGGTATTCTTACATCTGTAA
Organism: Hyperoodon ampullatus; assembly: GCF_949752795.1. Lineage (NCBI taxonomy): Eukaryota > Metazoa > Chordata > Mammalia > Artiodactyla > Ziphiidae > Hyperoodon > Hyperoodon ampullatus. The sequence continues at coordinate 171,405,482 of NC_136914.1, forward strand.
ATTCAGGACCTTTTTTTTTTTTTTTAATGTGGGATATATTCTCTTTTAGTGTTTGCACTGTGTCCATTAAAAACAAAAGAAAAGAAAAAAAAAAGAAAAAAGAAGAAATCAATAACTTCAAGAACAACAAGAAACTACTATGGAAACACAGAAGAATAAGTGTTATATTCTTATGAAAGTGATTAGTAAGAGTAATAAATGAAGTATATCAATCAATCAATCAACTTCCTACTCTAAAGGAAGTGACTAAGTTATCTCTAATCTCTGACAACCAGTATCACAGGCTCCACCTGAATGTACACAATATGTTGTTGACTGAAAAAATGTTAAAAAATTGAGCATGATCTGGTCTTTTTTGTGTGTGAAATCTTTTCTAAGAGGTAATAAGATTTCAAAACTCAAAGGAGCTGAAGAAATAATTAAGTCTAATTTTCTAGGTTTATAAATTAGGCTAAAAGTCCAGAGAGGTTGTGACTTATCAAGTTAGAGACAGCTAGGTTATTTTACATAATGATAAGTGTTCTGAAGAAAATACACTAGAGTAATATGATAATTATTCAGAGAGGCTGAAGGACACTACAGAGCTAGTGGTCACTGAATGCCATTTGAATTGAGAGCAGAGTTACAAGAAAGAGCTCACTGTGCCTTGCATCAGGTCAAAAGCATTTCGGGTAGAGAATATGTAGCATATATAAAGGCCCTGAGGTTAATAAGAATTTGACCTGCTTAAGGAAGGAAAAGAACAGGATACTGGAAGTGAGACTGAAAGTTGGAAAAATCGAGGCATAGGGGTCATCAAGGAAGGCTCTGTAGGCTATGGCAAGACATTGGGTCTTATTTTACATTAATGAAAAGTCATTGGAGATTTGTATATATTTGTGTATATTTATACAAATCCATGTTTTTTTTACATTTATATTTATTAAATCTCTCCTGTATACTGAGAACTATTTGCAACCATTGCAATCAGATATGATTTAGATAAGTTCTCCTGCTCTCTAAAACCTCACAATCTATTCGAGAAGCATATCTAAAAACCATAAATTTATAACAAAACATAATCAGTGCCTTAATAGAGGTAGATTAAGCTGTTAATTCTATGAGGACAGGGATAACATCTGACTTATTTTTCCCTGTATATTCAACTTATAACATAGTGGCTGTCACGTAGTAGGTGTTCAATGAATGTCTATGAGAGGAAGTAAGGGTGGGGAGAGAATACAGTAGTTGGGTAGATCAGTGATGTGAATTCTGTCTTCTAGGAATTGGAACACCTTGGACTTAGTTTTCCTATTTGCTTTCTATAAGAGCTTATTCTGTGAAATGACAGAAAGTTTGCTTAATCTTCATTTTTCCATGAATAAATCATTTTTTTCAGTTACTGAGATGCTGCTGTTATACAAACATAGATTTTCATGGTAGGTGTAGAAGAAGCTATCAGGAATGTCCCTGGTGAGATTGCATTAGACAGTCAGCTTATCTAGAGATTGGGTGACAGAAATGGATCACCCAAGCACTGGGAATTTGCTTGACAGGTTTTGTGAAAATGCCTGCTGACCTGATAAGGGCTTCATCGTGGAGAATTTGGGTGATGGTGATAAAGTGGACATACATGGTAAGAAAGTGGGGGCACAGTGACTAGTGTCACTGAAGAGAACAGAGTCATCAAGGAGGGGAAAGAAGGGAAGGAGGAAGGCCTGAGGATTACAGGGGGAATCTTGAAAACTGAATATTCTCCTGAATAGGTAATCAGAGAAAAGGAACTATTGGTGTAAAGCTTAAACAATATCCTTCTAGAAACCAGATAAATACTGGGAAGGCAGCTCCTTTGTTTGTGAGCAAGTCACTGTGATTTTCATTAGATGCTCAAAAGCAACCACACAATGGAATTATTTACCATTGTTTCCTTCTCTCTTCTCTGGTAACAATCTGGGATGGCAGCAGCAACCTTATTCTGGGAGCAGGCCAGGGAGAAGGGAGTTTATAGACCCTCAGAACTAAAAGGGCATTTGAAGATCATCTATTTCAAAACTTTCACCCACAGACAAGGCAACTAAGGTTTAGAGACTTCAAGCAACTTGCCAAGGTCACTTTGCTGTTTCACTGCAGAGCCAATTACAGAATCCAGGTCTCTTGATTCTCAGTCAAAAATGTTTCTGCACAGAAGTGGAGTCCCAGCTGCTTTTTTAGGCACAGTGATCTGAAGATGGTTTGGCCAGGGGCAGAGCAAGGAGTGGTCAGTGAGCTCAAATTGTTCAGCCAGTTCAGCCAGTTCATTCTCCAATAACCATGTTGGTTTTTCAAGTCAAAAAGTAAATAAACATGAGTTGGGGTTTAAGGTCAAAGAGACAATAGTTAGGTGAGAAACGAAGATCCTTACAGGCCATCCTAATAAATAATCTTAACTGATGTATTTTATTTACCACATATAACAACTATGCATTGAGCTCACCTTATGCAAATCTTAAAAGTTGTCTGGTATGGTAAGTATTAAATAATCACCCTATGATTAACTGAATGTGTTACAAAGCTATGAGAAATCAAGGGATGGGCAATAGATTTTGCTTTAAAAGTACCTGTGTTCCAATCTCTGCTCTACCTCTTAAAAACTCAGAGAACATGGGGAAGTTAGAGCTTCTTTGTGCCTCAATCCATCCAGCCTAAGATGAAATTAACAGTCTGAAAAATTGTTGTAATGAGTGATTATCTTGTATAAAATATATATGTACACATGCACACATGTATCGAGGACAATCAGTAGTAGATTTAAAAATATTAATTTACAATCACTATAAAAATAAGGCAAAAATTAAAATTCTGAGTCAGTACCCATGTGGGCAATATAGTTGGGAATCTATAGAATCTGAGGATTTACAGAGTGAACTTTCAAGTTGTGAAGATCTACATTCCTGGTTCTCTCACTTTGCAAATATTTGAACACTGTTCAGTGACCTAATTATGCTAGACTTTTCTTATTATTAAAAAAAAAGGTGGGGGCAGGGAAAATGGGAACTTAGTGAGTAAGTGCTGTGAGTCTTAAGTTAGTTAACCTTGTAAAAGCTTAGTTCTGTGCCTGGCTTAGTTAGTGATAGCTATTATTATTATCATCACTATGATTACTATAAGAAATTCCTTGAAGATTTTCAGACATGACACCTTCTGAGATAGGGAATGGGAAAATCATGACCAGGAGACAAAGTTGCACTCCCTGGCTCTGCTTTTTTTCACTTTTCGTCATCACTAACCTTCTCCTGTAAGGAGCGTATTTAATGGAGATTGAGCTAAGGCATCATCATAGATGACTCAGAGACTGTGACCAAGTCACACACAACAACCTATGAAGAAATAGAGCCACTTAATGGGGTTTGTCATGTATCAATAGTCCTATGTCTTTCTGAAGACAGTGTACAAGTATATACTCTTCTTTTTTCATAATGCCTAATATAAAAGAAAAACTGTCATCACCTGACAGAGATTATATTACTACCTTAGATCTAAAATATATACAGAGGAAAAGAGAATACCTCTTCTCTTCATTCTCACATGAAGAAACAGAACAGACAGCATTCTACACTAGTTAAGGGCAGAGCTGGAACTATAATTTGAGATTCTTTTAAGAGTTTTTCATATAATCAGGGTGAATTCATATATTCTATTTTCTATTCATATTTCTATTTTCTTAAACATTTAATCCTGAACATAATTAAGTCCCATAAATAAACATTTAATTCCATGAATATATCTCTTTTGAAGATATTTCATGAGAATTGTTTATTTGCACATTGAATTCAGGACCATGAGCTGCTTCAGAATGGAATTATCACCCTCTACCTACCAGGAAGGGCATTATAACAGAAGAAACCAAGCATTGATACAAGTTTCAAAGCAATTCAGGGAAAAAATAAAAAGTTTGGGTTTAGAATTACTACCTGTTATGTCCCAAATGAATCCCCTGATCCAATATCCATTTCCCTCAGTAGAGAGGAAATAGGACATATGGAAAAGAGTGAGAGTTTTAGTGCCAGAGAGACCTAGAGTACCTATCCAGTCTCATCACTGACTATTTGTAGAATTTATTGCTCCTCAGTTTCTTTATCTGTAAAATGGGACTAATAGCGAACTACACAAGATTGTTCTAAGAATTAAACAGAATATAAAATTAAGCAGCATAATAACGTGTTAAATAAATACCGGTTATAGTCCTTTCCCCTTTTCCTTAGTTCTTGGAGATTCATAGCTTCGAAATGTTAGCCTTCCCTTTCCTGCTGGGGTTTGTTTTTCTTAGGAGCAATCCACAGACAGCATTCCTTGCAACTGTATGCTTTGAACTGCTGAGTAATCCCCCTCAGTGACATGAACCATGTCAGTCTTTGACTTACATTATCATGTCTATGATCACCAATAGCTGTTTGGCTTCTGTTCACCTTATGGTTGTATTTATGATGATCCCTTTAATTCTGGACTAAAAGGAGAGAAGTCTTCTCCATTAAACACGTCAGTGGAGAAAGACATGCAAAATGTTAGTGTCAAAGTAACTTCAAAGGAGTAAATACTACTTAACTTTCACCTGAGAGATGAGAAACTAAACTCAGAAGCCCCACGTTGAGAAATCGAGGCATCCCATGATGAAATTTTCAGATATAAAATTTCAACCTTATTGTGTTAATTGAATTTCCAGAGACTGGCTCTGTACAGCTCTAAGAAAATTACTACAACTAGAGGAAATATTCTGAAATTAAGAAAAAAATTAGATAACTTAGAACCACTGAATTTTGTGCTTAGAGGAGGATCTCAGAAACATTTGTCAATGATAGGCTAATCTCCTTGGAAAACTGGAACACATCTTCTAGACCCTATGTGTTTAAAAAGATATTTTAAAATTCTTCTGTTACTTCCATGATAATGTTTTTAAAATACAAGAATATTCAGTGTCATTTTAATAACAGTATCAAAATAGCATAATGTCTCAAGATTTTAGTGCCAAAATGTAGGTTTATATTTACAATCATGTTGGCACCAAAATAAATTGCTTCAATGACATGACAGTATTTAAATATGATTTCAGTGTTTTTGAAAAAATGGTTAAATGGAGCATGAAGACCCTGGATTTTCATTTTCCTTTTTAAAAGCACCAACGAAGTATTAAAAAACATTGCTCTGAAATATTTGATCTGATTGCTAAGTGGGCGACTGGAAGATTTCATTAAACTTGTAAAAACTTAGTATTCTCATTTACAAAATAGGAATAATAATCATCTTACTGACTTTTAATCAAATGACATGATTTAAAGTGTTTAACTTGTGGTCTCACATAGGAGGTGTGCAGTACACTTGATCACCCTTTCCCTTCTTTTACACTCTTCTTATATACTCTCTTCTAGAGGCCATCAGCCACATCATTTTATATATAATTAAAGAAAATAAATAATGGGCATGTTTTGTTACTAATAAAATAAATGCAAAAGTACTAATATATAAAATGACTTGACAGTATATCATTTCAGGAAAACATCTCTAAAAAAGATCATTAAGGAAGAGTTCTTAACTATTTTGGTAAATGTTACCTCTTAGGACAGTATTCTGTTCTGACTCGGAGAGGAGACACCAAAACTTTTCCCATCCTGGCAGATGAACCCTCCAATTCTATAATCTATAAACAAAGTAACACAGAAATGGAGGCTATAGTTAAAGAAATATAAACTTAGCAATGTTTCTTTTGGCATTGTGTCTACTCAGTTTAGGAAGATTCCTGGGTAGACTTCCACCAATAAGTGACAGCTTTCCCCAACTTCATCTTCTGTCTTCCTAAATGATAGCCTCTCTTGAAGCATTGGCACACCAAAAATTGTGTTGCCTTCTTATTTTTGTGCTTGCCACTGTATTTCATGGCCTGAGTGCAGATCCATGATATATTTTATGGCCCTGCCAAACTCCATCCTTCTCCTGGAAGATTGAATCTTACTCCTAAAATTCCCAAACATTTAATGTAGAGGCAGGGCTGGGCTGATATGAAGAAACCAAATACAGCAATCCAATATTAATTCATTCAACAAATAATGATTGAATATAAATTTGCAGGGTCATTTTGAAGATTAAATGACTAAACAGTAGGAATGCCTAGCACAGTGTCTGGGATGCATAACAGATAAACTTATAAGGTGCTTGCTCTAATTTATCTTTATTCAACTAGTGGAGACTTTATAAATCTCTGTAGGAATTTAGTATATCATTTAACTCTTTTTTAGCTACACTACATATAACATGATAAGAATTTGTGAATGTTGGAGTAGAAGGGGAAATACCTGCTAGGCTTCAAATCACTGGAAACAACAGATGAGATGGAAAGATGCTGGATTTAGGCAGATGTGATCCATGTCAGGATAAAGTCTTAATCCTGAAAGACAGGAAGGTGGAGATAAAGGCCAAAAATTGTATTCATGTTGTAAATAGGTAGAGTCAAAAATTGAAACCATCCTGTAAAGAATGTCCAGATCCTCTTAGAGGATTGTCTGGAGCCGGGCCAGATGCTGGCATGGAAGAGTCTGGAAGAGAGTCAGCTCATGTGTGATAAAGAGATAAAGAGAAACGGATCATGGGAGTGATAACCAGTTAGAAAATCCTGACCGAGGAGACAGAGGGAAATCCAATTGTGTAATCCAAGGTGACAGCATCCAGGCAGGGGCTGTGCTGTGTAGGCTGAATGTCTGAGAAAGGGAGACTGGAACACAAAGAGAATAACTAGTTTAAAGATTTATGGTAAACAGAGATCATCCAAAGTGATTTGTATATTACTTGAGCCCAAATGGCTACTGCTGGCTGCTTCTTGTCTTTTGTCTCCTTTAATATCATCTCCAAAGTGTCAAGAGACATGTATTATTTAAGTATAAAAACCACGAGCAGGAGTAAATCCTGGAAAAATCAGATTAGGTGTGAGACCAGGAATTTGTGCATGGGTGAATACTTTGTCTCATCTGGGTAACTTTGCAGACTCTTGTACCCAGTGTGAGGCAGTGGATGAGGCATGATGATAAGGTATTCAGCCTGATTTTTAAAAACACTCTTGAACTTTTTTTCTGTATCCAAAGATGTGCTATATCCACAAGGGTGAAGATAATGAAAATAATTCAGTTACATCTGTTCCTCACAATGATTTAAAAAATGTCTTCTGAACCACCCTTTGAACTAAATATATTTTTAAAGTTTTAAGTTTATTTTTAAATGAAAAATGCTATTGTTCAGTTTAATCACTCCACCATTTCACCAGGATTCACTCTGATTGATGTTCAGCAGTTTTTAAAAGTCAAATCTACCTTCAAGTGGTGATGATTTCTACCACTGGTGACATTCAATACAAGTTTAGTTGGGTAAACGTTTTGAACAATTTTCCATGGTGAGTTATAGAAGGTGAGAATCTAAGTCAGGACAAAAATGTTTCTTGTGCCTGGGGAAATTGCCACTTTATATGTTATCTTATAGACTCATCTTGTACACCTTTTATGTCCTCTTTTTATTGACACTTTGATTTTTTACATGCCATAGAACTGGTTTGATTTTGCATAAAGCAGAGAACATGCCAAGAGAATAAAATAATCAGTCTTAAAGTAGTTATCTTGTTTGTATCATATGCCTGTATAATTGGTGAGTTAACTAAGAAGTATCTATAGGTTTTTATAATAATCAGAGTTTGTTGCTTTTGTTACTACTTTAGCGTTTACACAACTTCTTCCATGGATACTATTCTGTTGATTCTCAAAAACATTGTAGGATATTCATTTTAGGATGTAAGTAATTTTCTATCTCTGTTTTAAAGATAAAGGTTGAGTTCAGGAAATTAAATGATTTGCACAGGCTACATAGTAAAGTGGAAGAGTTTTTGCTAAAAGTCATTTCATGAAAGATTTCTTTCCACTCCACTATGTGAGGCTCTAAAAGATTTATCTGACATAAAAATGAATGCTAGTATAAAAGACATATTCTAAAAATTCAACAGAGAAGAAATCCAGGAAATACCATATAGCAGAGTATTTTGTTTACGTGTGTGTTAGGGGTATGTGTGTGTCTGTGTGAGAGAGAGAGAGAGTGAGTGCACATGTGTGTATGTGTGTGCATGTGCTTATTAGGTGGGGAATAAAGGCAATTTAGATTAAATATACTGAGAGTGTTCTTAGTTTTGTAATATATAAACCTTGAGGAATGACATAAGGAAAACTAAAATAATATGGACATTATTTATGTTGTCTCTGAGCCAAATAAGGGTAAGATTTTCAAAATATATAACAGGTTAAACTATAATCATTCTCCACAAATCTCTGTGTTCATTGATACTCCCTTCTCTGGCTGTTTTTACACAGTGTCTGCTTACCTCTCTTTTCCTAATTTATAACCTACTCTTCCTTAAAAGTCTGCAGTTTAAAGTTTACTGGTTTCAAGAACTTTTTCCCTTTTCAAAATTCACTCACTGAGCTTTTCTTAACTCCAATGGCTTAAAACTTCATGGATGAGTACACAATACTTAAATTATATCTCATCTCTCAGTTTTCTTTTATTTAGGAAACAATTATTGAATAACCACCATGTGAATTTAACTACAAATTCCTCCCCTCAACTTCAACCCCACATTGAATAACAAAGTGCTTAAAGACAGATGAAAAATATTGTACCTTGTATCTATCCACAGTATCAAGACAGAGATTCTCACAAATTAGGAAACACAATTATCGTTTAATTGATTATTAGGGTCTGTATGATACCTTTACTAAATTCATAAAATATTAGTAAATCTACACCAGAAGGAATTGTTTAATTATTAGTACATCAAAAGGAATTGTTTAATATACCACTGATTTAAAAATAACTATTTTAAAAATGAAGATATCCAAGTAAATTTAAAACAGTTTGTTCACATATGGTTAAATATGATATCTAAAATAAAATATTATCACACAATTAATTTGTTCATCAGTAATCAATACCCTTTTTTTGTGGTTGGAGAACAAACATTTCAGCTTGGCTCCCTTTTAGCTTATCAACTATATGAGTAGATAAAAAATTAACATGACATTGTCCATATGAGTGTGTGTGGTATGTGACTATAAATTCAACTAAAAATATCTTCCTGATGAAATCTTATAAGAGGAGATAAAGAGCATATGGACTTGCTTTCTAAGTCACATGTGTACATTTTAGTAGACAATAATGGTATTTTATTGTTTAAAATCATCTTATGGGTAAACATCAAGACCACAGAACGGATTTCAAAAATGCTTTGCAGTAATGATTTACCTTATCTCTTACAAAAAGACTGCCATGTTTTAGATGTTGAAAAATAAAGAAGAATAATTCTAGTCATTTGGTTGCCTGGCTGCTTTGGATACATGGTGGAAAGGAGGAATGATAAAAATAATAATTGGTTATAAAACTCCACTGGGATAGAAAGTGCCAGTGCACAACTTCAAATTCCATTTGCATTTAAAAGAAGCACACTCAAAAATAATTTTCTCTTCAAACATTGCTAAGCCTGAATTTATTTAATATAACTCCCGTAGGGCACATTTCTGGTAGCAATTGAACATATTTCCTTGCTCTGCTGTTAAAGCTAATTTATTGAGCAAGTTGTGCCAAAATACCTATCAGAACTATTTTGAGGTGTGGAAGTCGTGTCACCTGATTCTAATACCAAAACCATCCAAGTTATATTGTGTTTAAAATTTCTTGCCAAAATATTCAATCAAGAGAAAAATATAATAGTTAAAATTATCACCCAAGTTTACAGACTGAAAGTTTTAACTAGATCTACATGAGAATTGCAAATGTTTCTATTTGTTGATGATATTTCTATTGTCTGAGATTCTAAAGCACCCACATTTATAGCAAAAATGCATAATTCAAATGCCATACATTGGAATGGGTTTTGCTATTTGAGAAACAGAAAACAGTAACATTTTTCAGCTGAAAAGTATGCTTAAAATTTACTCTCTCCCAAGTTTTTCCTTGTGGAGATGAAGAAAACAAGATCCAGAAGACGTTCACTTATTCCCGCATTACACAGCAAATGGAGCCCAAGTTCAAATCTCCTGCTTGCTAGTCCAGAACTCTTTCCTTTACTGCACCATGTCATTCCGGGTCACTATTCATGTGCCTTCATGAAGATGATTGGTGTTCGACACCCCACCGTGAAATTATTCCACCACATCTGAGGCCTGTCTTTCTACTAGACCCAGGTAACAGGAGTAGGCAGATCAAATGGGCCTTCATGCATCTTTCCCTTATCCCGCGCTGAGGAACATTTTGTGGCTCTCTGGCTTGCTCAAGACTTGACCATGGAAGTTTGCCCCCTTGCACAGGAGTAAAACATGGGTGTTAAGAGTTTGGTAATCACATTTTTCATCCTAACTCTACCATTCCCCAATTCAGACTTATGTGAATTGGAGAAAGTTAAATACCTTTTCTTGAGTTGAATACACACATCTCTCAAAAGAAAATTTACCAAACTCTCAAAATTTTGTCTAGCTGGAGCATATAATAACTGTCAATAAATGATGCCTATTATTCTTATTTTTAGTAAACTTGACATGATTCACTAGTATGGAGTTACTGTCAAACAAGGCTAATGCAGCAATGGACATATTAATGGAGAAAGGTGTCTGGAAGGGGAGAACTGCTATTTCCACTCCGTTCTTCATTGTCAGCCCACTCCTGGGTAAAAGCTACAGTTCTGTATATAATAAGGCTCTATAAAGAACATAGACATACTTGGGAGTACTATTTTTTCTCTTCTCAACTACAATGTAAGTTTCTTCAAGGGAATCACTGTTTCACTTGTCCTTATAAATGTTGCACCAAATACATAACCTCAGTTTTCTTATTTTTAAAATGCAAAAAAAAATCACCATTTGCAGGGTTGCTGTGGTAATAAATGATGACAAAATTATAAGCAAAAATTCTGATACATGGTTTTTACTCCTTAAAAAGATATTATCTTCTCCTCTTGCCTCAGTTCTGTGTCTGCCTTCCTAGATATGATGTTTGGTTTCTACATTTCCTGGTTATACCCTTTGACATTCTGAAAACAGTCTACCTTCTTCACAATGTCATCCAGGCTCTGCTCTCATACAGAAAGTGGCTTACTAATCTGAGACGTCTGTGTTCTTGTCTTTTAGATTTTAAAATCCCAGGTCCGGAAAATAAAAATGAGAAACAACTACAAATGTAATCAGGTCCATCCTCCCATTGATTGACTGAGCTCTTACTGTGTCCCTTCCACTTGGTTAAGCATAATACACCTCCTGCTTCATCTACTCCTTAAAATATCTCTATAAATAAGTGTTATTATCATCTCCATTTTAGAAAACAGAAAAATGAAGTTCAGAAAGGTTAAATCACTTGTTTCAAAAAACATAGCTTAGAGAGGTGGGATAGGGAGGCTGAGAGGGAGATGCAAGAGGGAGGGGATATGGGAATATATGTATACTTAGAGCTGATTCACTTTGTTATACAGCAGAAACTAACACAGCATTACACAATGTTAACTAACACAACATTTACAACATTGTAAAGCAATTATACTCCAATAAGTTGTTTTAAAAAAAAACATAACTCATGAACAGCAGAGCTGAGAGTTTAACCTCTTTTGTCTGATGCCAAAGCCCTGGTTCATAATCATTTTTATTTATGATGACTCCTTTCAATTTCCATCCATTGATCACGATTCTCCCTGTAGATCTGAACAAAAAGCATAAATCTCTTTCATCTGACAGTCCTCTACACAATTCAAATCAATTATCACCGGGTGTTGTAGCCTTGAGTTTCTGTTTCTCCAGCCTAAAAAAAAAAAAAAAAAAAAATGAAAACAAACAAACAAAACTAAGGCCCTTTAGTACTTATACATATGACATCATCACAAATCTTGTCAACCTACTGATCACCCTTCCCTTAACAGCCATGACTACTTTATCAAGCCTCCACTGAAAGCAGGAAATTTAAGAAACCTCTACTTCTCTTTTTTTTTCAGCAAAGAATGGAAACACACAATCATGTTTAATTTTTTACATTTTCACCTGATGATTTTGTTATTTTTTCTTGACATTCACTTCATAAAATTACTTATAATAAAACCACATAGCATTGAGAGATGAATTAATACTTTAAAAACATATTGATCTGTGTGTCCCTGTTTGGTAATATTACAGCATATTTAAGGGATAGAAAGGGCAGATAACGTTAGCATAGTCATTTTTTCCCCATCCATTCAATAAGCATTTATATAACATACACTATGAGAGGAGTGATGAGCCAGTCACTAGAGATAAAAAGATGCCCAAGATGTCTGCTTTCTCCATAGGAGGTTTATAGCCTAATAAGAGAAAACAGACAAGAAAATAAAGAGGAATTAATAAAATATTTTGTAATAGAAGTCTGTATATATTTTTGTGGAAACACAAAAAGAGAAGAATTATTCTATTGAGAGAATCCAATTAAAATAGAAGTGATGATATTTCAGCCGAATCTTGAAAGATGTGTTGCTGACCAGGAAGCCAAGGTAGTGGCATTAGGGAAGACCAAAAAGATTGAGTCTTAAGGAGGCAGAGATATCTGCCCTAATTTGTATAAACTAGCAGCAGAATTAAAAACAGAGCCCCCTGTGGACTCATCCTGAGCTTTCTAGGCTTCCTCTCAACTCTAGAGCTACCTGGAGCCAACCCTACCCACATAGCAAGTTGAAGTCCTGCCAGGTAGGGGAGAGGCTGACTTCCCAGCAAGAAAGCCAGTGCCTGGTTCATCTTGCCTCAAACTAGCCCTTCTAAAAGATTACTTGAGCCTTCTGAGTAGGCTGATGTTAGGCAGATACCTAAGCCAGCACAGAATAATCTGCTTGGGCATGACTTGAAGATTCCAGAGAGACCTGTGATACAGAGGATCTTGAAAGGATGCTCTATCTGAATCTTTTCAAATGATATTTTGGGAAATTGAAGTAGGGGTGCAGCAGGAGGATATGGGCCAGGCGAGGAGAGAAAGGAACTGAATGCATAGTGAGCCTTGACTGACATTCACTGAATCAACAGCTAATTTGAGGTTGATAACATCCTATCAGAGCTGTTAAGTTTTAAAACATGTCTGCAAATTCTTTGACACTTTTCCCACAAAAAGTGGAGTCTAATTCCTCACCCCTTGAATATGCATCAACATTAAATGACTCACTCCTCATGAATAGACTAATATACAAATTCCATAAATTTCTAACTGGCTCTCTCCCCCAGGTCTATGGAACTCTGCACGTCCATGAATGAAGTCCAGCTCCCCTGAACTCAATATGCTTCAGTAACCATATGAAGACAGAAAGACTAGCTCAAGAAGCCCCAGCTGTTCTATTCCACGGCTGTTCAACCCCAAGTCCCAGCATGTGAGTAAAAGAGACTGCAGATATTCCAGCCCTCAGTTTTTGAGCCACCCTAGCTGATGGTGAGAAGAGGAAAGAACTTTCCTCTTTTCCTGACCAGATTGCAGATCCAGGAACAAATCATGCTGTTTTATTTTATGCCACTCAGCTTTGGAGTAGTTTGTTATAGTCATAGCCACTGGAACATTAGCACAGATGACCTGAGTCAGAAATTTTCAGCATTTGCTGTCACAGAACTAGAGAGTACCAGAGCCAGGTGCTAACCCCCAGTTTTCCTTGCACCAAAACTATGGTCTTTTTCTCATTCTACATGAACCAATAGGTCACCTTTCAGCTGCAGACTCTTGATTACCTGTTTCCCCACTGTGATGTCTACCACACTACAGTACTAACAGCTTCCTGTTGGTACCAATCATCTAAAAGCTGTTATCTGGTTGCAAATCTCTTAGAAAGAACCTGTGACACTGATATAATAGTAATAATAACCAACTGTATATACATTTGTAGTTTAAATGAGTCATACCTGTGGTAGTTAGGCTCTTTCAGGAGAAGGAACTTATATCCTCTCCCTTGAACCTATGATCGATTTTACCAATAGAATGTAGAAGATGCGATATTCTCAGACTTCTGAGTTCTGGCCTCTGCTTTCTTTTTCTTGAAACCCTGAGCCACCAAAAAATCCCAAGGTAGACTGACAGAGAGAATAGCCACATGAAAAGATGATGGAGGATAACTTGCCATGTGGAGAGAGAGGCCAAAGGGAGGAGCACAAGAGAGCAGACATCTAGCCTCTGCTACAGCTGTCATCCAACTAAAACACATGAGACAACCCAGTGAGGCCAGAAGAGAAATAACTCAGCTGAGCCCAGGTCAACCCATGGAATTATGCAATACAATAAAATGCTCTGAAGTATAAGACTTTAGTGTGCAGAATTCTCTAATTTATGGATGATGGTACTATCCTTCTATGACACCCACTTACCTCCCTATATTTTTTTCTCACATTACTTATGAAAATTGGTTCTTAGAAAACTATACTTGTACGTGGATGCTTTATAGACATTTTGGAAAATGGGTTGTTTTGGGGCACTTGTGTTTTCCTAGAGGAATCATCCATCAAGTTTCACTGTACCTTTCAGGAAGTGAGAAGTTCTGGAGTTGACTGGAAAAATCTGTGTTCAAAAGTTGAGCAGAGTTCCTGGATGACTTGGGTAGTCTAAATACAAAAGAACTGACTAGGTTCCTAGTCATAAAGATGCCACCCCAGGATGAAACCCTCTGGGCCTTCAGAGATCCAGGCTAGAATTTAGAGATAAATTTGCTCAGAATGAACTTAGTGTATGAGAAAAAAAAAATGAGCTCTATATCTTATTAAGTGACCACACCTAATAAAGTGGAATAGACATCAACCTGGGAAGATTTCCGGTTTAAAATGAAGGCTTTCTTAACACCCGCATTTGAACTGGAATTCTTCTGTACTTTAAAAAGCGCATAGCCTGAGTAGTTGCCTGCCTCCCTCTGTGTCTTGAATTACAGAAATCATCCACCCATCTTATGCAGCTCCAGCTTGAAATCCTAAGTACTTTGATGACACATTTTTCATTAAATATTGGTTTATAAAATTAATTGAAAAAATTGTGAGAAAAATATCTGTTTTAAGGTTAACTTCCTTCTCATTTTACAGTTTTTATTAAAAAAATTAATTCACATTTACAAAGTCCCTGTAACTATTTTTGGTCCGGAGGATACAGTGATAAATGCAATAAAAATGTTTCTATTCTTTAAAGAGCCTAGAGTTTTCTATTTCAAGGCAGGATTTTTCCTGAATTCCATGTAGCTCTAAATTTTAGGAAATATTTATCAGTGATAATATGTTTCTGTTCCATGGATAAGACCAAATGAGGCTCAAAGAAGAAATGAGCTTATGCATGTGAAGTATTTCACAGACCTGTAGATTATTACAAAACAGAATTTACAGATAAATAATTCCCAATAAAGCTAAACAAGTTACCCAAAGATGTCAAATGCCCAATATCTTACAGAACTCATGACTTCTAATTTGCATTTCAGCATTCTTAGTTATCAGTTCCCAAAGAGGTTTATAGTATGACTTTTCCAGTTCACACTAAGATGTTTCCTGTGTTATTAAGGCACTGAATTGGTTACTTCAAGTTTTTATAGAGTAGTTGAGATCACAGGCTTTGGAGTCATAGTGCCCTGGGTTCAAAACATGACCTCTCTCTACTAGTTGCATTATCTTGGACAAAATGATAAATTTCTAGGAGCCTCAGTGCTTCCATTGTTAAATATTGGCTTGGCCAAAAGTTCATTTGGGTTTTCCATAAGATGTTACAGAAAAACCTGAAAGAAATTTTTGGCAAACCCAATAGATTCTTTCTGCCCTCTTGGAATTACTCAATTAACGATAGCTATGAATTAGTAGTTTTCCTCAACTTGACTTCCATTTTATGTTTTATCCTTGGAAATTTTTAATTTTCATGAAAAGTCTCGGTTGTAAAGTAAAACAATACTCTCATGGTTCTGCACTTCCAGTCTCTGGCACTAATGATTATAAATAGGTGTTTGGTGAATGAAAGTTATTTTAGAATGGCAAGGGACCCACACTCAGAAAAAGACATTTCCACCTACATGTATTTCAATATTATTTTTCAATGTCAACAAACACTACCACTTTGAGATAAGAAAACATATTGAAGAAAGTTATGAGGATAGTTTAATTTACGAAGCAGTGGATAACCAAAGCTAATTAGGCATTGTCTAAGTACCTCAGAGAAAATATAGTCCAGTTTTTTTTGGCAATTCCAAAGACCCTTTGATCATACAGCTTTCATATGTGATTCGGCCTTTTGTCTCCTAGTGAATTTGACCATGGTCTTCTGTTGTATATTCTAGAGCTGAGCAAGGGAAGCCAGCTTCTTAGTCCAATGTGGTTGTAATTTTTGTATTATTTGTGAATGTGTCTCTTCACTACTTTAGGCAAAAACATCTTTATTCTAAGTTAGTCAAAAAAACAATGTCAACTCATATGGTCTAAATAGTTCATTATCTAAGATTAGTGAAATAACTTTGGTCTAAATATTTATTTTCTGTAAATAAGTTAGTTAGATGCTGGGTGAATTAATTATGTTATTAGCAAGTGTTTTAAGCCCATAAAATTTGATTAAAAACTTACCAGTATGTTCCCAGATACTTGTTCTTCTACTTGCACTTAACTTGGAAGGCTGTGACTACTTTACAATGATGTGACCATTGCTGGAGTCAAAGTTAAAGCTGTATAGGTTAAAACCCCAGTTATGCTATTGTACCAGATGTGTATTTTCTACCGACTTATTTGACCTTTTCTGATCCTTACTTTTCTCATCTGTACAATGTGGATAATAATTGTTCTTGGCATTAGTGTTGCCGTGAGGGGTAAATGAACAGTACCTAGTCTTGGAAAGCTCTTAATATATGTTAATTACTATTACTATCCGTATTACTATTGCTCTTATTATTATTTTAGCTATTAGTCATAGAGAACAGTCATTTATAATGGATACCATTTTTTGAACATCAGCAGTGTGTCTAACCCTGCACTAAGACTGTATTTCTTCTCTCTCAGTGACTGAGAGAGAGTCTCAGATGAGTGCACAGGTGCTGCTAACATCCTTTGCCTTGATCTGGGCACAGACTGGATTGGTATATACCACTTGCGAAAATCTATCAAACTGTGTCCTTTTCATAAAAACATCTTTTGTTATGTGAAATACTGTTCAATACAAAGTGAAAAAAAAAAAGAAAAGAACCAAACAGTTATAACAACAATACAAAATAGTTATATCCTACACTCATGGTGTTTATGTGAGCCAGTTCTGTATGTTAAGATATAAGTAGAATTCTACAGAATGGGGCTTGTCATCAGGCTATTGTTTTCCTGATAGAAGGGGAAGACTCAGGTTGACCATGACTTTTGCCTTTTACCCTCTCCATTCCCCTTTTCTCATTCCTGGGATTCAGGCATGAACCTGGAGTTATGTCATATCCTTTGTAACAGTAAAGATAAAAGCCACATGTTAACATAGTAAAGAAGGAAGCTAGGAGGAACCTGGGCTGTGACGTCCTTGAGCAAATAACCTGGATTGTGACCTCTAGCCTTCTTATTATTTAAGAAAAGCATATCCTTATATATTTATGGCATGAAGTCTTAGATTTTTCTTTTGTTCTCTCTATTTCATTTCTTTTTTTTTTTTTTACATGTAGACAAATTTAATCCTAACTTTCCAACCTTTCCTGAGAAACTACAATATTTACTCTCATGGCCAAGTTGTGTGAAGTTAAAATTTTTTATATGTAGGATTAGAGAAACCAACTGTCACCACCTGGGTGGATATGTCTGGAGAGTTTATGTTCCTTGCTGGGAATTACTAGTTGCTTGCACATGTAATATTACAATGAAATATTCAGATTTTATCTTTTTGCTACATTTTATATTCACTATCTTCAATGCCTTCACTATCTAATGGCTAATAAATTGGAAAGCCCATCTTAGAAAGAGCTAAAATTAAGGTAAATATACTCCACTGTTTGGTTTTTAAAATGAAATTGAATGAGGCTGAATACTCTATGTTTCGTTAATTGAATTGAATTCCTAAGAAGGACTTCAACTGCTCTGTGTTGAGCAGCAGGACTGTACCAAGTAGATATTCTTTTAAGAAAAGTCATTTGAAAGATAGCATGTATTTCTGCATATACATTTTGGAACTAGCAAAGAAAAAAAATCAGCAATTCAGCAAATGTCACATTTGTTCTTCTAGTTGTTCAAGCTCCAAATTTGAAGTCACAGTTTATTCCTCAGTTTCTGTCACATTCCACATCCAATCCATCAATATCTGTCCTCTTTATGGTCAAAATACATGCAGAACCCGTACACTCTTCTCCACCTTCACCTGCTGCAAATCCCAGCTGTTCTTTCCTAGACAATTGCAATACCCTCCTTCTCCTAACCGTCATTCTGGATTTTGACTCCTGTCTCTCCTTCCTATAGGCAGAAGGCAGTTCACTCCTCTACACAAAAAACTACCTATGTCTTCCTATCTCACTCATATTATGATGCATAGGCTTTATTTTGACAAAAAATCTTTCTGTGACCTGGCCCACTGCTATCCTTATATCTTACCACTTTTTTTTTTCTTACTTTATCAGGATATGCTTTTGACTCAGAGACTTTGCATTTGCACTTCCCTCTGCTTGAAACACTTTCATCCCAAATGATATCTTGACTCACTCCCTTCTTTTGTTCATAGCTTGGATCAAATGTTCCCATACCATAAAGCCCTATACTGACCACTAAATCTAAAACAACTAACCACCTTCTGCTTCCTCCTTCTTTCTCTATCCCCACTATCCAGCTTTCTTTCATACTATCTATCATGGGAATTAGTATATATTTAATTTATCTAATCTATCAGATATATTTATTTTCTGTATAAAATGTAAGCTCCATGAAAGAAGTTATTTTACATATATTATTCATCAAAGTGGTGCATAAAATGAACTGAACAAATAATTTAATGAACAAAAAACATCAAATCCTGCTTCATCTTTGGACATGAGTTCAATTACTGGAACAAAAGTTGGAGGAAGAAAAGAAAGAAAACATCGAAGAAATCTGCTTCCCCTGGAATTCTTTGTGTAAGACATTCTGACAATTCTTTGTCAGATGCCTGATGCTAACAACGCAGTTACTTAAGACACATTCATCATGGTCAGCATTCCACATGCTGCAGTGAGAGGAGGAAACCAGCCCTTTGGGCTGACAACTCTCCCAGCACTGACCCTCTGTTAAGCCTCATATCACCCCAGAGTATCCCAGCCCACAAATGACAGGCCCTCAGTTTCAGTTGGGGGACACAAGACAGGTAGAGAAGCTCTGTTCTGCAGCTTCAAAAGATAAAAGAATGCCCTGAGTATTCTGGTTTAAGATTTATGGCTATGAATCTGATAAATCATCAGAGACAAATGTGGTTTGTTTTTCTCTCGTGTCAAAGATTACCTCCCTCCAGACTGCCATAAATGTCTTTAGGTTGTACTATCTTATCACTGCAAGAATAGTGTAGAAGTATGTGAAATGCTCATTTAAATCCCATCCCAGCATCCCCAGCTTCCTCTGCCTCTTCTTGCTCACACTCATGCTAGCTTTTTTTTTTTCCATATGTAAAGCATGAATACACACACACAGAGGAAGATACTATCATCA
This sequence comes from Hyperoodon ampullatus, assembly GCF_949752795.1. Taxonomy (NCBI): domain Eukaryota; kingdom Metazoa; phylum Chordata; class Mammalia; order Artiodactyla; family Ziphiidae; genus Hyperoodon; species Hyperoodon ampullatus. Next base: position 171,425,134 of record NC_136914.1, read on the forward strand.
TAATGTTTTTTTCTGGTAGTTTTGAACATGCTTTGCATGAGCAGTTTCAATTGTGAACTCTGACCTGCTTATCCAGGCAATGCATTCCAGGCTTCAGCAGAAAGGGTTTTTAATGAAACTATCATCTTAGGAAAGCAAGTGATGGTGTTTTATTCAAACATATCTAATTCTTAAAAGGTTACATAAATAACCTAAGTCACAATCACATTCAATTCTGTTTTTCTTTCTGCAATTGGACTTTTTTTTTTTTTTTCTATTTCTCTGCTTGCTTGTGGGGTCATACCACTAGGAGATCTGAGGAATTAAGGCAGAAAATTTGGAAAGGGGCCAAATGTATTGAGTTACCATTCTAGTTTTCTAAACCCTTCAAATAAAACCATTGAATATATCATTTTATGATATGAATATTTGATTTCATAAGCTGTAAATTATTATTTGAATGTTTGATTTTTAAATATTTTTAAATCATAAAACTTCTAGTTATTCCACAAATTTGATGTGCTGGTATATATTGAGTAAACCTTCACATTTTCTAATAATAGAATGTTAATGCTTTAATTTCTATTTTCTGGACTGGAGAATGCTTAAATATTAGAGGACTCAAGATATATATTAAAGAAAACTAAGATTTGAAAAAAGAAGCCAGGTATTCTAAGCACTTTAATTATTTTTCTACTTCATTCCTGTAGTATTTCTATGAAGGAAGGTTACTACATCTAGTTTACAGATGAGGAAACTAAAGTTCATACAAGTGAGCTGATTCTTTTCAATGGTACCCAGCTGGCATGTGTAAAAGTCAGTGCTCAAAGATGGATCTGACTCCTAACCTGTGTACAAGATACAAGAAAGTTGACATGGAATTCCAATTATTTTTTGATATCTATCTGAGTCTTTGATTCCTTAGAATATATGAGACAGAGAGGATTCTAAGAAATCTTTGTAGAAGAAGTAAAATTTTAAATGGACTTTAAAAGAAAGATGATATTAAAACAAAGATAAAGAAAGATAATAAATGTAGAAGGGATAAAGGGAATAAATACTCTAGTGAGAGAAGGGAAATTTATTGTTGGGTAGAAAAAGCCTAGATCAATTAGAGCCGTAATTTTGTGACAGCTGATTCTACGACTGGAGAGATAGTTGCAGTTAGGAGATGGAAAATTCTGGTATATCAAGCTTATGAGAATCCTGCAGATACTGGTGAGACCCTGAAGATTTTGTGTAGCGGTGACATGTGTAAAGCTGTGGATTAGGATTATTCCTCTAAAAGTCAAGTCTGGGGAAATTAAAGGGGAAAGAATCGAGATAAAATTAGAATTAGAAACCTGTCACAAAGACTAGTGCAGATGGTTGTAGTTATGCAGCTTTGTAGGGAATGTCTACACAATCATGAGGAGGACACTTTGCACATCACATTAAGATAATATTATGTACCCTGAATTTTTTTTCCATTCATTTATTTTTACTGTTTAGTCAGTACCTCCTCCAAGCTCAGGAGTTTGGATACATAATGGACATATATAGTCCCTGACCTCAAAGAGCTTCAATTCTAGTAAGATGGATGAACAAGACACCAAGCAGTTTTAATATGGTGCACTTATTGCTATGAAGGTGGCAAATACTGGGGGCTATTGCAGCATGTGGGAATTCATTGCAATTGCAGTTTTTCTATATCTTTGATCCACAAGTTATTTAGGACTGCTTTGAGTTATATACTTTGATTTTTTTTCTTTTCTTTTTTTTTGCGGTACACAGGTCTCTCACTGTTGTGGCTTCTCCCATTGCAGAGCACAGGCTCCGGACACTCAGGGTCAGCAGCCATGGCTCACGGGCCCAGCCGCTCCGCAGCATGTGGGATCTTCCCGGACTGGGGCACGAATCCGTGTCCCCTGCATCGGCAGGCAGACTCTCAACCACTTCGCCACCAGGGAAGCACCTTGTTTGATTTTAATTTCCACATTCTTGGTGAATGAATAATTCTATGAACACATAAAATGCTAATGAGAAAACAAAATTAGAGATCCAATTGTGCTAAATGAGCAAACACTCGAGAAGTTAGGTGACAGCTTTGGAGAACAGGGTGGGCCTGAGTATGGAGTGTAAAATCCTTTATACTTTCAAACAGCAGTTCTGGAAAGGTCCCTAGTAGTATTTGGATGACCAATAGTGACAGTTGTAATTTAGTAGCAAAAGCAATTATTAAAGGGTATGAATACTAGGAGGCAGTTTTCATGGTGATTTAAAATGTTTTTGATAATGAAATAGGTATTTCAAAATAAATCAACAATTATAGCATCTCAGATTTTACATTTAAATTTGAAGTGAGAAAACATGTATAAGTTTGCAGCTATATTTTTCTTAGGATGAATATTTTCTCTCGTTAGAAGTAAATGAATAATTACAGACTGAGTTTAAAATAAAATAAGGGAAGGTAGCATGTCATCTGGCTACAAAACAAAACAAAAAGGAGGCTGAACTGGGTATCAGAAATCTCACCTTGGGCTTCCCTGGTGGCTCATTGGTTGAGAGTCTGCCTGCCGATGCAGGGGACATGGGTTCATACCCCGGTCCAGGAGGATCCCACATGCCGTGGAGCGGCTGGGCCCATGAGTCATGGCCACTGAGCCTGCGCATCTGGAGCCTGTGCTCCGCAACGGGAGAGGCCACAACAGTGAGATGTCCGCGTACTGCAAAAAAAAAAAAAAAAAAAAAAAAGAAATCTCACCTTGGTTATAGTGATATTCTGGATAACCATAAGGAGTAAGAGCAATCTAATATTAACTAACATCCATGGAGTTTCCTGTGCTTCTCTTTCTGTCCTTCTCATTCTCTCTGTATGATACACCCATTCACTAACCTCTCTGCCTTCCTTTCCTACTCTTTCATTTACATATCTGTTAACATTTATCTGGAAAAAGCAGAGCCAAATGATTAAAAAATATTCACAGTGACCCTTTCATCTCTCCCAGTTGAAGTTTCTTTATTCCTAAAATGAGGATAATAATATATTGCTTATTTCCTAGAGCAGTTTTGAGAATGAAGGTGATGATGTATATGAGGTGCTTAGCACAGCCCCCAGCATATGGGAGGAAATCAATCATGTCCTTTATTATCTTTATGTACTAAGCACTTAGAATTGATTCCTCAATTTAATGTCCCATATATTCTCTCAGATGTGTTATAATTATCTATAATATTAAAGGATAATAGTAATCCCCCTTCCATCTGTAAAACTCTGCAACTCAATGTTATGTTTATGCATTCAAGTTACTAAGAAGAATATAAATTGCCCTTGTATACTGAAAATTCACACTAGGAAGACACACAATTCTCTATCTCTGTCTCACTGTCTCTCTCTCTACTGTCTCTGTCTCTCCTGTCACATTTCATATAAGAGAAATATGATACCCACATCTCAATTTAATATTTCATTCTCCTGGTTGCTCTAGGTTATTGATTTCTAATTGGTAAGAAAGCCCAGGGAGCCAGCAGTGGCAAAGATAGAAGCTAATCTCATGATCGGTGTAATATGACCTCATTTGGAGCTGCTTAGACAGTCTGCTACTTGGTTTACTCATCTTGCTTTTAACATGCTCATATCGTATGTGGAGGAAAAACATAGAGCAAGAAGAGTAGAAAGGAAATTAACAGCTGAGTTATAGCATCATATGCATTCAATTTTTTCTTTCTTTTTATAGAATATCTTAGATGAAATGGGGATTAAGATTATAAAGAAGGGGGCTTCCCTGGTGGCACAGTGGTTGGGAGTCTGCCTGCTGATGCAGGGGACACGGGTTCGTGCCCTGGTCCGGGAGGATCCCACGTGCCGCAGAACGGCTGGGCCCGTGAGCTGTGGCCGCTGGGCCTGCGCATCCGGAGCCTGTGCTCCGCAGTGGGAGGGGTCGCAACGGTGGGAGGCGCGCGTACCACAAAAAAAACAAAAAAACAAAAAAACAAAAAAAGATTATAAAAGAGATCCAAAAAATATAAAAAAGATCAATTCCTTACAATAGAGAAGTATAGATATGCACCATCAAAGATGAGCCCTTTGCACAAGCTATATTTTTTAGCTAACATTATAATAGTTTGATTAGGAATCAAAATAGCCTGTAGTTCACTTGAGAAAATATCATGAAAGCTTTTATGTCTAATGAAAGGCTCAACAAATTATTCAACTTCATAACAGTATCAAGTAAGAATAGATTTAGCTATTGTCTAGTTTGAGGGAAGATTTTCTCATAAAATGTTTAGATTTGACACTATCTCTTGAGGTTGTAACATAATTAAATTTAAAAGCATGGACTCTTTCATTCTTTCAGGGTGTCTGCTCCTGTGAGCATATGATAAAAGTTATGGACCTTGCCATAAAAATAATATACATATGCACACATATTTGAATTATTTCAGAATTCAATAACCCGATTTCCCCCTTTTCTGAACTGCTCTCATTAACCCTTGAGAAGTCATGAACCTCTGCTTTTGAAAATATTGTCTTCCAAAGCTAAATGATGGTCCCAGGAAATCCACATTTTCACTTCTCACTCTAATGCACAAAACAAGCAAGAAAGTTTGTGGAATTTAAAAGATGATGGATTTTTAAAAGTCTACTTATCTTGCTAATTCAGAAGAGAACAGAGCAAGTTAAATCATTTTGAAGGATAGAGATAGCTGTGCTCATCAAAAGTTCCTTCTCTTTCCTCTTGGAAATGCATTCTAGCTTTGTATAAGCTTTTTAGAGGTAAGTCAGGATTGTACAAAGAAAATAGACTTTGATATTATTTGTATATGAAACCCAGCAATGGGTCAGGCCCAAACATAACAAAAATGGGACATTCACAATAGAAAAAGTTGGCCAAAGCAAACACTCCCCTCTGACTCCTCTGCAGTCCATTGGGTACTATTAACATCATGGTTGGCTGAGCAAAAATTCTCAGGATATGAATTCACCCAAGAAAGCCATGGCAAAGCCATCAGCCTCCAGGTTGAAGAAGGCAAAGAAGTCACAGGACTGGAGGAGCTGCCATCTGTTCTCTTTGTGCCACCATCTTTTTTATCCTCTGCACTTCAAACCGGCCAAGAGCTGATTTCTGTCTAGGGAGGGTTAAGATGCATGCAGGTGGCTTTACCACCTGTGATCATGGAGATTCGGCCAAAACAATGCTCTCTGGAATGCATGGCTGGGAATTTGGATAAATGTTAAGAGATGACTCAGAGACCAGAGCGGAAGAAGACTGTTTCAAAAGTGGGGAGAGAGCAGGGAAGGTGAAGGGCAAATAATATATATGAGTGATTCTCCTACCTCTTGCCTCTCTTTGCCTCTTAATTCATTACATGATGGATGGTTGATTAAGTAAAGATATTGATACTTCATGTGAAAATGCACAGTCCTATTAAGAACAAATGATTTACACCTGGCATTTGTGTACTTTTGGTTTTATTTTATTCCTGAGACTGTTTTTGCTTCTATTTCCACTGAATCTTTCTCCTGGGCTTTAAATTTAATGCTTCCTGTCAGAAAGACTTTTCTATATCTCTCTTCTGTGGGATGATGCAGACATCTGAAAAGGAGAGAAAAAAATACTTTGGATTATCATGCTAAAACACAAGCATCATGAGTTATATTCATTTATTAAGTGCTTACTCTGTGCCATATACTGTGATGAGTATTTTACATGGATAGTTTGCAATCATCACAACAACTCTGCAAAAGGCTTTCATTACATGCATTTTCAATTGAAGAAACTGAGACACAGAGATATTAAATGAACTGACAATCTTATCTGTGAAGGAGAAAGACCAGAAAATACCTTAAAGGAGTGCCAGAAAGTGTGAGAATTAATAAAGGCCAACATTTGGGCTATATAATCTCTGCCATGACTATTCCAAATACTTTGCATATACTTATTATTACCAGAATTATATGAGGTAGTCTTATTTTAACAGACAAAAAAACTGAGACACAAAGAATTCAAAGTCAATTTGATAGCAAGTCTCATGGTCCCAGAGAATACCTGAGTTCTTAGAGAATGGTGGGAACACAAAATAAAAGGAGGCTGGATTCCTGAATTTTTACAGTGAGAAAATCTTGCCCAATTTGGACACTTTGGAGAGTTATGTCAACAAGAAATAAATGTTTAATATGTTAAGCAACCAAAATATCGGTGTTTATTTTTAGAGTTGCTACCTTAACTAAGTTAATGATTATGATAAAGACAAAGATTATAGCAATTATTATATTTTCCCAAACACATAAATTTTTTAAGTAAAATCAGTATTATAACCTAGATATAGCTAGATTTACTTCTAGTTATAGCTATATATATCTATATCAATCGATCAATAGATTATAGATAGATATATAGGTAGATAGATCTATCTATACCCACATGTCTGTCTATCTAGTTATCTATCTATCTATCCAGAAACTTTTACTGTAGCATCAAACAATTCTGATACCTCAATTGTTTTAAATATATAGCTCTTATTCATGTACACAGGAACAGCAATCTGCAGTTAGATTAGGCTTATCTGAGCTGTGCCAGGCTTCTGGATTACGCTGTGCTTGGTTCTATATGTCTCCTTATTTCAGAAACAAGGCTAAAATTATAGTTCTCTTCTGTGACATAATTTTCTTATAATAGAGGCCAAATCAGAGACAGAAACATGCACAAGTATTTTGAATTTTTTGGTTCATGTGTGGTATATAGCATATTCACATTTAATTGTCCAAAGGAAACCACATGTCTAAGCCCAAAGGCAATCAAGCAAGAGATTATATTCTCTCTAGTAGAAAACATGGCAAGTGCAGGGAACAAATGAATAATCATGAACCAATAATACATCCACTACATTTTGGGGTCCATATTCTTTGCATTATGATACTTTAGCAATAGCTATGGAAGAAGATGAACATCATCATATACTCCTAATAAAGCCGCTTAACTAATAGAGTGATCAACGGACCTTATTAAAGAGCAATCTATGCCCTTACCTATAGATAAGACACATATTGAAGACAGCATGTTAAAATGGGATATGGAAAAGAATACAGGGTGTTTTTAAGGAGGCATCTGAGCCATCATAATACAAATGTATGAATTTTTCTATTTGTGCCAAACAAATCATAAAAGCCACCACCTTAAAGTAATTTTTTAACTCTTCAAATTTGTACAATTCCATATGTGGAATTTACTCCAGGAAAATTCAGTTAGTAGTTATGAATCTCAAAATGTATTGAATTTTATCTTTAAGAACTAATATAATTTGAAATAATCACTTCCACTCTACCCAGAACCCTTAACAAAACTTTTTCTTCTCTTTCTTCTCTTTATAACATCTGGCTAGAAGAACACAGATATCTTCTTTGAAAACCATTTGGTGAGCAAGGCCACCTATGATTGAAGTCAGTCATACAACTGAATTTATCTCGCTAGTTTTAAAACATCCAATTGTTTGATGAAATTCAGTCTGGTATCTACCTTTTTTCCCTTCAAACTGGAATAGTGTGTTCCTCTGTGTGTGTGTGTGTGTGTGTGTGTGTGTGTGTGTAATATCCTCAACTATAAGTTCCACTTATTGATACCAGTTAAGAAAAAACAATTAGAGAATGATGGCTGACTGGGTAAATTTTCCACATCTCACTTAGACACACAGGTGTTGTGGTCTTATACAGAAGACATTGTATAAACATAAGTTCACTGCAAATTAATTAAACAACTAGACATGTAAAGAATATATAAAATAGTTTGTATTGGTTCACTTTCACTAATGGTGGGCAGGATACACTGGATCTCTATTAAGTTAAAAAGACATGCTGAAGGGTCAAGGGAATGGGAAGTTGTTATTTAATAAATATAAAGTTTCAATTTTACTAGATGAATGAGTTTTAGAGATGTGCTATATAACATAGTGTCTATAGTTAACAGTATGGTATTGTGCACTTCAAAGTTTGTTAAGAGGGTAAATCTCATGTAAATTATTCTTATCAAACACATACACACACACAGACAAGCACACAGACACAAAATAACGGGACACACAGAAGTTTCAAGAGTTGTTGGATGCATATAATATACATTACCTTAATTGTGGTAATGTTGTCATAGGTGTTTGCATATGTCTAACTTCATCAAATTGTAAACATTAACTATATGTGGTTCTGTGTATATTAATTATACCTTGATGGAGCTGTTAAAGTTGCATATAGACTTCATTAAATACATCTTCACAACTGAACATTAATATAGGTGCCGTAATGCCAACTTACTTATGAGGCTCAGAGTTACTAAATGATAGTAACACTTGTATATATCAAAATACAGTCCACTTCTTTTGCTTCATGGAAGAAATTATACCTATTTCAGTGAGTCTCCTAAGCACTACCTTGTCATGTGGCTGTGACTAGATTCAAAATAATAATAATAATAGTGATGATGATGATAATGATGATGATGATAGTAGACACGATCTTCACCCTCTGAGAAGTGATGGGTAATGTATATGACTATAAGATGGACATAATACTCACAGTACATCAAGCAACTTAGACATCTTTAACCCCTTGGAAGGCACATGGTATCAATTAATAGAAATACAGTTCTTACATTTCAGTTCAAAATACGTACATGTAACATTTATCTCCAGGTCAATGGCTTAAGGAGGGATTAAGCAATTAGTCTAAGGGCAAAATCAGTTGACCTCAGTCTGATATTTCATTCTTAAGGTACTTTGTGATAAAATGGGTAGGATGGGGCTTCCCTGGGGGCGCAGTTTGAGAGTCCGCCTGCCGATGCAGAGGACACAGTTTCATGACCCAGTCCGGGAAGATCCCACATGCCACGGAGCTGCTAGGCCCATGAGTCATGGCCACTAAGCCTGCGCGTCCAGAGCCTGTGCTCCGCAACGGGAGAGGCCACAACAGTGAGAGGCCCGTGTACTGCAAAAATAAATAAGCAAACAAACAAACAAACAAATAAATAAATAAATGGGTGGGATGCCTTCTCCTTCACGTTATGTAACTTGGAGTACACTGTAAAGACTTAATTCTAGAAGCACTTAAAACAGTAAATTCTTATAACTCCATTAATGGTTTTGTAAGAAGAGACATTAAAATTCTTCCATGTTAATGAGCTGCATGGAAGGAAAGAAATATATGAAAGAAAGAAAACAAAAATTTTAAATTTTAAATTGTATGTTCAAAACTTTAATAAAATAATTAATGCTGTGATTTCAAAGACTCAGGACAAAGTCAACATTGATCATAATCATGAAAAATTAGAAAGATCCTAAATATCCAAAAGTAGGAAAAAAGTTACTCAAATTTTGACACATGCACATAATTTAACATTAGGAAGTTATCAGTAAAATATACTCTTTTTATACTACATATTGTGTGAATAGTGAAAATCCTAGTATAAAATATAGTGAAAATAGCAGAGAGAAACAAAATATATAACATAATGTAAACATTAGATATATCTGAGTGATAAGAACATTTAATTTTCCTTGGTTTTTTTTTTTTTTTTTGGTGGTACGTGGGCCTCTCGCTGTTGTGGCCTCTCCCATTGTGGAGCATAGGCTCTGGACACACAGGCTCAGTGGCCATGGCTCATGGGCCCAGCCGCTCCATGGCATGTGGGATCCTCCCAGACTGGGGCACGAACCCATGTCCCCTGCATTGACAAGTGATCTCTCAACCACTGCGCCACCTGGGAAGCCCTAATTTTCCTTTTATTTAACAAATACTAATATAATACTAGATGACAGGCATGAATTCAGCATCTTGTGAATATTAATTTATTTATCCTCCAAATAATTATATGAAAGAGGGGCTATGCATTAGTTTTCTATTGCTGTGTAAAAAAATATCACAAACTTAGTTGTAATTGCACTTTAGCAGGGCTGCATTCTGAACTGGAGGCTCAACTAGGAAAGAGTCTTCTTCTGAGCTTATGCACATTGTGAGCAGAATTCATTTCCTGTGACTTTATGAGCCCTGGTTTCTGACTGGCAGTTGGAAAATATCCTCAGGTTTTTAGAAGCTGCCTGAACTCCCCTGCCACATGGTCCTCTCATAGGGCATTAAAGACACAGCTGTTTGTGTCCTCAGTGTCAGCAGGGAATCTCTCTTGCTGAAGTCTGCTAAGGCAGAGTCATATAATGTAATGGAGTCAGAGAGTGATAGTCTATCTTGTTTGCCATACAATGTAGCCTAATCAATGGAGTGACATCCCATCATTTTTACATATTCTATTGATTAGAAGCACGTCACAGATTCTCCACGCACTCAGGAGGAAATTATACAAGGACATGACTCTTTGGAGGTAAGCTTCATTTGCATCAGCCACATAAAATTTTTCTTATCATTTCATGAATAAGAGAATTGAGATTCAGAGAGACTAAGTAGCTTGCCTATGGTTAAAAGTTAATAGTAGGAAATGCTAGTATCTGGATACAAGGAGTATAGATCTAAGTTCCTTGCTCTTAATCTTATCTTTTCTGAAATTCAATATACATTCAATTTATAAATTGAGTGTCTCCAATGTGTTAGGCATTATGGTGACATTGGAACTACTGTACCAGAAAAGATATAATCTTTACCCTCAAAGACTATGCAGTCTAGTGGAGAGATGATATAACCAGGTGAGCAACAAATACAATTGAGTATAATGACAATGCAGACAAAGTGTGGAGTGCTGTGGAAACCCAGAGAAGGGCCACCTAATCTAGAATTGTAGAATCAATGGAGATGTCCAAGAAAGCATGACATGAAATCTATGGTGAGATGAATGGATAGGAATGGAGATGGAGGGCAAGAAATGAGTGAAGGCAGCAGGTAGGCAAAGTGCTTCAGGAGATGGAAGCAACAATATTCAGAGGTACCATGGTGAGAGTAACACCACTCTGACCAGGAATTAAAAGTGTCTCCACAGCTTCAACCAAAGATTATGGGGACATAATGGGAAGGATAGAATAAAACTTCTGGGTTAGGAAGGGACTTGTGAAGGAACTTGGCTTTATATGAGAAAATGGGAAGTCATTGAAGAAAGTATTTTCTCAACTTATAGATATTTTACTGGCTGCAGATAGAAGGATAACTGCAGGCTGGGGGCCCAGCTAGAATATTGTTGTAATAACCCAGGCGAGAGATAATAATGGTATTGACCAGGTTAATGAGATTTGGGTTGGACAGGGTTGATACATTAAGAGACTACCTCTATGCTTTTTTGTCTTCCTTACAGTTTTCTGTATGTTTTCAGGATTATAAGCAATAAGTATATCTCACTTTTAATGTCAGCGATACGTGCTTTTAATAAGGAGTCAAAGCAGATATTCTCCCCAAACATAGTGCTCTACTAATTTTCTTACTAAAGTTAGGTTCATTTACTGAGAAGAATAATTTTTACCAGCTGGGGAACTTATGCATCTTTTTCTGCCTTCTTTCCTCAAGAGCTTAGGGTTTCATAATGAAAAGCTGCTTCATTAGTTTTAATGGTTTCCCTGTCACATGGGTCTATCCAGAATTAGTTTTTTGTACTTATCTGTAGGAAATCAAAAGACCCAAAAACCTATCTTATAAGGGCCACGAGATAGGAATGCAGGAGTGTTCCCAGAAACGGGCCACAGTGCTTATATTTCAGCTCGCTGGACTGCAGTGGCACATAAGGAGTGAGCAAGTCAGTGTGAGTCTCAGCATTGTCTCCTCGCCAGATGCTCAAAAATATGTGATATAAAAAGCTTGTCACCAAGAGTCCAGAATCCTGACTCCAGAGCATCTGCCCCATTCCCATCATCTCAGAATGTTCCATTGAATACCCTTGGTATATACATTCTCCCCAAGTTTTACAACAGTTTAACTTCTTCATTCTAAATGGCACTGAGACTTGGATGCTTGAACTCTCCTCTGTCTGAAAAAAAAAGCAAAAAACCCCAAAACTATTCGCAATCAATCATGCTGCAGCCCCAAGATTAAGCTGTTACCTGGAAGCAGTTTGAGAGATAGATAGACAGTAGGCTGGATAATGTCCATATAAAGATACCAAGTCTTAATCCTTGAAGCTTGTAAATCTTACCTTATTTGGGAAAATGTCTTTTGCAGATATAATTAAGGATTTTAAGATGTGGCGATTACCTTCAGTTATGCAGTTGGGCCCTAAATGCTATCACAAGTAACCTGATAATAGAGAGAGACAAAAGGAGATAACAGAAGAGAATGATTCTCGATGGAGCAGAGAGAAATGCAACCACAATCAAGGAAAGCCAACAGCTGCCAGAAGCTGGAAGAGGTGAGGAATGTATTCTACCTTAGAGCCTCCAGAGGGTGTACTGCTTTGCTGACATCTTGATTTCAGGCTTTTAGCCTCTAGAACTGTTAGAAAACACAGTCATATGCTTTAAGCCTCTAAGTTTGTGATAATTTGTTATGTCAGCCCTAGGAAAGTAACACAAGAGGGATAAGATAGTGTTAGAACATTTTCTGTGCAAATGAAGAAAGGAGTTTGCTCTTTGAATAGACAGAGTTCCATAGACAACCAGCCTGGAGAGGAGGTACCTGGGTTGGATTTTAGCCTCCACTTACCTCTTCAGAAGGTACCTTTGTGAAGAGAACAACTTGCACCACAGTGCTAAGAGTGGAAGAGATAACAAGATTCTGGGTTTACCCAGAGGCAGAAAGAGAGTGCAGAAATAAGAGTCAGGTGGCGTGGAGGATGCATTCCAAAAATCATGATTATAATTCTCACTTCAGAGCGTATCTCAAAAATGCTTCATGTGAATTATCTTTGTGGCTTCACCGTATCCCTTGAGAAAGACACTAGCCCAGTTGCCTCTGAATTCTGTTGGACACTCTAAGAAGATTCACTTCCAAATATTATCCTCTGTTTCTTAGTTTCCTGTCACCGTTGGGTTGACTAGGCAGAATCACTTTATTCTATAGAGAGTTTAATTAAGCAATTCTTTCAGGAAGCCCAGCAAGTCTAGATTGATTAAGATTGCTTTCAGAATGATATTTAATTGGGGTAATGGTTTTCATTGGTTATTAATGGGGGAAGATTTGCTTGTGAATAGCTTAATTCCCTGGATGAGATAAGAAAGCTTTCCCCGGCCAGTATGTAGTTCCTCGGATAATTTGAAAAAAAATTATATTAGGCACAATTAGCAACTGAGAAAATGCTTGACTAAGGTGATCTAAGAATTTAGCCAAACCATCAAGAGTATAAACTCTCTGGAGGAGACACACTGTAAGTGACAAACGATTTCCACAGAGTTGACTGTGAATTTCATGCTAATTCTTTTCTTTCATAATGTATACTACGGGTCAGAGGCAGGCATTTGCAGCATAAGCAACAACTAAGAAGTCCGGAGTCCTGCCAAAAACAGAATTAGGCATTGGACACTCCATACCTTTAATCACTATGCTGTTCTGAGTAGAATTTTATCATTCTCATTTAACAAGGCTCAGAGATATCAAATAAATAATCCAAGACCACACAATGAGTAAATGGTGATTGGTAGCTTTAAACCTCAGATCCCTTGGAGTCTGATGCTAGTTCATTCATTCAGCAACTATTTAATAAATACCTACTGTGAACTAGGCACTTGGGATAAAGCAGAATAAAATAGATTCTGTCATCCGAAAGCATACATTTGAGTGTGGGAATCAGAGAGTGAAACAATACAAAAGGAAATAAATTAAATATCAGGGTATAGGAGAAGTTAAATGTCCCAAAACATACTGTTCTCTCATTCATTCTTTTATCTTTTTTCCCCAAGATACTGTCTTTGTCAGGGACCACACAAGGTCAAGGATTCAAACAAGAACTTTTATTAGTAAGTTTCCAGGAAGATATCCTCTAAGCAGACAAGGGCAATGTGAAGAGTGCCTCGTTTCTAAGAGGTCACAATGGTGATTTTATAAAGATGAGGTCTTTTTTTTTTTTTTTTTTGCGTTACGCGGGCCTCTCACTGTCGTGGCCTCTCCCGTTGCAGAGCACAGGATCCAGACGCGCAGGCTCAGCGGCCATGGCTCACGGGCCCAGCCACTCCGTGGCATGTGGGATCCTCCTGGACCGGGGTACAAACCCGTGTCCCCTGCATCGGCAGGCGGACTCTCAACCACTGTGCCACCAGGGAAGCCCCGTATTTTATTTTTAAAGACATTTCTAATGTTACAATTTCATAGGAATTGCCCATAAAACAATAAAGAAACAAGTAATCTAGCAATGTCTGTTTCTTTTCATGATTAATTATTAAGCAAACTTAGAATTTCCTTCAGAATTTATAATAAAAGTCTCTGGATTTCAGTAGCATTCCAATTAGCAGATGAGTGTTTAAAAGACTATATTAATCTGTGAGAGCTATCTTCATGTGTGCAAAACCCCTGCTTAATATTTGAATGACTTTCTAGGCGTCATTCTGGTAGCAGAATTTTTAGAATGAGAAGACAAAAAGATCACCTTTGCAGGGTATATGTTTATCTTGAGATTAATAAGGAACATCAGGAAAGAGGATTCTATGCCCAAGGCATTCAGAGAGACTGATTTTCTTGTCCTATTACAGTATAGCTAATTTCTTAATTATTCTAGATTTCTTTCTGATACATTTAACAAACTGAATAATAGGTCCATTCACTCCCTTGCTAAATAATGCCTCTTCTATATTGCTGGTTGACAACTGAATTATTGGTTGAGAGTAACTCTTGGATTTTAAATAATTCAGGTTAAGGAAAATAGAAATAAAATCTCTGGGAAGAGAATAGCTGAGTGATTCTTGTAAAATAGCTGAAGATTTATTTGTTCACTTCGGCTGCCAGAAAGCCCCAAAAGAAATGAAGAAAATATGTCTTAAAACAAGATGGCGGGGCTAGATCAAACATAACTTTCATAGCAAATATTGAATTAAGAAACCCACAAAAGTATATACTATGTAAAAGCAAAAGACTGGAAGCAATGTGGTTCAGAAAAGTTTAAAATTAAAGGATGGGCAAAGGCATAGAAAATAATATAAAACTACAAGAGACTTAGGCAGAAACACAGTATTATGAGTTATTAATAAGTTTCTTTTTTACATCCACTTCCCAATTTAAGCAGACAAAGAATAATAAGAATGATATAGAGAATGTATTTTTAAGTGGCCATAAAAAGATCATATAATAGATCAAAATTAAACAATATTTATTAAAATTCTAACTAGTGGAATTAGTACATCTTGGATACTTTGATACAGATGGCCTGATTTCCCATTCCAGCTCAGCCACCTTGGACAATTCCCATAGTCTTTCCATGCCTCAGCATTCTCACCGTAAAATGGAAATTATAATAGTACCTATCTTATAGGGTTATTATATGTGTTAAAAGGTTAATAATAAGTAAAGCTCCTAGAACATTGTCTGGCACTATATAAATGTCAACTGTTATTATTTCTAGTTCTCTTCCTATCAAATAATAATTTCTCTGTTATGTATATCTCTTTTCTGCAATCACTTATTTTTCTTTTCCTTCTGCATTCTGGAGGGCCTTTACAGCTTTGCTGCAGTTCTCAGCAACACCAGTTCTTTATTACCTACAAATATATTTCAATTTTGTTATTGCATTTCATATAACCTCATATTTTCACATAGTAGTCTGATTATTTTTCATCTCTGAAATTATTTCATCATATCTCCATATGATATCTTATTCTCAATTTATTAAAAATATACATTCTTGCAAATATCTTATGATATTTAGGCAATGTTTTCTAAAAGTTTAATTTTTTAAATGATTATTTTCAGAGAACCTTATTTTTCTGAATTTTAAGACAATGCAACCTTTTCACACATTTCCTTGAAAACAGATAGAATAACTGTGCTCACTTGTGATATATGTTTACAGTCTTCATCTATTCACAGAGAGAATAATTGGTCTGTAGTATTTTTCATCATGCAATCAGTGACTAAACTTTTCTTAGCCATCAGTTATCCATTCACTTTTCAATAAAATATAAACTGAGGACTTACTAACTTACAGACACTGTTCTAGATGATGGGGACACATGAAGCACAGGTCAGAAAGGATTACTGCTTATGTGATGGACAGACAGCTGACAAACAATATATGCATACATAAAATAATGTTAGTACTAGGAAACAGAAAGCAGGATAAGGGGCTGGAGAGTTACAGAGAATAGAATGGAGGGGGAATGTGACTAGACAGAGAATGAATGAAGAAAGGGAGGTTTTCTGTGATCAAGTGGGTGTAGAGAATTCCGGGCAGATGTTCAAGGCTAGTGCAAAGGCACTGAGGTGCAATAGGGTTGGTCTGTTTGAGAAACAGCCAAAGGTCTGGTTAGCTAGAGCAGAAATATAAACCCAAAGCTCTTGTGTGCAGGCTTTAATTAAATTACTGATACCCAACAGATCCTTGACTGTCCTGGAGCTCGTTGCATGAGGAAGAGAAGTTTCTTCCCCTCACTTTTAGGTTTTCTGACTGAACTAGAGTCAAATGCACTTTTTCGACTTTCTGAGCACTGAGGTTAAGGGAACTCTTTCACATTCCAATGGCATACAATTTTCTGATCAAATACACCCTCTATATTCCACAATTAGACACAATGGGGAGAAAAAAGGCAAAACCTTTCTGTGGTATCTGAGAGCACATCCTATCCTGCATTATATTGGAATATACGCCACTTGCAGAATTATGTGTTTTTCTATGTTTACTAACACTCACAGCACTGATAGCAGGTTTATCCATACTGAACATATGCTCTTCAATAGTTTTTAATACATAGACCTATTTTCAATTTTTGCTTTTGTACATATCTTATTTAATAGAGAATTTCAAAGAGACACATACCAGACCAATCCATCCCTGTGTTCACCTGTGAATTTTGAGGGAAGAGCTTTGAGGAGTAGATGATGGATTTTTTTTTAACATCTTTATTGGAGTATAATTGTTTTACAATGGTGTGTTAGTTTCTACTTTATAACAAAGTGAATCAGTTATACATATATATATGTTCCCATATCTCTTCCCTCTTGCATCTCCCTCCCTCCAACACTCCCTATCCCACCTCTCTAGGTGGTCACAAAACACTGAGCTGATCTCCCTGTGCCATGCTAGATGATAGATTTGATTCAATAGTCCTTGAAACCTTCCATTTAGAGCTCTCTGGTGTGTAGCAGAACTCAGGGGAGAAATATTTCTCATTTTAACCATCCTTGTGTTTGGTGAAAGGCTGTCTAAGTGGCATTGATCATATTTATTTCCTTTGCTTTGTTTTACTTAGCTGATCCCTTCGCATCCTCTAGGATTCTATTCAAATTTTTTCTTCTCATAAAGATCTTCCCTGATCAAACAATCTATCATGGGGAATTTTGTGTTTGTTTATCACTTAGTGACTACCCCTTTTATTTCATAGCACTATCCTACATGTAATTATATATGTTTTTGTCTTTTTATATAATATTTGTCTCCATCATTAGATTTCAAGTTCACTGACAACAGGGTTGATGTCTGTTTCATTTACCACTGTACTCTAAACTTATCACAATGCTTGACCCATATGAAATGTTAATTATTATTTGTATTTAGAAGGAATGAGGGGAAGACCAAATAACACAGAAGATGTTTGATACATATGTATTCAATGAGTGCATTATGAGAGAAAGAAAGGGAACAGGAGATGAAGGGAACTGTGGAAGAAAATCACATCACCAAGAAAATAAAAACAAAAAACACATCAAGAAATATTAGTAGAAAATGAGAAAATAATTAGGTTTGGTAAGCCTAGTGCTATTCAATACTAGCTTCCTGTTTTTTGTGGAAAATCTTCTAAGAAATATATATTATAGTTAAGTATGAAATTTACATTTTATCACCAAGAAATTTCTAGTTAGCACAAATATTCCTACCATAATAACAGTAGAAAAATCACCTCACCTACAAAATAATATTTTATGCTTTATGTGTAAGATACAAGAGAGAGGTTCACTGAAGACTCATGTCTTCTAAATTATACATCTATCAAAAGAGGAATTAGTCTTGTTTTGGTAAGAAAGTTGGGGGGACCAAAGAGGTATGGTGAGGTGAGGGAATATTAAAAATATCAATTTGCTCAAAGCTCTCTATGAGAGATCAGGGAAAGTAGAGAATATAGGTTGTGTTCAAAGATAAACTGAGGGGCTTCCCTGGGGGCGCAGTGGTTGAGAGTCCGCCTGCCGATGCAGGGGACACGGGTTCGTGCCCCAGTCCGGGAAAAGCCCACATGCCGTGGAGCGGCTGGGCCCCTGAGCCATGGCCGCTGAGCCTGCGCGTCCGGAGCCTGTGCTCTGCAACAGGAGAGGCCATAATAGTGAGAGGCCCGCGTACCGCAAAAAAAAAAGAGAAAAAAAAAAAAACAGATAAACTGAGGCATATTAAAAATCTGAAGAGTTTATTTGACCAAAAATCCATTGGAATAAGGTAGCACCAAACCAAAAGTAGTTAGGAGTGCTCCAACTATAGGAGCTGGGGAAAACCTTTTGTACAGAAAAGGCAGGAAACAAAGTAAGAAAATTATTGATTGACTATAGTGTAAAGCCCAGTTGGCTGTTTGCAATTGGTTGTCCTTAGGTTTTGATTTTGTAATCTTGAGGTATTTAAAAGTTTAGATTTTGGTTTTCTCATGTAGGCCACCACTGCATTAGGGTCACCTCAGTCTAATATGGCCACCTTGTTTAATTAACTTAACAGTTTTAAAAAATTGTTTTTTCTAGAGAAATGGAGGAAGAGCAAGAAATAATTACTATGTTATCTTATAAAACATAGGAGATTTTAAGAGTAGAAAGGTCAATTTTCAGTTTCTTAAGGAACCTATATACTATTTTCCTTAGTGGCTGCACCAATTTACATTCCCACCAACAGTGTTGGATGGTTCCCTTTTCTCCACACCCTCTCCAGCATTTATTGTTTGTGGATATTTTGATGATGGCCATTCTGACTGGTGTGAGGTGATATCTCATTGTAGTTTTGATTTACATTTCTCTAATAATTAGCGATGTTGAACATCTTTTCATGTGCCTCTTGGCCATCTGCTTATATGTGGAATCTAAAAAAAATGATACAAATGAACTATTTACAAAACAGAAACAGACACACAGACTTAGAGAGCAAACACGGTTACCGGGGGGAAGGAGGGGGAGGGATAGTTACGGAGTTTGGGATTGACATGTACACACTGCTATATTTAAAATGGATAACCAATAAGGACCTACTATGTAGCACAGGGAACTCTGCTCAATATTATGTAACAACCGAAATGGGGAAAGAATTTGAAAAAGAATAGATACATGTATCTGTATAACTGAATTACTTTGCTGTACACCTGAAACTAACACAAGGTAATCAACTATATTGCAATATAAAATAAAAAGTTAAAAAAAACAAAAAAACAAAAAAGGCAGAAACAGGTCAAGATTTCTCTTATCTTGCTTGAGGACAGTTGGACAGGGAGAATGTTTCCTAAACAAACTTCTTCCTCAGTTAGGGGTTCATGCTTGAAAACTGATAGAAAACAGGAAGAACCAAGAAATTAACAGGAAAGACAGTTCCTGCAAGATTCCATGCCTCTCTTGCAGATTCAAGTACTTCAGGGCCTTCCAGGCAAACTAAGCCTCCAACATAAAACACTGGTCCCAGAGGAGGGAAAGTAATTCAGTCTAAGTAAGCAGGGTCCTAGTTGTGAATGGCTCATCCTAAGAAAGTAAGCTAAGTGTAGTCTAACAATATTTTTTTTTCTTATCAGTTGCTCAGTGAACAAAACAGGAATGCAGAAGTGGTAGAAGCAAGCTCAGCTAACAACTCACATGGAAACATCTTAGTAATGGACAAAAGTAGAAAAACATTGCCTCACATTTTAGAATATTGAGGAAAGAAATATCACAAAGTCACCATTAAAAGTAAATTGTGATATCATATGATATTTATCTTCCTTTGTCTGGCTTACTTCAATTAGTATGATAATCTTTAGGTCCATCCATGTTGCTGCAAATGGTATTACTTCATTCTTTTTTATGGTTGGGTAATATTACATTGTATAAATATACCACATCTTCTTTATCTACATGACATTGCTTATATGTGGAATCTAAAAAAAAAAATGATACAAGGGAACTTATATACAAAACAAAAATAGACCCACAGACATAGAAAACAAATTTATAGTTACCAAAGGGGAAGGGGGGAGGGATAAATTAGGAGTTTGGGATGAACATATGCACACTACTATATATAAAATAGATAACCAACAAGGACCTACTGTTTAGCACGGGGAACTATACTCAAGGAATCTGAAAAAAAGTATATGTACATATATATATATATATATATATATATATATATATATATATATATATATAAACACACACATATATAAGGGAATCACTTTGCTGTACACCTGAAACTAACACAGCATTGTAAATCAGCTATATTTCAATTAAAAAAATAAGTTTAAAAATGTCAGTTGCAATAAGCAGAGTGGGGAATAGCAGAATGAAGGAGGAGAGAAGACTTTCAATAGAGAAGATATGGGAAATGCATAAAGATATTCTGCCTTCCAGAGAAAGAGCCAGAACCAGATCTACCCTGTTCTATACCCTGTACTCTAACTTGACCTCTTCATATAAACTTTGAATAATATGGGCCTTTGAATTTTTCAATGGCATACAAAATAAGAAATCCCAAGAGCAAAGATCAGATTTAGAACATAAAGAAAAAGAAGGAAATATATTTTTCACTTGAGATAATTTATTACTATTATTTTCCCTAATGCTAATTACAAAGAGGTTTTCCTTTTCCACAGAAAGCTTTCATTCAGGAAGGAAATTGGAATTAAGGTTTAAGTTGATTGAAAACAAAAAGTACAATAATATTCATTTAAGAATCTACTTGACATATTCCAGGCACTCTTCCCTTTCTCTGTTTCAGGAATGAGGGAGGGATTTTTGGCTTTCCTGAGTTCTGAGCCTCTAAAGAGATAGGAGCAAAACAGCTAAAAGGAACCAGAGGAGAGCTGTGGTTCATAATGGGGCTCACAGGACTCCAGAGTGAGATATTGGGGTTCGAGTGACAGTATTTCCTTCCCAGATGCCTTTACTCAGGTGTGAAATGGAAAGAGTTCCTACTTCATTTGTTTGTCTCTTGACGATTATTCCCTCCAAATATTTTCTTTATACATGTATGTTAGAATGATGAGTTACCACATGGTTAAACCCAGGAAATCAGAAATCTCTAAAAATAGAATCACCTTCAGTAATTCATGGAAAACCAAGCCTCCAGGATACAATTTATGAAAACAGAGATAATGAATAATAATTGGAACCTCGTATTAATTAACAACTATGATATCCAATATTCCTGGTATAGCCTCTTAATCACATTAGAAATGACTCACTTGTGCTCTTTAAGTCCAATAATTGCACTAAAGGCTTAGCTAGATTTCTGGTTTTCTTGGCAGATAAAGGAGACTCTGACCTCTGCTCTTGCTGATATGGTGGTCCTTTCATGAAAATCCAATACTTAAAAAAAATCTTTTTAACTCCTCAATCAGTTTAATTTTAATTTACTTTAAAAAGATCTTTACCACTTAAGGTAAACTAATAGAATTCCAGATGAAGACCCCTTGTCATCTGCATTACCTATATACATGAGATAGGGGAGTGACCCATAAAGTCTTCAGCAGAAGTAATGGTGACCTTTGTAAAGGGCTAGAACATTACATATTTAATAAATACATGAATAATTGACATCTGGAAAACACTGTTCTGGTCCTATGACTGCTACAAAGGTCATATGGATCAGAAGTGTTGTTTAGAAGCTCACGGTTTTGTAATGGAGATGAAATGTGTGCATAAATAACTCAAATAATAGTCAGAACTAATATAAATCCACCCTAAACAAAAACCCAATATGAGAATACAAATCAGAGAATAGCAGCCATAGAAGTTAAAATAAGGAAAATGTATTCCTCCTACAGAAAACAGGGATGTTTTAAATGAAGAATACGGCAAGTTCTAAATGGAAAGACAAGATGTAAGAGAAAGTAAGGGATATTTTGGATATAAGGAACAACTCGGGCAATAAAGATAGGCTAGAAATTATAAGGATATTTATTCCAGGTTTCTAGGGTCATAGAATATATTTTCACCAACGGCAATAAAGTGGGAGAATTACTTTCTGAGTCATGAAATACAGGGAGAGAGAAACAGAGAAATAGGCAAATATACTTGTTTTTCCACATACAGACACAAACGCACACACAAAGATAGAAAGAGAGAAATAGAAATAGGTAAATATGCTTATATATGTGCATATATATATATAGTTACACATGTGTGCATATGTGCACCTGTGCGTATGGGTTTCCCAGCTCTGTATGATGAGATGGATTAGAACTATTATTGGAAACTCATTAACAATAAGCAAATTGTTTCCAAATCCTGCTCTCCACTAACATCCAAATCCTGTTCTCCACTAACAGGAACTATGGATTCTTGGAGAAAAAGCTAAACCCTGGATTGGAGCAGAATATCTGGAACTTTAATAGATAAGAAGTGAAGAAAGTTATATAAGAATGATAGCAACTTATCAAAAGGACAGAGGAGCCAACTTGAGGGAGCTCCTCCTACCTAAAACTGGGATAGTTTGAGAATCAATATAAATGATGGCAATACTGAATTATAGCTCAAAGAATAAAATAAGAATCCTCAAGTCTATAGTTAGTTATACAAATCAATTTAATCAATCAATACAGAGAGAGCAAAGTTCTTTTTTACAGTAGAATATCAAATAAAAAAACAATGAAGGAATGATGGAGTAAGAAAGTTATTGAGTTAGAAGATGTTACATGGTATTATGATATCTCCCCACAAATTACCTATTTGATGCAAAGGAAACATCATAGTGGAAAACAGTTAAGATCTCCAATATTGGGAAATATCAACATCTTGTGATGTGATGCACAAAAAAGGATATATCACTTTTGATATTCCTCCCCAAATGCACAAATAAATATAAACCTAAATAGAATGGAATTCTATAAAATGTCTTTTCTGTGTTCTTAGGAACTGTCAAGATGAAGAAAAATATTGAAGGAGACAAAGGAAATAGAATAACTAAATTAGTGAAAGATTCTGCATTGAATCCTGGAATAAATAGCTATAAAAATAATATTGGGACAATTGCTGAAATTTGAATATGGTTAATGGAGTTTTATCCAAGATCTACCGTCTCTTTTTGTATTAGCTCTGATAAGAAAAGTTTTAGATGTTGGAAGCTATATGGTCTCTATTGTAACTACTGAACTCTGTGTTGTAGCAAGAAAGCAGCCTGGATAATATGTAAATGAATGAGTTTCAGTTCAAAATAAACTTATTTATAAAAACAGGTGTCATGGCAACAGAGTCCAGACTGATATCCAGGGAATGTTTTCCTTATTCTTTTATCTTCTCTGGTATTAATCAAAAATTTTGTATAGTTCTACTTCAACTTCTCTTTCAACATATTAGTCATATTTCTTTATAAATATTTTTTACCTTCAAATATCAATAAATCATTTCACATGTAATTCACGTACCTTATAACAGGGTGTTTCCAATTTCTTCATCCCATGTTTTATGGCATTGCTGTCTTTCACTTAATTTATCCTTATAATGCAAACACCCAATGTATTATTATTATTATGTTAACAGTTATCTTATAGATTAAGAGGAAAAAATATTTTTTTCTATTTTACCCTCTTTGATTCCTTCACTGATGACGTTCTTTTTTGTAGATACAAGTTTCTGACATACATAATTTTTCCTTTTGGCTGAAGAACTTCTTTTGAACATTTCTTGCAGGACAGATCTTCTGGTAGCAGATCTGATGTATTCTTTCATTTCTTTGTTTGTCAAAGAATGTTTTTATTTCTCCTTCACTTTTGAAGGATAATTTCCCTGAGTGTAAAATTCAAGGTTGTTGGTTCTATCTTTTATCACTTTGCATGTTTCACTCCACTCTTTTCTTATTCGTGTGGTTTCTGATAAGAAGTCTGCTACAATTCTTACCCTTGTTTGTCTATAGGTAAACTGTTTTCTCCTTACCCTATGACCTCTTTCATTATTTTCTCTTTGTCTTTCGTTTTCTGCAGGTTGAATATGATATGCCCAGGTGTAGATTTGTTTGGTTTTCTTGTTTGTTTTGACTTTTGGCTTGATACTTTTGTATTTTTTGTTATTGTTGTTGTTGTTTTCATAGTGGTAGTATTTATCCTGCTTGCTCTTCTCTGAGAATCATGAATTTTGCCTTGATGTCTATTCCTATTTTTAGAAACTTCTTGGACATTATTACTTCAACTATTTTGTTCTCTCTTGCTGGTATTCCAATTATGCATATGTTACATCTTTGGAAATTGTCCTATGGTTCATGGATGCTTTTAATTTTTTTTTTTCCCATTTCAGTTCATGAGGTTTCAATTGATCTTACTTCAAAATCATTGATCATTTTCTCAACCATGCCTAGTCTCCTGAGGTATCCATAAAAGTCAATATCATTTATATCTTTTTTTTATTTCTACTATTCCCTTTTGAGTCAATGTCCATCTCACTGTTTATTTTTTCTTGCAGGTCATCTACTTTTTATCATTAGAGTCCTTAATATATTAATTGTAGCTACTTTATGGTCTCTGTCTGATAATTTCAACATCTCTCTCATATTTGGGATTTTTTTAAATCTCTTAAAATTATTTTTTTGTTTTCAAGGGGGGCTTGATATGCCTTGTGATTTTTTTGTTGAAAGCTGGACATGTTGTAAAGTTTATAGGAAATGAGGTAAAGAATGAATGGATATATGCTAGTTTGTGTAGGAGTTGGGCTGTGTTTAAGGTATTAAGGTTTTTCTAAGGTATGTTGTACCTGTAAGTGCCAGAGACTTCACTGCATTCCAGTGTCATTTATTTTTCTTCTCTTTTTTTTCTCCCTTGTTTTCAGGTGTTCCTAAGAACTCCTTCTTAAGTAGAATCTGTATCTTAAAGCTTGTTCATTGTAATTCATTATTATTATACTAGAACCCTATTAGTGTGGTGGTAAGGTGTGGGGCAGGAGAATTTTTCTATAATCTTATGATTAAATTACATTCTTTTACTGAACCTATGTCAAGGGACTGTGACTTTCATAGAAATTGTTCCATTAATATATCTCCTCTCCCCTTTTTTGTGATATGGGAAGGCTAGAGGGGTCTAGAGTGGGAGAAATGCCTTTTCTCTGGATGAAATAAGGCTGTAATAAAGTCTTTTTCCCTTTTTTATTTTTGAGAATATAGTGAGAGTGTTTCACAATATGACCTTTCCCTTACCCCTTCCAGAGACCCAAGGGGAATCTTTCTTGACTCTTTATAGTGAGAACTTGGAGGATACTTAGAGGTCAAACCCACAAAAATATATGCATGCCTCTAAGCATGTAGCTCCTAGGAGTTTCTCACTCTCATGCTAGTGCACACTCAACCTCACATAATCTGTCAAAAACAGTTACCATTTAACTGTTTTCAAAAGTTTGTGACTTTAACGGCTTCTGCTCCAGGTAAGCTAATTTTGGTTGTGACCCTCTGGATTCTCCTATCTCCCCAGATTTGTTCAGCTTTTTTTTGTTGTTGTAAAGACAGGAGCAGTGACTTCTAAGCTCTTTAACTGTCAGAGCTGTATAAAGAAATATTTCAATTGGGCCTTTAAGATAAATTATTTTGGGGACTCCCCCCGATCCTTATATTATAGGAATTCTCAATCTAGAACACAAATATACTTTATTTTCATTTTGGAGAAAGGGACATTCTTCACTGAGAAACCTCTGTGAAATATGTTCAGGTTTTCCAATAGATGAATTTGCTCATCAAGGACTTCAATTGCATTTCAAAAAAGTGCCTTGTTCATCTATAGGTCATTCTTTTGGAGGAGCATAACCTTCTAAAGTCTCTAAATGCTTACATGGATGTGACTGGCAGTTCCTATTGATCTAGTGGTATCCTAGATAATATTTAACAATGTTTACTTTGAATAGTTCCAATCATTGTGTCTGAAAAAAACTCCACATGATTCTAATTAGAACTCAGAAAATAACATCATGTAGTGACCTAGAACACATGCCTGCAATATTATCATATCTTTTTAAAAACTCTTACAGAACCCAAGACTTAAGAGAAAATATAGAGATGTTGGTAACACTCTATCTCATGCCACTTAATCTACTTATTTCCTTTTTTCCTTCTCCCTTGCCTTCTTTTTCTCATTTCCCCATTTCCTCCTCTTATATTTCTGATTCTTTCCCCTTTCTGTTCTGCCTTCTCTCGATTTAACTCAATTTATTTGTTCATTCACTTATCTATTTTTTTCTTTCTCTCTTTCTTTCTTTCTTTCTTTCTTTCTTTCTTTCTTTCTTCCTTCCTTCCTTCCTTCCTTCCTTCTTTCCTTTCTTTCTCTCTGTCTCTCTTTCTTTCCTTCTTGTTTATACCTTCATACCCTCAAGGTTGTCCTTAAAGCCTATAGTGGCTCTCTAACACAGGAGGAACATTGATGCCTTAAGCATTTGCTGACCTCTGGTTTGCAGAAAACAAAAGAAAGAATATGCACTGATACATTGATTTCTAAGAGCTGACCAGCAGATTACTTCCTTTATTCTCAGGGATTTAAGGCACTGATAACTTTTTATCCTTTACATAACTGATTTTTTTATATCACTGCAAATGTAGTTTATTCAGGATGAAATTACTATAAAAATCCTCAGAATCCATTTTGTCATTCAGCTTTGAGGTGGAAGTTTACAGTTGCTGAACCTACCTTCTGGAATGTGCCATTGAGTGGGAAACCAAATAATTGCTTGATATCTTGATGTCAATACCACCTCATTCTTTCACAGTGGAGAAAAATTAATAAAACTGTAGACATGGAAAATTTTTGGAATTCTGTCTGGATAAAATGGATTTAGTGCAGAATCATGAACATGGTAACCAAATAACCACTATGTCACCCACAGCTTTTAAAACTTTCAAAAAATAGATGAGGATTCAGAAGGAAAAGGGAGATCATACAATTTACAATAAAATGCTAAGTTTTTAGCTCAGGGAATCAGTTTTATACTGTTTCCTATTCTCCATATTAACATTACCTACAAAGTGCTAAGAGCATGATAGCTTCTTGATTAGTACATGCTAGTTATAGCATGTACTGATCGAGTAACCAGTGCTGATTGGTAAGAAATTGTGGTTTCCTTACTAGCTTTAGAGACAGAACTTGTCTACATTCCTTAAGAGGGGTGAAGGAAGTGATGAAAGAAATAGCATGGACATTGAAAAATATGTCTGCAAAGTCTCTCGATACTTCTTTCATTGAGATAGGGATCTGTGTGCCCCCTCCTCAAAAAAGGGTGTATCGTTGTGGCTGTTTCAGCCAACAGAGTTCAACATTCAACAGGACATAATATTAGCAACTCATGAAGCTAGATCATAAAAAATGATGTAGCTTCAGCCATGATCACTGGAATATTCACACTTGAAATCTTTAGATGCCATGTAAACACTATGGCAGCTGGGGCTGTCAAGCTGTGAAGAAGCTGAAACTAGCTCAAATGGAGAGACTAAATGTAGAGGCTTTGAGACCCCACAGACATACACACACACGTGCACACATGCATATATGTCCCCTTACACACACACTCACACACATGCCCAGAAAGCCCCAGTTGTTCCAATCACCTGATGTTCCAGTTCCAGCCACAGACTGGCTGGAGCTGCATGAGAGAACCCAAACCAGAACTCCCTATTTTGAGTCTTTCCCAATTTCCTAATCCACAGGATCCAAGACAGCCTGAAAGATAACGTAGTGATAACTGTTGTTTTAAGCCAATAATAAGTTGTTACATAGCATTAGATGGCCAGAACAAATGTGCTTCTTGTTTGTTTTTCTTCTTTTTCCTCATAGGACCTCAAATTTAATGATGTGTGGTTACATATAGTGTCTGAAATGAGTGTAAAGTTCAAGAGTCTTTAAGTATACAATAACCAGAAAATACTCACCTATATTCACTAATGCAGGGTTCTGCAGAGAAAAAGAACAAACACACTTATATAGACTTATTTTAAATAATTGGCTCACATAATTGTGGAGGCTAAAAAAGTCCAAAATCTGGTTGGAGACACAGGCTGGAGATCCAGGAAAGAGTTGCAGTTTGAATCCAGGGGCCGTCTGCTGGTGAACAAGGAAGAGCTGATGATGCAGAAAAAGTACAAAGGAGGTCTGTTGGCAGAATTCCTTCTTGCTCAGGGAAGGTAAGCCTTTTGTTCTAGTCAGACCTTTAACTTATTAGATGAGACCCACCCACATTCTGGAGGGGAATCTGCTTTACTCTAAATATACTTATTTAAATATAAATCTCACCCAAGAATCATATTTACATCTAAAATAATGTGTCACCAAATATCTGGGCACCGTGACACAGCCATGTTGGCACACAGAATTAACAGTTACACTACCTAAGTAAAAAGCAAGGTGATCTCTTTTGATAAGAGCATCAAATTTCTTCATTAATTTCTTGAAAGACAGAAGAGAAGTTTTTTAACCTTTCTTGCCTCATTATCATTCTGTATGACATTAGTTTAGTAATATAATTTATAAGGATATTATAAAATTATAAATAAAAGTTGTTAATATGTCTAACACATTTATGCCTGTCATACAGTGAGCATCAGTGAATGGTTACACTTGTACTCTTAACTTTAACATATGTCATGGATAAACAGAGAAATATATAACAATAGGATTGGTACCTTGGGGGTCATCTAGCCCATATTTATATTAAAAACTTCTTATTATTCTTTTTATTCATTGAATAGAAGCCAGAATATGAAAGGAAACAATGCAATACCTGTGCAACAAGGTGTCCCACATCTTGGCAGTACTAACTGATCCATTTAGTTGAGCCCTTAAGAGGCAAGGAATCCCTCCCAAAATAATATTGTCAGCAGCCACTACTAACAAATATGATTTGATATTTAAGATGAAACAGTGGTTTCCTGACCATGGTCCAGTAATTACACCATCATTAAATATACATTCCAGACCTCCTACTATGTGCCATGACCTGTGTCCTTTTAATATATGCTACCTACTCTTCACATTTATTAATTTCCCTCTAAGCCTTATGCATGCATGTATAGCCTTGCTTTAAAAAAGTAGCCTGGTAGACGCCTTATATTTACTACGTACTACTTTATCCTGGATGCATCTATGAAAGGAAAGGTGAGGTTATGAGAAAAATGTGGTGTAAGAGAGAAATTTACCTGGGTACAATTACTGAGATCATTTCCAAGTCCTGGGGACACATTTGGGAACTAAGATGAAAGAGACACAAGTGAAATATAATGATTCAAAGAATTCAGTTCAAGGGGTAAAGATATAGTATTCCAAACATAAATTGACCAATTATTTTTCTGTATAGTTCAATAAAATACTAAGCATTGGTTAAGTCCAAACCAGAATAAGTCATCTTAGAAGTAGACTATGACAGTAATTTGTTAAAATAAATAATGAATATTGGGGAAATATGAAGGTAAATTTCTTTATTCACTAAGTGTCCATCAACAGATTAATGGATAAAGAAGATGTGGTATATATATATATATATATATATATATATATATATATATATATATATATAAATAAAATGGAATACCACTCAGCCATAAAAAAGAATAAAATTTTACCATTTGCAATAACATGGATGGACTTGAAGGGCATCATGCTAAGTGAAATAAGTCAGACAGAGAAGACAAATACTGTAAATATCAGTTACATGTGGAGGCTAAAAAATCAAACAAACTAGTGAATATAACAAAAAAGAAACATAGCCACAGGTATAGAAAACAAACTAGTGGTTCAGTGGAGAAAGTGGGGAGTGGCAAGATAAGGGTAAGGGATTAAGAGGTACAAACTATTATGTGTGAAATAAATAAGCTATGAGAATATGTTGTACAACACAGAGAATATAGTCAACATTTTATGATAACTATGTCAATGTCAAATGTAATATTAATGTAAAACTATAAGTTTAATAATAATTATAATAAACTTATGCTGACCTGTTATATAAAACAATTTATGATAACAATAAATGGAATACAACATTTAAAATGGTGAATCAGTATGTTGTATACCTGTAACTTATGTAATATTGTACCTCAACTATATTTCAAAAATTTCTTTTTTAAATTCACTAGCCTTAATGAAGAATAATGGCAATAATTTTATTCTGAAAGGATAACTCCTAGCACTTAAAATAAGAAGAGGAGATTGATGCTGGAAAGATCAGTTAGGTGAAAAATACTGAGGACTTGAACCAAAGCTCTTATGATGGCAGAAAGGAGGGGACAGGTTGAAGAAACATTCAGAAAACCAGGTAATTCAAGTGTGACATAAAAAGGATGATTCAAGGATGACCATGGGGTTGCAGACTTGAATAACTGAATGTTTTAACTAGAATAGATTTATTTACCAGAATAAAATACAGGAGACATTGGAATAAAAGGCACAGATTTGGAGCCTAGAAAAACAAGCTGAGTTTAGTTTAAAATGTTCAGCTTGAGATTCTCAGGGATTTATTACATCTCATCATATTGGTGTCAGTCCATCATTTCAGTCTTTTTGACCCTTCACAAATATCAGTTTTTCATCTGCATTGTGAGCTAGACTTCCTGGCTGTGATATCATTGATGATGAGAAATGTGTGAAATGAAATAGGATTAAAATTATCCTTCCTTGAGCTCCTTCTTTGTATCAGACACCTCTCTACATAATATTCATATATTTGTTTTAATCTAAAGTTCAGAATTGTTAATGAGTATAAACTAGGTCTTTGTGAAATGTGCCATTTTTTTGAGGTCAATTATCCTCATAAATATATCTAAACAGTACTCATAACCAATTGGATACTCTTGATACTCAGTGGTAGACAGGAAGAGTTCCATTAAATATTTTACAGAGTTGTAATTTGAGACATGCAGAGAAATCTTTCTGGTTAAATACATGTTATCTCCTTCCAAGTATTTTAATACCTTTTCCATTTCTTTCACTCAACTTTCACATGCTACCCCATTATTGAGCTATTGGGGATGCTATCCACCTCTGTTAAGGAGGCCACAGTATGAAGTGTGTCTTCATGTTGTAAACCACTTAGAGATTTCTGGGTAGAGTAAATGTTACCACTTGAGGGCATCCTGTCATTATGTTCTGTGATAGTCCTGAACTTCTAAATCTACCTCAAAACCATAGCTCTCTGAAAGAAGGGACTAAGGGAAGGAAAAAAATCTTTGCCGGAAATGCTGAGGCAGCAGTGAAAATGGTAATTTACCATGCTAAATTGGTGTTTCCTGGAGTACTAGGTCAGTGAAGAATGTATTTCAGGAAATGCTAAGTCAACAGAAGAGGGCAAGTGACACAGATAGTACTTGATGGAATCTTCCTGGCAGGGACCAAAATAGATCTTTCAGACACACTGAGTGCTCTACACGTTAAAGTAATTTTGGAGGAGGAATCTGCATTCAAAGTCTTTGAGCAGAGCAGGCAAGGAAAACACCACGGTCAGCAGCATTCCTTCAGGTAATAGTGGCAGCTTTTCTACTTTGAGCCCATCAGTTGTGGGGAAGAAGTTGAGAAGGAATTACATATCTAATTGGAAATTTTTAATTGACAGTAACCCTAAACATTTAGGATGTTTTTCCCTTGGGTCTTCAATAAATATGATCAGACAAATGCATTAAAATATGTGTAAGTATGTCTGAAAATTTAGAATTACTGTTAGAATACTTTTTTTAATCTAATGTAGAATAGTAAATTTAAAATATAGATACTCATTAGGAACACTTAATTTTCCCTCTGTGCCTATTCAGGCTTACAGAAAATAACAAAAAACATAAAACCTAACTAAGGCATAGTTCTAAGGAAAGAGAAGTACTGTGCCCTAAAGAGAAAGCCATAGTCAAAATTAGGGTGCAGTATACAAAATTATATTATAAAGTATTAAACTCTGGTGAACCAATACATTTAATTGATCTAATAAAATCTACTCTTTGGGAGAGTGTCAAAGTACTTATGAAAAAACGTAAGTTTCTAGTTTCATCCAACCCCTCAAATTTTTAGCAGTGCATTTTACAATTAAAATGGATAACAATAATTTGTAGTACACCAAATTGCCTTTACTATTGTTGGGGGAGTATTAAAAGTCATATTTTTGAAAAAAAAAAGTGTATATGACAAGCATATTTCTTGTATTTAAAGGACATTGAACTATTTTTTTCTATTAAACTTAGTATGATGAGTATAATATAAAGAGGAAATATGTTTACAATAAGGAAACCCAAATCAGAACTAATCATACAGAAATTATACCTATATATAACAAAACATAACATAATATATAACTCTTAAGTACCAAGGTTAATTATATTTACAGAGCAGCTGGTTAGCCTTAGGAAATTTGGTTCAATACCATTCCTGACAGTTTTTAAATGAAGGGATCATGAGTGCTAGATTTTTTTTCTGTCTTCATGGTTTAATGCTTCTCACCGGTAGCTACTTTTAGGCTATTAGCAGCCACAGCAGGTCAGCAGAGGAATGAGCCATGTCAAGTCATTATTGGTTTAGGGTCAGTGTTATTTAACACACTGTCATGACTGCTTCCTTATGACAAGACAGCATCTTAAAAAGATCTGGAAGTAAACTTTTTGTTAAAGGCAAACTATCAATTCTCCCAACCAGGAACATTTGTCAGCGATTTTCTCAGAAGCTTGGTCTTAGATTTCTACTCAAAATAGAGTTAAAATCCTGCTTATTCATTCAGGGGTGGGGTGGGGGAAGCCCTGGGTCCAGAAATAGAGACTATGATGGTCGGATAAAATAAAATTTTCTAGTTTGGATTTTACTGATAGCTTCAGTAATACAGAAGCTCTAGTGGTAGTAGACTAGAAAAAAACATCCATTAAGGAATGGAAAGTCATTTGTTATAGGCAAACCAACAAGGAGTGGAGGACAAAATCTAGTGAGTTCTTGTTTATAGTAAATTTCAAACAAACATGTGTATGTGATGTATAATAATCTACTACCCCAAAATGATTTCCTTGAGGGGAAAAAAAAGTTGCTACCCAGCAAACTTTATTTATTTTTTTAATAAAGTTTTTTAAAAATAAATTTATTTATTTTATCTTTGGCTGTGTTGGTTTTTCGTTGCTGTGTGCGGGCTTTCTCTAGTTGCGGTGAGCGGGGGCTACTCTTCGTTGCGTTGTGCAGGCTTCTCATTGCGGTGGCTTCTCTTGTTGCAGAGCACGGGCTCTAGGTGTGTGGGTTTCAGTAGTTGTGACACGTGGGCTCAGTAGTTGTGACTCGCGGGCTCTAGAGCTCAGGCTCAGTAGTTGTGGCACACAGGCTTAGCTGCTCCGTGGCATGTGGGATCTTCCTGGACCAGTGATTGAACCCATGTCCCCTGCATTGGCAGGCCGATTCTTAACCATTGTGCCACCAGGGAAGCTCCCAGCAAACTTTAAAAGCAACACCAGGAAAAAACACACAGAGATCATTACTATGAAATTTTTAATCACCTTATAAATGGAGGGTAAAAAGCAATGGATTGCAGGACTAACTCCTTTTTCATCTAATCAACAAGTTGCTCCTGTTCCATGAAATGAATGCCATGGCCTTTTTAAGCAGCATGGAGGATCTATTTATTATGAGAAGAGATTTGCTGAATAACTGTAAAATGCAGTGATAATTTTGGAAATCAGTTAACAGCTTTGCCGTGGACACTCTCAGATCCCACCTGCCCATGATATCTGTTCCCCTCCAACAGGCATCTGGAAATCACTTTCCTTGCAATCGTCAGCCAAGGTATCTGCCCAGTATAAAAAAAAAAAAAAAGTGACAGTGACAGTGACATGTGCTAATTCTTGGTGTGGTAAAGATAAGGGACGTGAAAAATTGTCATTCAGTGTCTATTAATTTCATTGTAAAACAGAAGAGAGAATGTGTTTGAAATTTTTTCCATTAGCACATGTCTGCTGTGGTTCTTTGTGTGAATGACATGAAAGGAAGGTGAGTGGTGATATGAAAAAGGTACAGTCTCTTTTGGTGGTCCATAAAGGTATTCCTCACTCTATTGGCTAGGAGATGGGCTTGTTAAAAGATGTTGCAAATTGAATCTTTACTGTTATTTTGAATATCAATTATAAACTTCTGGAAATGTAATTTTCTGGAATTTTACTTTTACCCTAAGTTATAATACAAAACAAAATAGTAGCATTCATTTTTTACCAATATTTAAAGCAGAGATAATGAAATTCTGATTAAATATGTAAAGATGCTCAAAAGCATAAAATATATAAAGTCATTCCCATATTTAGCAAAGTAACTTATATAAAGAGGAAAAGCAATAATAAGAATTTAACCAAAAGCAGTAAACTCATTCTGAACCCTTCCTCCCCCTTTCTCACCGTCAGTTTTTATTCAAACAATTGTGCATATTTAATGGTAAAATAAGTAAATGATTTTTTGAGAATAGTTAGAAGATAAATACATTTTAGGTTTGAAGACATTACTTTGGAATCAAGGAGTGAAGGAAACACAAAAGAGCAGAGATCATGATTCAGAGCATAACAGTAACACAGTAAGGGAAAGTATATTTCCTTGAACATGTGTGACATTCAGTAAAGCCCAATTATCTGAATCGTGAAATACTGGCCTCCTTTCAAATTATATAGATGTCAATTTTTATAGATCTCTACACAAACAGGTATTCTGTTATTGAGTTCTGACTTAAATGGCAGACTTCTATTTCCAGTAGCATGATGGTCTCTACACCCTGAATGACCGTCTCCATAAAACCAATGAAGTGTTTGAAAATAAAACATTTTAAATCTTATTTACTGCATTCCTGAGCCGGCATGATAGAAAAATACATCATCAGAGACCAAAGTAAAGTTAAAGCAGAAGAAATCCTAGAGAGTAAGTGATCTCCAAAACCAGCTGGGGGCTTTGGCCTAAAACTGGCACCCCCAACATGCTATATCTGTCTTTTAAAACTCCAGAGACTAAGCTCTTAACCATTACATATAGACATATAGTGCCTGACCATATGAGAAACCCCAGACACAATTTCACATAGCCTCCAGAAGTCCTGCAGTTAGGTTTCCTGTTGTCTTTTGGACCAGGAAGAAAAAGTTTTGCTTTTAAACTGTTTTACAGTTTAGAAGACATTTAGACATCTATTTCCTCATTTAACCTCAAAACGACTCTATGATGTCAGAATCTTTTATTACCCTGGTTAAGCGATTAGGAGACCCATGGTCAGTGCAAGCAGTGAGAACAAAGACTGATGCAGAGTTTGGAATTAAACCTAGTTTTTCTGATTCTGAAGCCTGTTTGCTGTCCAAAACTCTCCAAACACAGGCTGTTAATGTGGTGAACTTCACCTCTTAAAGCATCTAGCCTACATCTGCAGAGTGGTTCCTGCTCTGGGAAACTTTAACTCCCTGCCTAATAGATTGTTAAGAGCCTTAAAAATGTGCAACAGTTTTTTAAAATTTATTTATGTATGTACATAGGTATATATGTATGTATGTATGCATTTTCTGATGACCCAACTTAGAAATACAAACAGAGCGGCAGAAAGAAATGATACCCATGTTATCCTGAGGCTTTTCTCAGAACAGTAAGGTAATGGTCTTTAAAATAGCTATGGAGGTTATTAAACACAATGTACTTAAGTCACACCTGAGTAGATAGTTCAATTAATCAGAACCAGAGGAGTTAACCAAAGTCTCAATTCAAAACCATCTCTGTCTGAGGTTTCGTACCAACTCCTTTCTCTTCCTCAAATGCATTGGGCCATTTATGAGTCTGAAAAGAGTTTTGCATTAACAATCCTAAAATCTGTGTTCAAAGATTTTATTTAATAAAACAATCTAATGCTTTAATCAGAAGCCAGATTTTTAAAAAACCCAAAAAACTAAAAACAAAACAAAAATAACAAAGTAACCTAATACCCAACTGCAGAAATTTCATGGCAAATAAAATCTTACACAAAGAAAATAGTGGGAGTTAAGTTTTCATCAAAAGGAAAATTTTAATGATGATGGTGATAATGATAATGATGAAATTTGTGTATCATGTGAAAAATATATTTCTATTTATCTATATCTTTCTATCTATATCTATCTATCTATCTATCTAATATCTCTCCCTTATATAATTAGAGGTAAGCATATTAAGGTGTTTTCCTTTGACATTTAAGATATTCACAAATGGAAGAGTACAGGGACTAGGTCTATACCATTAGAAGGACAACCTATTACACTGCAACACTGAAAGGCTCCTAATGAAATGGGGGACTAGCTTCCACAGTCCTGAGGGATTTGACAGACAGCTCAGTAGTCCAGCAGATGACAGTTTCATATCCTGGAGGCTGGTAGTAGAGTAAGTGAAAATAATTTTGAATTCATATTTGGATGGGTGAATTTCTCTCTTTCTCCTCTCTCTCTCACTTTGATTTTTATCATCCAAAAAGAGTGAAGTGCCAAAAAAGTGTTATATACAAAATAAAAATAGACCCATAGACATAGAAAACAAACTTATGGTTATCAAAGGGGAAAGGCGGGAGGGATAAATTAGGAAGATGGAATTAACAGGTACACACTACCATATATAAAATAGATAACAAACAAGGACCTACTGTATAGCACAGGGGTATATACTCAATATTTTCCCCTATAAGGAAAAGAAT
Organism: Hyperoodon ampullatus; assembly: GCF_949752795.1. Lineage (NCBI taxonomy): Eukaryota > Metazoa > Chordata > Mammalia > Artiodactyla > Ziphiidae > Hyperoodon > Hyperoodon ampullatus. The sequence goes on from NC_136914.1 coordinate 171,461,933, forward strand.
CTGAGAAAGAATATATATATATATATATATACACATATATATGTGTGTGTGTATATATATATATATATATATATATATATATATATATATATATATATAAACTGAATCACTGTGCTATACACCTGAAGCTAACGGGGCATTGTAAATCAATTATACTTCAATTTTTTAAAAGAAAGGTGAATTTTGGTCTCTTCACTGATACAGTGCAAAGATGACTGGGGTACATTTGTGCACCTTGCCTCCACCCACAGTAGGAAATTCTTTTTCCAGCTCCTCCTTCAAAGTCTGCCATCTCCTTCAGGCTTCTCACAAAATAGTAATAATAACAACACTGCTAAATTGCAAAGCTATCCCTCTTCAGAAATTCATAAAACTCTTCCTAAATATCATTTTATTTAATTATTACCACAGATATAATATGCTAGAAAGGCAGGCACTTCCATCTCCATTTTGTAGATGGAGATACTAAAGTTTAAAGTGGAGACTTATTACTGAGGCTCACAGTGATTGCTCCCTTTTGTGAAGTCTTACAGAACATGCAGCCTGTACCATTTTTTAACCTAGGTCTTTGATGGAGATGTTAAGATCTTTCTGATGAGTAATAACATAGTGGCAAGTACCACGTATCATTCTTGCTATATGTCAAGCACTGTTGAAGAGTTTCACATGTATCAATTCATTTCATCCTCACCATACCCTATGAGTTAGGCAATATTTTACAGATGAGGAAACCAAAACACAGAGAGGTTGAATGACTTCTGCAAGGTGGTAGAGACTGGATATAAACTATAATGGCTTGGTTCCAGAATTTGTATTCTAGTAGACTAGCCTTAAATTCCAGTTTTGGTATACATGGCATTGCCTTTACTTTTTTTTTTTTTTGCTGTACGCGGGCCTCTCACTGTTGTGTCCTCTCCCGTTGCAGAGCACAGGCTCCTCTGGATGCACAGGCTCAACGGCCATGGCTCATGGGCCCAGCCGCTCCGTGGCATGTGGGATCCTCCCAGACCGGGGCACGAACCCATGTCCCCTGCATCGGCAGGTGGACTCTCAACCACTGCACCACCAGGGAAGCCCGCCTTTACTATTTTCAGTGATAACTAAAATGCTTTATGTTTAATTATAGCTGCAAGGATACTTTCAATTATTTAATAGAATAATTGTGGAATTCTGTTTGAAAACTATCAACCTCCAAATGCTCATGGAGAGGCTTATCAGTGATCTGTGCTTGTCCCAAGCCCTATAACTCAATTACTTGTTAACTATAGTAGAATATAATGTAGATTAGAAAATGGGAGTGATGGCTCCTAAGATCATCAAGTTTCTTCAGCCAACTATAATTTTACTATTGATCTATTAAAGTGTGCCTCTGAAAGGAGAAGGGTAGAGACTGACCGTATTTATAGTTATCCCATATTTTACAAATCAGTATATCAAGGGAACCAGGTGTTGTTATTTTGTTTATTGGATAAACTTGTTTTACTTTTCTATTTTACCTTTGGTTCACATCCCCAAGAGCGTTTCAACATTTTAACATGTTTTCACTTTAGTAAAAGTGTTCTTTCCTGGAAAAGCCACTGTGTCTCCATTATCCAGAATTCAGCTGGAAGTGAAGTGGTCCATGTTTCTCTCCACTGGAGTCCTAGAAAGTTGGGTAGGTTCACCATACCCACAATTAATATCTCTCTCCTGGGTCCTGAAGTCACCAGATAGGTCACAATACATCCTACGGATATTTGTGAGATTAGCTCTCCAGCATGATGGGCCCTTGCTCTTGGGATTTTTCCCCCTTCTAGTATTAAACATTCCCTTAACCAATAATTTGGAAGTCATTTAGAAGGATCCTGTGCAATTCTAGGTGATTGGTTAATCAACATATATTTAAGTGCTTGAGATTCAATTCAGGGAATCTTGAAGACCGTTTAATTCAAAATACTAACAGAGATAGTGCAGGAGGACTAATGTCAACTCTCTGACTTATTCCCATTGCAAAGATTTGATAATTTAGGCATTCTATATGAGGCTAGAGAAAACATAGTACATAGTTAAAAGCAGATTCTGGAAGTAGCCTGCCTGGATTGACCTGATTATGCCACCTGGCAAGAGGGCATTTTCAAACAGTTAGAATAGTGCCTGGTACATAGCATGCCATACAAGAGTTCCTAGTATCATTATGACTTACAAAGAACAAGTTATCCTCTAGATTATTTGTATGCAAAGTATATTCTACCTACGAATGACATGAGGAGACTGTTAAAAATATGTTTATGAACTCCACTCAGATCTATTTAATCTATATCTCTAGCAAACTGCAGCCTAGACATTTCTATTTGAAAAAAATTGATAATGTTTATGCAGAGGGTTCTGACATAGTAGGTTGAAGACAATTCCTTGAGCACAAGTGACGAAGACTTTTTTGACATATATAGCAGTATTTCCTTAATGCTGTTAAATCTTCACATTTGTAAGGTATTGCACGAAAACTGCAAGAAGACTCCATCCTTGAGTATTTATAAAATGTCTAGCTTATCTATTTTGCTTGTTTTCTAGCTAGAATAGACATGGCAGTGTTCACATTCATCTCACAACAGAGTAGAGGATATTGAATCCTACCCTAAATTATCTTCCCATCCAGCCCTTAGGACGCTTCGGATGCCATTAAAATTTTTTTGTGAACATTAGCAATTAAGGGGGAAAGGGCAGTAGGAGACCAGGTTATTCTTTTGAGAATCCTAATACAAAGGTGGTGAGTAGGTGTTTCCTTCAGCTTCCCCCAGTGTGATTGTTAGGGTACTTACATGATAGGAAACACCTGAGCAGAGAAAGTGAAAACTCAATGCTCTGAAAGAGAAATGATGAGTTCTCAGAGCAAAAGAAGGAGTAACGCCAACAAGTAACAGAGACTCTGATGTGCCATAATCAGTCTGAACCAGCTCTACAGCAGAGTTAAGGGAAAGGAACAGCTTAAATCCTTAAGCACTACTAAAGAGAATGTGTAACCTTTGGGAAAGATTGTGAGACTGGTTAGCTCAAGAGGCTTAGGCAGGGTTTTCTCAGTTTCACTTAGAGGCAGTCAGTCAAGCTACTTTACATCACACAATATGAATTATACTTCTTGAAGATGAGGAGCTTATAGCTGTAAAATTGAGGGTGAAGGGAACAATGGTACTTAGGTTATCAGGCTGTTGTGATGGTTTAAAGGGATAATATTTTGAGAACACATAGAAGAGCCCTTTGCACATGATTGGGTTATGTAATTATTAGGGTAAACATTATAATATGTCTTTAAGATTACTTTATACTGGAAGGCCTCAAAGTATGGCCTGCAGACTCCTGGGTATCCCAGAGGAACTTTTGATCAAAAAGATCAAAACTATTTTTTTTTAAATTTCAATTGTGGTAAAAAATAAAAAAGAAACATATCAGAATTGCTAAACAAAATGTGGTATATATAAACAACAATTTATTTATTCATCCAGCTATTGATGGACACTTGGATTGCTTCTGCCTTTTGCATATTGCAAATAATGCTATTCCTAGCATGGATGCACAAATATGTATTCTAACTCCTGCTTTCAATTCTTTTGAATATATACTCAGAAGTAGACTGATGGATCTTACAGTAATTCTATTTTCAAATTTTTGAGGAAACACCATGTTTTCTTTAGTGGCTGCATAATTTTACATTCCCAACAATACATAAGTGTTCCAATGTCTCAACATTCTCACCAAAACGTGTTAATTTTTTTGTAGTAGCCATCTTAATTGGTGTGAAGTAGTTAGTCCTCATTCTTAAAGTGATAACTTCACTAGAATGGAGTCTTCTCCTAACTTTGTAGATATTATTCTTTGAATTCAGTCTTCTAATGCTGCTTCTGAGAATTCAGCTACGAGTATAGATAATCATCTTTTGTTTACAAGTAAATTTGTCCTTTCTTTCTGATTGATTTTAAGACTGTCTGTCTTTAGTGTTCAGTACTTTGATTTATGTGTGTCTAGGTGTTCACTGGGCTATTGAAATGTACTTATGAAGCCAACAATGACCTCCAAACTAACTCCTAAAATATGTTAATATCTGTCCCTCAGTCTTTCTACACATTTTGGTGTTATTCAGCAGAAATAAATACTCCCATATATTAGAAATATTCTTTCAATTTCTGTGATTTCACATTGTCATAGTTTTCCTTTATCTAACTGATAATTCCATGTAGGAATTTATTTTTAATATATATTCCTTATTCCTATCTGACCTCTAAATATTTGCTATTCCCAAGATTGATCCTAGGTTTTACTCTCTTCTCTCTATATATACCTTCTCTCTGAGTTATCATCTCCATATCAGTGGCTTTACATATCAACTATATGCTCATGACTCCCAGTTATATATTTCTGGCCCAAACTTGCTCTGAACTTCATATACATGACAGATTTTGCTATATCGAGTGATCTCTGAAACTTATTAAGAATGATATTAATGGCTCTCACCATTCTAATATTTTTCTCATTCAACTCAGTCTTTTCCATATAAATAAATTATACCACCATCAAACCAGATGTTCAAGCCAAAATGTAGTAGTTAGTCCTTTCTCTGTTTCCCATACATCAAAACTCTTCACATATTTATTCTATAATTATCATCTACATCTTCACTGCTTATCCATAGTTAAAACCACTCTCATATCTCACCTTGTCACCTCCAATAAAGTCTCTCAGACTGGGCTTTCCATCTTACCTTCATATAATATATTCTATTTTAACTAGAGCAATCTTTTAAAAATGTAAATCAGATTAAATTATTCCCCTGCTCAAAAGCTTCCAATGGGCTTAGAATAAAATCTGAACTTCCTAATGATAATCCACAAACTTAGCATGATTTTTTCTTTGTCCACCTCTGCTACTGCTCTCTTCTTTGCTCACTGGTCTGCAGCACAGGTGTTTCCTTGCAGTTGTTTGAAGCTCATTTGTGTCTTGTAGTTTTTGTACTTGTTGTCTCTATGATTGAAATATTCTTTCTGATTCTTTTCAGGCTGCAGATCTCAGTTTAAATTCCATCGAGGCCAAACCTCAATCCTTTCTTGAGTGGCACCATCCTCTCATCCCCGATCATTACTACTTCAAGGCTTTTTATTTTCTGTGAAGCACTTATCAAAATCCAATATCATCCTAAACATTTTAATGTCTACCACCTTCTACAAGAAGATAAACTTCCTGAGGCAGAGACCATGTTTATCCAGGACCTATCAAGGATCCTATCAGAGAAGATACTCAATAAATATTTGCTGAATTAACTCTAAATAATTAATCAAGTAGTAAATGGTGATTAAAATATGTCCCTAACCTTATCTCTGTCTAATGGTGGAGACTGGCATGAAAAAAATATATTCCCTAATAATAATAAACTGTGATAATAATATGAAAGATGATATAGAATTATATTTACTTATACTACATAAAAATTCTATTTTTGACTCTGATTTTATACTTATTTTTACATTCAGAAGAGTAACTTTTATGAAATAAATGATGACATCTAAATAGATAATAGGATCTATGTATCAGAAACATCTGGCTCCTCTTAGATAGACAAAGAGGGACTGGTGAACATCTTCTGGATCTTCAAGAGGGATTATATTGCAGAAGGCTTTTTCTGCCAAAATCAATTTGTTCTCTCCTTTGAATTCTTTTTGTTCTACTTGCTTCCTACAGCTTCAGGTCTTGACAGGTTTTTATTATACTTCACCAAAGTCATTGCTAGTAGCATTTACTTGCCTCTAACATTATTCTCTTTACTGCATCCTCTTGAGACTACTCCCTAGCATCTGAGGACGTTTTTCATATTTTTAACTGCTCCACTAGCTCTGACCTCCAACATAGCTTTTAGTTTTACTTTCAGGGGACCAAGTCTTGTTGAGAATAGTGGTGCTGAAATAGTTAAAAGAAGAAAGACAGCAACTGGACCAAAGTAGTTAAGGCTGACTTACATAGTTGGTTCCTCATCATCGTGAGTATTGCATGATGGAGTTACCTCCATTACTGTAAGCTCAGAATTTTACATCTTAGATACTTGAGAATAAAAACCGCTCAAGCAAAAACAAAATTATACCATCTACCATCCTAAAGTAACTTTAAGTTCTTCATATGTGACTGCCCACCACAAACAAGATTCATTCCTTTAAAAAAAAAATTATGGAGGTGTCATTTTCTTCCAAGCGCTGTTCAAGCATTGGGAAATCCACAGTGAACATGAAAAAAAAGGGGTCTCTGCCCTCATGAAATATATATTTTAGTGGGGAGGGTAAATATAATAAGCACATAAATATATACTTGAGATAAATCAACATGTAATGAGTGCATATATGTGGCAAACATTGTTCTAGGTATTTGTATTGCAGAAATTAAAAAAATGGATAACTAACAAATTCTGTGGAAAAATAAAATAGAGTATTAAGATGGAGAGTAATGATTGAGGATGGAAGAGAATAGCGTAATACATTTAGATCCATGGTCAGAAAAGAATATCAAGTTGGAATTTGAATGATCATGAGGCAACAACCATGCAAAGATCTGAGGAAAGAAGAGACAGAGGAAACAGTCCAAACATAGCAAGTAGTGAACTTGGCTTGATCAAGAGACAGCAGAAAGTCATTGTGTCTGTAACATGATGAAAGGGAAAGTAGTAGGAGATGAGACTGTGTAAATAGGCAAACTCAAGGGTTTAGAGATAATGGTCAGAAATGTTGATTTTATCCAATCACATTGTACAGTCATGAATTAAATTCTTCATAAGGACGTTGGGTACAGACAACCAGCCTGATCTGTGTATCCAATGTCTTTGCAAGTAATTGTTCTACAAAATATTGTCCTAGCTATTTTTGCCTTGAGTCAGAAGCCCTAGTCACATCCCTTGATTAAGCCATCCATCGGAGTCAACAATATGCCTCTACAGGAAGTGGACCTTCCCTGGCCTCACAGCTGACTTTTAATATCTAGTTACAATGCTAGGGGGACTTTACAGAGTGTAATGTCTGGAAACTCCATTGGTGAATTAAAGAACAATTGTTTTCCTAATACATAAAATAGACAATTACAGAAAGATCATTTTTATTTTGTATTTCTAAAATTTGGTTTTGGTAAAATGTTTACTTCCCCTCAGGTAAAGTTGCATATAAACTGTTTTGATGAGTGTGTCTTCTGTCCATTTGGTCTTTGAAACATTGTTAATTAGTAATGTTGAGGTTAAGAATGCTCTTCATCAAATTACAAAGGTTTGAATGTAAAAAAGGACTAGGAGGTTTATACACCAATCTCCAAATATGCTCCTCAAGTCTGTCTTCCATATTTTTAGTAACCCATATACTACTTGTGAGAGCTCAGTCATATTTTGTTCATATTCCATTGTTAGAAAAATTTATCCAATGAATGAAATTTTTCTTGACACTTCCACTCTGTGTGGTCCTGGTTTTATTCTCCGGAAAGACTTCATAGCCCATAAACAGTCATGCAAGAACACGATCATATCTCAGCTTAACTCCTGTCTAAATTATACACATAAAATTTTCTCAAATTGTTTCCATTCAAATTAGTTTGAAAACCTTTTTCTATTTGGTTGCTTCCCAGGAATATAATCAAGTAAATCAGTATTCTTTTTAAAGTGTTATGTCTAGAAAAATGAAATATTTCTGATCTACTCTAACCAGCACTAAGTAGCTATTATCACTTTCTTTCTGAAACTACCTGTTCTTTCTAAAAACCTAATCACTAAGATGTTTCTTGCTCTAGAACTTTGTCTTAAAGAACTTTTCACATAAACACTAGTTTTGTTTGTTCATGGAAGCCCTCCTCATGACCTATGTTGCCTTCTCTCTTTCATAATAATAGGTAGCATCTATGGAGCTGTTATTATGCACCACATACTATTACAAACTCTTCATTCGCCAAATCATTTAATGTTCATCCCTATGAGATAGATGCTGTTTTTATTCCCATTTTATTGACGGAGGATTGAGTGAAAGAATAAATGAGTGAAAGAATTCTGATAATTCTCCCACCTTGCCCGGAGCCACAGGTGGAGTCTGAATATCATTCCTATTCTTGAAACATCATGCTTTCAGGATGCCATTAGCTGACTTGCTAATGGAGAATATTACCTCTCAAATAAGGGAGTCTGAGATGTAGACAACTTTTTAAAAGTATCAAAAATAAAACTATCATGAACGAAACAATACACATAGAATTGATTTCTAACTGAGGGCTTGTTCACCTTAAAAATCATGCCATTTAGGCAATGCCTTATTTTCTGCACACTCCAGCAGCTGTACCTGCCCAAATACACCCAGGTGATCTCTCAGGAACCCAGACAAGGTAATTACAGGGAGGCTTCCATTCTCGTTCTCTCATTCTGGTGTGCCAAACTGCCATTCAGTCAACCCGGCTAGATTCTAGAAATTATCCCTGTTCTCTGCAATTCCCATAAGGCAGCAGCCTACATATTCCCCTTTTCTTAGCATACAGAAGGTTCCCCTTCATTTGTTGTTGTGATTTAGACAGCACAGACTCCCAAATTTAATTTCAGACACATGTGCCTTGGATCAAATATTCTGCTGGCTGCTGTCCAAACCTTTTTTTTTAACCTTGGATTTCCTGACTTAATTATCTAAAACTCAGATAAGCCAGATCCAAATTGTATGAAAAATCATATCATTAGCCATTATGGAATGGGCTTCAGATTTAAAACAATTGCAGAACATAAGCTGTGGTAAAATAATGAGGAACAACTTTCACTCCTAAAACAGTTTTCCTATTCAGCATTTTACTAGGTGTGAATATGTTTTAAATGTGTTTTGTTCTACTTGCCATCTTTGTCAGTTCCCCAGTAAATAGGTCTGTGTAATAAGACCTGGACTGGAACTGTGGAAGAGTGACTCAATAACCACTTTCATTATCACGAGTATGATTATATGGAGGATGGTGACCAGCTGTTCTCTCTCTGATGAGGGCAGAATAAGAGAATAAGGGCATAAATTGCAGCTGGAGGGAATTCAGATGATGTAAGGAGGAACTCTGGGGGTAGCAAGCATGGTAAGTAGCAGAGGAGTTAGCAGAGCAGTTAATTCTATCCCTGACAATGTGTCTGGAATGGTTTGGTGAGCTTTACTTAAGGAAAGGAGTCCACCTAGATGACTACAACAGAAATGTCTGGTTCCAAGATTCTGACTTCATTCCTCACTCTGCATTTCAGTTGGTGACCCTCACAGTCTTTATAATGCAAATGCATTGCAAAAGTAAAATTAATGGAGACATTTTAAAAGTTAGGCAATAAAAGAAATTATATATTGTACAGATTACAAAAATTGAACTTGAGAATCAAGGAGACAAGAGGAGTCCAGGCTCAGCTATGTATTTGTTTTTTGACCTCAGGCAAGTCATGTTATGTTCCTTGACTCAGTTCATGGTGGTGTCATGAGAAATGGATAAATTGCCTGTAAAGCACAAAATACACATAAATGAAAATATTCCTACTTTAATCAGCAAATCTTGGTGGACTTCGTAATTGTTTCTTTAGAGCATATGTAGGATTTGTTTATATCTCACCCCTTGAATTTCACCATAAACCTCGAGATCAAGGGTTAGTATTTTATAGTGCCAGAAACTGAGACTTAAAGAAATTGAGAAACTTGTCCAAGATCACATGGTTAATAAAGATGATTTAGACGCTAGAATTGCAACTTTACCTTGCTTTTCCAGATCTAGATCATTTCTATTGTTTCATTATTTATCACACTTCATCTAATAAAGTTTGTAAATTTACTGTGACAAAGGAGCTCCAGAGACGGACGCGAGCCGCGGGTGAAAGTGCGGACCTCAGAGATGGGCATGGGACGCTGGGGCTGCTGCCGCCGCCACGAGGCCTGTGAGTGAGCACAGGTCACTGTCCACGCCCCACTTCCAGGGAGCCTGTGCAGCCCGTCACAGCCAGGGTCCCGGGATCCAGGGACAGCTTCCCTGGGAGAACGCAGGGTGCGCCTCGGGCTGGTGCAACATCACGCCGGCCTCTGCCGCTGCAGCCTCGCCCCGCACCCTGTGAACCTCCCTCCCCCCCGGCCTGAGTGAGCCAGAGTCCCCGAAGAGGCTGCTCCTTTAACCCTGTCCTGTCTGAGTGAAGAACAGACGCCCTCCGGTGACCTAAATGGAGAGGCGGGGCCAAATCCAAAGCTGAGACCCGGGAGCTGTGAGAACAAAGAAGAGAAAGGGAAACCTCTCCCAGCAGCCTCAGAAGCAGTGGATTAAAACTCCACAATCAACTTGATCTACCCTGCATATGTGGAATACATGAATAGACAACAAATCATCCCAAATTGAGGAGCCAGGAGTCAGTGCTGTGCCTCTGAGGTGGGAGAGCCAACTTCAGGGCACTGGTCCACAAGAGACCTCCCAGGTCCACATAATATCAAGGGGCGAAAATCTTCCAGAGATCTCCATCTCAACACCAGCACCTAGCTTCACTCAAAGACCAGCAAGCTACAGTGCGGGACAGCCTATGCCAAACAACTAGCAAGACAGGAACACAATTCCACCCATTAGCAGAGAGGCTGCCTAAAATCATAAAAAGTCCACAGACAGCCCAAAACACACCACAAGACGTGGACCTGTTCACCAGAAAGACAAGATCCAGCCTCATCCACCAGAACACAGGCACTAGTCCCCTCCACGAGGAAGCCTAAACAACCTACTGAACCAACCTTAGCCACTGGGGACAGACACAAAAAATAATGGGAACTACGAACCTGCAGCTTGCAAAAAGGAGACCCCAAACACAGTAAGATAAGCAAAATGAGAAGACAGAAAAACACACAGCAGGAGATGGCGGAAGATAAAAGCCCACCAGACCTAACAAATGAAGAGGAAATAGGCAGTCTACCTGAAAAAGAATTCAGAATAATGATAGTAAAGATGATCCAAAATCTTGGAAATAGAATAGACAAAATGCAAGTAACAGTTAACAAGGACCTAGAAGAACTAAAGATGAATCAAGCAAAGATTCAAAACACAATAAGTGAAATGAAAAATACTCTAGATGGGATCAATAGCAGAATAACTGAGGCAGAAGAACAGATAAGTGACATGGAAGATAAAATAGTGGAAATAACTACTGTAGAGCAGAAGAAAGAAAAAAGAAAGAAAGAACTCAGGACAGTCTCAGAGACCTCTGGGACAACATTAAATGCACCAACATTCGAATTATAGGGGTTCCAGAAGAAGAAGAGAAAAAGAAAGGGACTGAGAAAATATTTGAAGAGATTATGCTTGAAAACTTCCCTAATATGGGAAAGGAAATAGTCAGTCAAGTCCAGGAGGCACAGAGAGTCCCATACAGGACAAATCCAAGGAGAAATACATTGACACATATTAATCAAACTGTCAAAAATTAAATACAAACAAAACATATTAAAAGCAGCAAGGGGAAAACAACAAATAAAACACAAGGGAATCCCCATCAGGTTAACAGCTGATCTCTCAGCAGAAACTCTACAAGCCAGAAGGGAGTGGCAGGACATATTTAAAGTGATGAAGGAGAAAGACATGCAACCAAGATTACTCTACCCAGCAAGGATCTCATTTAGATTTAATGGAGAAATTAAAACGTTTACAGGTAAGCAAAAGCTGAGAGAGTTCAGCACCACCAAACCAGCTTTACAACAAATGCTAAAGGAACTTCTCTAGGCAAGAAACACAAGAGAAGGAAATGACCTACAATAACGAACCCAAAACAATTAAGAAAATGGGAATAGGAACATACATATCGATAATTACCTTCAATGTAAATGGACTAAATGCTCCCACCAAAAGACACAGATTGGCTGAATGGATACAAAAACAAGACCCATATATATGCTGTCTACAAGAGACCCACTTCAGACCTAGAGACACATACAGACTGAAAGTAAGGGGATGGAAAAAGATATTCCATGCAAATGGAAATCAAAAGAAAGCTGGAGTAGCAATTCTCATATCAGACAAAATAGACTTTAAAATAAAGACTACTAGAAGAGACAAAGAAGGACACTACCTAATGATCAGGGGATAGATCCAAGAAGAAGATATAACAATTTAAAATACTTATGCACCCAACATAGGAGCACCTCAATACATAAGGCAAATACTAACAGCCATAAAGGGGGAAATCGAAAGTAACACACTCATAGTAGGGGACTTTAACACCCCACTTTCACCAATGGACAGATCATCCAAAATGAAAATAAATAAGGAAACACAAGCTTTAAATGATACATTAAACAAGATGGACTTAATTGATATTTATAGGACATTTCAACCAAAACCAACAGAATACACATTTTTCTCAAGTGCTCACGGAACATTCTCCAGGATAGATCATATCTTGGGTCACAAATCAAGCCTGGGTAAATGTAAGAAAATTGAAATTGTATCAAGTATCTTTTCCGACAATGATGCTATGAGACTAGATATCAATTACAGGAAAAGATCTGTAAAAATACAAACACATGGACGCTAAACAATACACTGCTTAATAACGAAGTGATCACTGAAGAAATCAAAGAGGAAATTAAAAAATACCTAGAAACAAATGACAATGGAGACACGACGACCCAAAACCTATGGGATTCAGCAAAAGCAGTTCTAAGAGGGAAGTTTATAGCAATACAATCCCACCTTAAGAAACAGGAAACATCTCAAATAAACAACCTAACCTTGCACCTAAAGCAATTAGAGAAAGAAGAACAAAAACACCCCAAAGTTAGCAGAAGGAAAGAAATCATAAAGATCAGATCAGAAATAAATGAAAAAGAAATGAAGGAAATGAGAGCAAAGATCAATAAAACTAAAAGCTGGTTCTTTGAGAATATAAACAAAATTGATAAACCATTAGTCAGACTCTTCAAGAAGAAATGGGAGAAGACTCAAATCAATAGAATTAGAATGTGAAAAGAGAAGTAACAACTGACACTGCAGAAATACAAAAGATCATGAGAGATTACTACAAGCAACTCTATGCCAATAAAATGGACAACCTGGAAGAAATGGACAAATTCTTAGAAATGCACAACCTGCCAAAACTGAGTCAGGAAGAAATAGAAAATATGAACAGACCAATCACAAGCACTGAAATTGAAAGTGTGATAAAAAATCTTCCAACACACAAAAGCCCAGGACCAGATGGCTTCACAGGCGAATTCTATCAAACATTTAGGGAAGAGCTAACACCTATCCTTCTCCAAATCTTCCAAAATATAGAAGAGGGAGGAGCACTCCCAAACTCATTCTACAAGGCCAACATCACCTTGATACCAAAACCAGACAAGGATGTCAGAAAGAAAGAAAACTACAGGCCAATACCACTGATGAACATAGATGCAAAAATCCTCAACAGAATACTAGCAAACAGAATCCAACAGCACATTAGAAGGATCATACACCATGATCAAGTGGGGTTTATTCCAGGAATGCAAGGATTCTTCAATATACACAAATCAATCAACGTGATACACCATATTAACAAATTGAAGGAGAAATACCATATGATCAACTCAATAGATGCAGAAAAAGCTTTCGACAAAATTTAACACCCATGTATGATAAAAACCCTGCAGAAAGTAGGCATAGAGGGAACTTTCCTCAACATAATAAAGGCCATATATGACAAACCCACAGCCAACATCGTCGTCAATGGTGAAAAACTGAAACCATTTCCACTAAGATCAGGAACAAGACAAGGCTGCCGACTCTCACCACTATTATTCAACATAGTTTTTGGAAGTTTTAGCCATAGCAATCAGAGAAGAAAAGGAAATAAAAGGAATCCAAATCAGAAAAGAAGAAGGAAAGCTGTCACTGTTTGCAGATGACATGATACTATACATAGAGAATCCTAAAGATGCTAACAGAAAACTACTAGAGCTAATCAATGAATTTGGTAAAGTAGCAGGATACAAAATTAATGCACAGAAATCACTGGCATTCCTATATACTAATGATGAAAAATCTGAAAGTGAAATCAAGAAAACACTCCCATTTACCATTGCAACAAAAAGAATAAACTATCTACGAATAAACCTACCTAAGGACACAAAAGACCTGTATGCAGAAAATTATAAGACACTGATGAAAGAAATTAAAGATGATACAAATAGTTGGAGAGATATACCATGTTCTTGGATTGGAAGAATCAATATTGTGAAAATGACTCTACTACCCAAAGCAATCTACAGATTCAATGTAATTCCTATCAAACTACCACTGGCATTTTTCACAGAACTAGAAGAAAAAATTTCACAACTTGTATGGAAACACAAAAGACCCCGAATAGCCAAAGCAATCTTCAGAACGAAAAATGGAGCTGGAGGAATCAGGCTCCCTGACTTCAGACACTACTACAAAGCTACATTAATCAAGTCAATATGGTACTGGCACAAAAACAGAAAGATAGATCAATGGAACAGGATAGAAAGCCCAGAGATAAACCCACGCACATATGGTCACCCTATCTTTGATAAAGGAGGCAGGAATGTACAGTGGAGAAAGGACAGTCTCTTCAATAAATGGTGCTCGGTAAACTGGACAACGACATGTAAAAGTATGAGATTAGATCACTCCCTCACACCATACACAAAAATAAGCTCAAAATGGATTAAAGACCTAAATGTAAGGCCAGAAACTATCAAACTCTTAGAGGAAAGCATAGGCAGAAAACTCTATGACATAAATCACAGCAAGATCCTTTTTGACCTACCTCCTAGAGAAATGGAAATAAGGACAAAAATAAACACATGGGACCTAATGAAACTTAAAAGCTTTTGCACAGCAAAGGAAACCATAAACAAGACCAAAAGACAACCCTCAGAATGGGAGAAAATATTTGCAAATGAAGCAACTGACAAATGATTAATCTCCAAAATTTATAAGCAGCTCAATAACAAAAAAACAAACAACCCAATCCAAAATTGGGCAGAAGACCTAAATAGATATTTCTCCACAGAAGATATACAGACTGCCAGCAAACACATGAAAGGATGCTCAACATCTTTAATCATTAGAGAAATGCAAATCAAAACTACTATGAGATCTCATCTCACATCAGTCAGAATGGCCATCATCAAAAAATCTAGAAACAATAAAAGCTGGAGAGGGTGTGGAAAAAAGGGAACACTCTTGCACTGCTGGTGGGAATGTGAATTGGTACAGCCACTATGGAGAACAGTATGGAGGTTCCTTAAAAAAATACAAATAGAACTACCATATGACCCAGCAATCCCACTACTGGGCATATACCCTGAGAAAACCATAATTCAAAAAGAGTCATGTACCAAAATGTTCATAGCAGCCCTATTTACAATAGCCTGGAGATGGAAACAACCTAAGTGTCCTTCATCAGATGAATCGATAAAGAAGATGTGGCACATATATACAATGGAATATTACTCGGCCATAAAAAGAAACGAAATTGAGCTATTTGTAATGAGGTGGATGGACCTAGAGTCCGTCATACAGAGTGAAGTAAGTCAGAAAGAGAAAGGCAAATACTGTATGCTGACACATATATATGGAATTTAAGAAAAAAAAATATCATGAAGAACATAGGGGTAAAACAGGAATAAAGACACAGATCTACTAGAGAATGGACTTGAGGATATGGCAGGGGCAATGTTAAGCTGTGACAAAGTGAAAGAGAGGCATGGACATATATACACTACCAAATGTAAGGTAGATAGCTAGTGGGAAGGAGCCGCATAGCAGAGGCAGATCAGCTCGGTGCTTTGTGACCTCCTGGAGGGATGGGATAGGGAGGGTGGGAGGGAGACGCAAGAGGGAGGGGATATGGGAACATATGTATATGTATAACTGATTAATTTTGTTATAAAGCAGAAACTAACACACCATTATCAAGCAATTATACTCCAATAAAGATGTAAAAAAAACAAATTTGCTGTGACAAAAGAAGGGAACAACAAAAATTGTCACAACTGTGACCTTTTCTCAGAATGAGAAAGCACTTTAAAACAGCCTGTTCTGGGCACATTTTAATCCATAGTTCCAAAAAAAAGTCGATGTTATTTTATGACAGTTTTCAGCAGTAACGTCTTTACTTAGCAAGTTCCTTTTTCTCTTTGTATATACTTATACTATTTTGCAATAATCCCAGCATCACAGACAGTGGCCAACGGGACCTGATGCACCATCTTCATTGTCTAAATTCATATGACCATATATCTATATGGGCATTTCTTTAAGGGTAGAAAAGATCCTATGGAAATTGGGAAGACCTATTAAGTAGCTTCCCTAAGAGTAAGATTCTGAAAAAACTTAGCTTAGACTGGAAGAAACTAATTCTCAGGTGTGCCCCCTCCATCTGGCCCTAAATTGGGGGTCAGCATTTGCTGCTGAAATGATCTCTTTCCCACAGTTTTTTGAGAGTGAAAGAGTGACAGAATGTGCAATGCTTTCCTCAGCTCCTCAGTTGGGATTTTTCATCTAAACTGTATAACCCAGAAAATGATTCCAGTGACTATTATCTCAATTCCTTCAAAAATGATAGTTAGGTAGTATCATACTAGATGAAGAGGAAAGAAGGTAACTCATTAGGTAAAATAGATGTCTCTTGGAGCTTCAGGGCTTAATTTTCTTGTGGATCCCCTGATTTATTTGTTTGTTTGTTTTTTGTCTTCTGTTTCTTGGCTGCACCGTGGCATGTGGGATCTTAGTTCAAGGACCAGGGATCGAATCCAGGCCCCAGCAGTGAAAGCGTGAGTCCTAACCACTGGAGCACCAGGGAATTTGTGGACCCCCTGTTTAGAAAGGCAGATTAAAGCAACTATATAGTTGGTCTTTCCTCATTCTTTGAGGTTCCTAATGGTCTCAGTCTTCCTAAGATTCTCTAGCTCCACTGTCTGATAGCAAAATGTAATTGGTACTAACAGTCCTCATTATCCATGGGCCCTAATACGACCTATAGACTTCTCTAGCCTTGTTTCAGCACTAACTAGTAAAAGCAAATAGCAAATTGAATATGAGAAAGGGCTGTCATGTGAATACAAATGTTTATGTAAATTCAATTCATATTGGATAAATTTTACAAGCATATGACTGTGCTAAGTTTCACAAGGACAAGGAGGCTTGTGATAATCTCATTTTGGCTCACCACCCAGATCATTATTTATCCAATGATTTCAATCCTGATAGATTTAGAAACAATAGAGGACAATAGGGCACAATGGAATGTCATAAAAATTATTTGACAGCAATTTTCAAGATAAAATATAAGAACTAGATATTCAAGTATTGTGTCCACCAAAATGCCTAGATTTGGGAAAGAATATGAATAGGATCTGACTAGAAGTCTGGTTGGCAAAAATATCAATTTATTATGGAAACAATATAACTAAATATATATATATATATATGTGTATATATATATATATATATATATATATATATAATTAAATTTATTCCATTTAAATGTGGGAGGTTGGAGGCAAGTTAGCTGAGCTGGAAATAGGTTAAATTTAACTTGTATATTCTGGTCTCTGTTAGAGGTACAAAAATGGAAAATTTTTGCTCACCTCTTAGCTTGTTTGCACAGTGACACAGCATCCAGTGATCTCACCTAGACCTGTGTTTCCCCAGTTTTCCAAGGCAAGAGGATGAGTGAAAGGAGAAGATACCAAGGAAAACACTGTAGATCTTTAGTGATGGCATCTTTGCCTCACCTGGATGAGCAAAGAAGATTAGGTAAAAGTGATTTACCTACTATGATTAGGTAAAATTAAAACTGCCGTATATTTGGCAATGTGGCCAGATGTTAGGTTATATTAGCAATCTCTACCCAGGGCAGAGGTTCCAGGGAACCCATCTGGAGTGCAAGATAAAATTTCAGCCCTTCCACATATATATAGTGGCATATTACTCGACCATAAAAAGAAACGAAATTGAGTTATTGGTAGTGAGGTGGATGAACCTAGAGTCTGTCATACAGAGTGAAGTAAGTCAGAAAGAGAAAAACAAATACCGTATGCTAACATATATATATGGAATCTAAGAAAAAAAAATGTCATGAAGAACCTAGGGGTAAGACGGGAATAAAGACACAGACCTACTAGAGAATGGACTTGAGGACACAGGGAGGGGGAAGTGTAAGCTGGGACAAAGTGAGAGAGTGTCATGGACATATATACACTACCAACTGCAAAGCCGATAGCTAGTGAGAAGCACAGGGAGATAATTCGGTGCTTTGTGACCACTTAGAGGGGTGGAATAGGGAGGGTGGGAGGGAGAGAGATGCAAGAGGGAAGATTCACTTTGTTATAAAGCAGAGACTAACACACCGCTGTAAAGCAATTATACTCCAATAAAGATGATAAAAAATTCAGGCTTTTTATTTAACAGTGATGTAACTGTGTGTTAGTAACTTAAATTCGTTAAATCTCTGTTTTTCTATCTGAGAAATATGGATAATACATAAACTTGCAGTGTGGGAGAGAAGATCAGCACTTAGGTATATACACTGTAGATACACAAATGGTAATTATTTTCTAGATAAATACTTGAATGATTTTTTCCCTCAATATAATAAAAATATATGTATATGAAAACATGCCTCCACCTTGATTCGGGTATTTTTCCCTTTGGGGGTCACCTTACTTTTTCCCCTCTCATGAAACTGGTGGGTAAGTAGGGGATGTTTACTACAACTCCAGGAAACAAACACAATGTCCACTATATAATCCTTCTGCCTGTTCCTTTGTTGAGTAGGAAATACAAGAACAGGTACCTTAGAAAACCAACCAAAATATTGCATTTGTATGATAAAAATGGTCAAACGGAATAACCACAGAATGGTCAAACTCGTTTTCAATTCAAATGCCTGCAGATGCAGGTGGTATTGGAACAGCAGTTTAATTTTACCTCGTGCTGCACCAACCCTCCATTCAGCCCTTGAGCAAAGTCACTGTAATTGAATAAGAGAGAACAATAGCAAAAGAGAGAGTAAAAGGGAATTTTGGGGAGTTAAACCGGTAATAGACTGAGAGAGCAGGGAAAACTGGTAATGGGCTAGCAGTCTGAAGCACGGCATTGGATCTCACACAAATTGTGACTGAAAGTCATTACCACCTGCAAGCTGCCCATTCAACTGTGAGAATGTGTTCTCAGCATTGATTCTATTCCCACTGGTCACAGGTCCAGTGCAGGGACTCATCATTTGGGACATCTTTGGCAGCAAACAGGACAAAAATTAAATAAGTAAATTTAAAAAAGGAGGAAAAAGAAACAAGTGCTGGTCTAGTATAGAGAGTAGACTTTTGCCCTGCAAATTCTCTCTCTGAATGGGGCCACCACAAAACAATTGTTCTCTGTGACAATAAAAATGGCTCAGACATATCCAATCCCTCCACAAGCAGGAAGAAATAAATCACAAATTAACAAATGGTAAACAACTATTTTTCCCAGCGTATCTTTTTGAAACTTCTATACCTTTACCTTATTAGGAGGAATTATAGATGACCTGTGACTTTAACGCAGATGATAGGCTGGAAAAAGGTGACAACCTCAAGAATATTAGACAAGAATAGATACATTCTAAATTAATAGTATTACAATGATTGAAAAGCTACTGAGATAAAACTTTGCACACATTTTCTCATTTAATTTCCATAACAATACTATTATTCATATAACTTTAAACCTCTTTCACAGGGGAGGAAGAGGAGTGTTGTATGTTAAATTGTTTCCCCCAAAATTCATATGTTGAATCATTAACCCCCCTCGGAATGTTAACTTATTTGGATATAGAGTCATTGCAAATGTGATTAGTTAAGATGAGGTTTGGAGTAGAGTTATGCCTGGGGAAATTTGGACATAGACACATATATAAGGAGAAGACCATGTTGATTACTGCAAGCCAAGGAACAACTGGCAGCTAGGAGGGAAGCCTAGAAGAGATCCTTCCCTGACTTCAGAGGAAGCATAGCCCTGCCAACACCTTGATCTCAGAATTCTAGCTTCCAGAACTGTGAGACAGTCAATTTCTGTTGTTTAAATTTCCAGCTTGTGGTACCTTGTCATGATAGCTGTTGGTGGGACTGTAAATATACAGCCACTATGAAGAACAGTATGGAGGTTACTTAAAAAACTAAAAATAGAACTACCATACAACCCAGCAATCCCACTACTGGGCATATACCCTGAAAAAACCATAATTCAAAAAGAGTCATGCACCACAATGTTCATTGCAGCTCTATTTACAATAGCCAGGACATGGAAGCAACCTAAGTGTCAATTGACAGACGAGTGGAAGAAGATGTGGCACATATATACAATGGAATATTACTCAGCCATAAACAGAAACAAAACTGAGTTATTTGTACTGAGGTAGATGGACCTAGAGTCTGTCATACAGAGTGAAGTAAGTCAGAAAAAGAAAAACAAATACCGTATGCTAACACATATATATGTAATGTTAATTTTTTTTTTTTTCTGAAGAATCTAGGGGCAGGACAGGAATAAAGACACAGATGTAGAGAATGGACTTGAGGACATGGGGAGCTAGAAGGGTAATTTGGGATGAAGTGAGAGAGTGGAATGGACATATATACACTACCAAATGTAAAATAGATAGCTAGTGGGAAGCAGCTGCATAACACAGGGAGATCAGCTCTGTGCTCTGTGACCACCTAGAAGGGTGGGATAGGGAGGGTGGGAGGGAGACACAAGAGGGATGAGATATGGGGATATATGTATATGTATAGCTGATTCACTTTGTTATAAAGCAGATACTAACACACCATTGTAAAGCAATTATACTCCAATAAAGATGCTAAAATAAATAAATAAATAAAAGAGTCCTTCATCTCAATCCATACTCTTAACACTGCATTACAATAGAAGGTATTCATGCATCCTTGTGGCCAAATCTTCAACATTTGGTCTAGGTCCCATCTCCAACTCTCTTTCTGGTATTATTAGTTACCCTTCCTATGCTTCCTTTCTTATCCTTCTATCTCACTATTGTGTCCTTCACAAAATATGTTGAAAATGTTGTTAATTCTCAAGCTCTAGTCCTTACTTCCTGTTTTCTCTTCCACCTATTCCAATCTGGCTTCCTATCTACTGAAACTTGTTATGTCCACAAATGATCTGGTTGCTTAATCAAATACACACATTTTAATGTTTAAATTTACATTATTTTTCTGGCACACATTGTCAGTTTCCTGTAAAACTTCTCTTATTCTTGTCTTCTTTTCTAACAAAATGTTAGCTATTCTAGGCACACATCCGTTCACCACTAAGCCACATGCACCAGGAGATACCTGTCCCACTCTCAGTCCCATCATGGTTGGTCTTTAAGTATTTCCATTTCTCTTGCTCATGTAAAAATGAGCAGGTGACCCAATCGTAGGTAATGGAACATAAGGAGGTGTTTGTGGAAGACTTCTGGGAAAGGTCTCAAAAAAGGGAAAGATTTCTTTCAAAGGATGTGAACTCATATAACTCTGTTTTCCACTGGCGAGATGGAAGCTGGCCTGAAGACAAAATTTACACTATGGACAGCAGAGCAAAGAGGTAGAAAAATCATGCTCCTTTATGTCCTTGTTGAGATGCTGGTTCAATCTACAATAATATTTAATCCAATATGAGTTCTTGTTCTTTAAGCCAAATATCTCTAGTGTATCTAAAACATCCCTACAAATATACTTTTCAAACCGTGACAGACAGCTTTTATGACAATCCCCTGATATTTCTCCTAACTCTTTGTCTACTTCTCCACTTTATGCTTTTCATGATTCTGCTCTTTTTTCTGACTAAATCTGAGTGGTCCTGAGGCCTCATCTCCTATGCTCTCATAGTACAGGGCTATTGGCATGTCTAAGAATTTGAGACAGATTTGGCTTCGCATGCTGATTTTTTTTTTTTTTTTTTTTTTTTTGGTCAGGAAGTTTCTTTCATGGTCTCCATCTCTTGCCTGCAAAGTTTCTATACATTCTTCAAGTCATGTCTTAAATATAATGTCCTTAAAAAGTATTTTATTTTTCACCCCCTAATCTATTTCAGAGTTCCTGCTATCATTCCTCATAAGTTCCTCCACTTTTTCTTTATAGCAGTTGTCCAATTTGTTTTTTAATCTTGATAACACTCGTCATGAAACTTCTCCAAACAGAAAAAGAAATTAAAATTAGATGATATCACAGGTAAATAGAGATGCAAATATTAAAAAGCATGCTGATAAATCAAAGAAATTTGTACATTAAAGAAAGCTCTGTAGCTTTATACTGAAGCATATAAAGGGGGGTTGATATAATGAAAATAATAATATAAATAGTGCAAATGAGAAGGAATTATAATATTCATTGATTCCAATTATTAAATAACATTTCTCTATAAAAATCCCTAACTGTATGTTTTTTATGTAAATTTATCTTTGGTTTTGATACAATACCTATTAACATGTCAAATATGTTTTTTTAATGTTTCTGACATGTTCCACTAAAAATGCTATTTGTAAAAATATTTCTAAAGTCATCCTCCAAATTAATGTTCTAGAGTTAATGTAGTAGTGTACAAAATCTAGAGTATTCAGGAAAATTATTTAAATGGAGTATAATGAGGACTTTTAAAACCAATATTAAAAGGTATTACAGGGCTTCCCTGGTGGCGCAGTGGTTGAGAGTCCGCCTGCCAATGCAGGGGACATGGGTTCGTGCCGTGGTTGGGGAAGATCCCACATGCTGTGGAGCAGCTAGGCCCGTGAGCCATGGCCACTGAGCCTGCGCGTCTGGAGCCTGTGCTCCATAATGGAAGAGGCCACAACAGTGAGAGGCCCCTGTACCACAAAAAAAAGAAAAACAAAAAAGTATTATAAAACTAAGATAATTAAAATTAGTGTGATGAGTGCCAGATTATTGACATACAGATCAATAGAACTATTTGTAGTCTCAAGAAGTAGATCCATGGTATGTATATGTAGTATATGTATGCACCTGTACATGTTACATGTATATGTACATATGTAAATGTATACATTTGCATATATATGTGTACACATATGTATATAAATACATATTTGTATAATTATGTATTGTAACATCATATATATTATTCATTAGACATTATTTCTTAAAAGTCACATACTGATTTATTTATTTTAAGTTAATCTTTATCTTACATCATATAGTAAAGCAAATGTTAAGGTTATTCAATATTTCATTTAAAAACAGAAAAGTAAATATTAGAAGTTATAGGTGAATATTTTAAAATATTGCAGTGTGGAGTATTATTTGAAAACATTACCAAAATTTGAAATTAAAGATAAAATGGTTTATAATTATTACAATTGTAATGAAGGAAAAAACAATGAAGTAAGGTCAAACAAATGACAAATGGAGAAATAGTTAAAATATATATGTAAAAGACATACATAATCAAACATTATTTCAAACTATTATAGTATAGAAAAGACAACATTCACCCACCAGTCTATTCTCTTCTACAACTCCAGTTGTGTGTTCTCCATTCTCTCTGCTAACTGTGCATTCACACTGCATTGATAATTAAAGAGATATATTATATCATAATGTTAAGAACACATGATATTAGGTCCAACAGACCTGAATTCCACTTCTTTTGCCATTCTTTATACTTTCTGAATTTCGTAGTTAGCATCAGTGGTCCTGTATTTGTGAAGGAGAGGAAGAAGATATACCTATTTTATAGGATTAGTGAGGGGAATTTACTGTGAGCTAACATTTACTCTAGTACCCAGCACACAGTAAGGGCTTAATATACATTAGCTTTTTTAGTATATATGCAAACAGAGAAAAGTTAAGAGAAGCATTTGTATAAAATAGAATGGGATTCATATATTTCAAATCTTTAGAGGAGAAAAATGAAGAAGTAACAAAAATAAGTAGGATGTAATGGAAGGATAAATCAAATAAGAAAAAATAAAATAAAATGACTAAATTAAGACCAACTATATCTAATATGATGATAAGTGTAAATGTGTTAAACCTCTCCCATAAAAAAAAACCTCTCAGGTTGACTTTGAAATACTTAACACAGCTTGATGTTATTTATAGGAATGACATGGGAAATGTGCCTTGTATATGGTTTATTGTCAAAACCATGATACAAAAATGTATGTGTGTGAAAGAAACTCTTTTGGAAATGAGTGAAGTGCCAAATGGAAGCATTTCCAAATGTCAATCATGACAGTAGATGGTTTGAAAACTACAGGCATTTTATTGCCAGACCAATTTGACAATGCCAACAAATTAATTACTTAATTAAAAAGCTCTACTGTCTTATTTATTGTGTATATCATTTTCCCTTTTATGAACAAAGTCTCTGAATAACTCATTCTATAGAGGGTCCTAATAAGTTTTTTCCTGACAATTTTTACTTATTTAAAGTAAGGTGTTCAAGATCGTCTGTTTGCCTGATGAATTGTTCAGGGTTTCACACTAGAGAAGAAAATGTTACAATATTCAAGTGGAGCAACCAAGAGGCTTTTATATCTACTTGGACTCCAAACAATAAGATTGAACAAGCTATCTCAGTGCTGCAGAAAAGGCTAAGAAACATAGAGGTAACTACATGGAAGAAAAAGCTTGTAATCAGTACAGTTATAGTTAGAGCAAGAGCTCCTTGAAACTTCCCTGAGGAAAATGCCTTTATTAACAAGGGCCCACACCCTGGGGAACATTTATTTATTTTCTTTTGTACTTATATTACTTTTTAAATAGCCCTTTACTGGACACTTTCCCAGACGCCCTAGTCTCTCTACTTTCTTTTCACACGTTACCCTCTTCAAATTATAGTGGAATCATTTCAATTGACATGATTTGTCATTGTTCCCTTTTCTTTCTAATGTTTTTTTATTCAATTCTGTCTTTATTTGCTCATCCTTTCAAGAAAGTGATAATAAAATCTAAGTCCCTTATCTTGAGAGATGCAGTTTTTCTCTAAATTTGCTTCAAAATTTTCCTTTTTGTTCTTCTCCCTATGGTTTTCTCTAGCCACGGAATATTTGTTCTTAAGTGTCCAAATAGTGTTATATGATACACCTTCAGGAATTATGAATTAGTATAATTTAAAATTAATTTTGACTCTCAAATAAATTTTCATTTTCATATTATCAGTCTATAGGAATTTGCTTTATTTCTCTTTTGGAATCTGAAATTTTGGGGCACGTTTACTGAAAAAAATTAATAACCCAATCTTTGTGATATAAACTACTCAATATGTACTAGAGTAAAATAAACCTCCATAACTTTAAAATTTCAATATTTTCTTCTACATGAAACTTTCAATATACAAAACTACCTAGAATAAATTTGAAATCAGGATTTCCTCAATAAATGCTATCCTTTTAAATATTAAGGTGGAAAGTCAACATAAAATGTATATTAATTCCTCTTGCTTGAAATGCTTTCAGTAAATAGTTCTCTGTCCAAAAATGAGAAAAAGTGGAATATTAATTCTAACTCCAGACTAAATCACTCACCAGTTAAGAGTATCTGTTTCTAAATTATTTCAATCATTCTGAAACTGCAAATAAAAATATGTGCAGTATTTTTAAGAATCACAAGCACTTTGAGATTTATGAAATGGGGGAACGTTAGCCATTTTTCCATTTAGCTGTTGCAACCCTGAGAGTTATTGATGGATTAATGATATGTGTAAGTGACAGTTGATATAAGTAGATGAAAAGTATCAGAAGTCTGGAATGTGTAAGTTTTACGTCAAGTGACTTTGAAATGGAGAATTCTTGCAGTTCACTTACAGCAGCATTAAATAGCTATTCACTTAGGTTACAATTTTAGCCTTTATAATTGTTTTGCTGAAAAACAATAACACACCAAAATTCTTATTCAAGCAATTTTTCTATAGCAACAAGGTTTTTTTTTTATTACTTATGTATTTTGGTTTAGTTTTTAAGAGTCAGGTAATTCCCAAAGAGATTTGTATGTTTTCATTGAATTTTTTAAAGTAATGAGTTTCCATCTTATAAATTAAATATAGGATGGAAGGTTAATTTTTCAGTGGAAGAAGTTATAGGAACCAATAGACCACATTTGTATTTCATTCAGGCAGACAATTTGCTGCATTTGCTCAGTGGGAGCCCAGTGGTTATTTCCATCAGTGGTCAATTAGCAGGGGACCAAATTTCAGTATGTTCTGAGATGTAAACTGCTATTTAAATATTTCACCCATTTTACAATTAATCTTCAAAATCATGGCAGCTGGTCAGTGAGGCAGATATTGGGATCTCATGGTTCCCTACCATTCAGTATATTCTGTGGGGCCACCTGGTAGACAGGAAACAACTAGGTGCCTTTTTGGTCTTCAGTTTCCATAGTAGATAATCTTACATTAAAACATTCCATTTTTAAGAAGGCCTATAAAAGAAAGAAATTCATAGAGATTATGAAGTTAGCAAAATTCATATAATATATGAATAAACTTTGTGTAGGTCATAGCACACAGTTAGAATCTTTGAGAAACATCACCCAAAGCTTCATGTAGGAAACCTGAACAAGTTACTACATAGAGAGTGGTAGGCCATCTGTAAGAATGAGCACATGTTGAAGTAGCTATCCCATCACCATGCCGTCATCTTCTCTGAACTGTGGTGCCATTCAGGAAATGAAAGTTTGGTTTGATAATTTTTCAAAAGATTATATTACCTTAATAAGCCTCATTTTGTTTGAGGGAGTGTGATAGATAAACTCCAGGACAACAACCAGGATCCTCACCTTCTGATATTCTGCCCTTCTTTGGTCCCTTCACCTTGACTGTGGGCATGACCTGTGACTTATCTCTAATGAAGAGAACACAGCAAAGGTGGCAGGGTGCATGTAATTAGGTGTATATGATATTCACATAACACTGTAGAACCTGTCTTCTTGGAGTCCCTTTCTATTTTGCTGGATTTGAAGAAGCAAGTGACCATCTTGGGAAACCATATGTGTCCAGGAACTGTGAGCAGTTTCTAGAGCTAGGGCTGCCTCTTGTTGACAGCCAGCAAGAACCTGGAGCCCACAGTCCTATACTTCAAAGAACTGAATTCTGTCAATGTTCTTAGTGAATTTAGAAGTGCATCTTTCCCCAGTCAAACTTCAGATTAGACAACAGCTGTGGCCAATATCTTGATTGCAATATTATAGAGAACATAGCTAAACTATGACAGGAGTCCTGATTCATAGAAAGTGTGATATAATAAAAAAGAATCATTCAGTGTCCAGTATCTGTTTGCTTTTTAATAAAAATAAATAAATAAAATCTATAAATTTGTAACACATACCTCAGCTACTCAGGAATGTTCTTTCAAATTTGCATTTTGCTCTTTTGGCTAAGGTTTTTTTGAGTTCCTATGCTATATCAAGTATTTCTTCGGTATTTTAAATATATTTGCTTTAAGCCAAGACAATTTTACAAAGGTTTGCATTCTTCATTTACTGATGAAATTAAACATCAAGAAGGCTTTTATTTTCCAAAGTTCATTCAACTGGAAATCCAGGTTTGCAAATCTCCAGAACCCATTCTCTAAACATTATGATGTATCTCTCAACCAAAACGTCATTACAAATAACTCTTGTGTGAAAGATATCATGCTGTTAATTTTGATAAATTTTCTCAATCCTCAAAATTCTAAGTGTAATCCTCTTTACAAAGCAGGAAACTGACTTAGAGTGTTTTAGTAATGCCACACTAAAGTAAGTAGTCTACCTAGGAATCAAACTTATGTCTTCTATTCCACATTTACACCATGTCTACTGTACCATTTTATATCCCATACTGAAAAGAGTTTTGTATTTTGTGGCAGTTTTTTGGCATCTCCCCATCATAAAGACATGTAAACAGGCAATCAGGTGAGTGGTATGCAGGGTTAAATTTGTTGGCTGCACTAGAAAAATCAGGCTACCCATTGAGATATGAGATAATTAATTGGTACCCATTTAGTCAGTTCCAAGTGTTTTGTAAAACAAAACAAAACAAAACAAAACATACAAACAAAAACAACAATAACCTAGAAAATCAGAAACGTGACCATCTGCAGTGGTAGATTTATTGAATGGAAATTAATAATGATGGTTCAAATAACTCTAAGGGTTAAAACATGGAGCACTTCCAATTTCAGCATATTCTCTCTAGCTAGTTCTGGGTAACACTGGTGAGGCCAGATCTACTTACTATCAGGACAATATGAGACACACAGATACACACACAGACAGTCAAATGCAGAGGACATCTTCTATATTTTTATAATGACCACCGCTGATGCCATAAAAATGTAAAAAAAAAAAAAAACTAAAACGTGGGAATATGTATGGATATGAAAAGGAATGAAATAAATCATTCAAATTCTTAAAAATTGACACGTAAATCTTAAATATTAAATGTGTTTATTTTTGTTTGTATGTATTATAGAACAAATCAATTAAATGCAACTTTGAAAGATGACATTTCATAAATTACATAAAACAGAAAATTGAAGTCATTAAGTAAGCTAGGAATGGAAAAAAAGAGAAGTACTTTCATTACAACCAACATTTGCTGAGTTTTCACTATGCTTTCAGCAGAATGCAAGGCATACTGTGGAATGCAGAGCAGTATGAGCCACAGTTCTCCTCCCTAAAGATAGTACAACCTAGTTGAGAAGACAATACCAATATTTACAAGACAGAATTGATCTGTACAAAACAGGGATTTTTTTCAGCAATGAGTTTCACGGAATTGATTGTAAGCACAGTAAGAATTCAGAGAATGGCCCTTCAGCAGGGCTTCCTGTTCTCTGTCTTGACAAGGAAGATTTTAAGAAGATGAATGAATTAAGGCTTTGAAAAATGAATAAAAATTGTCTGGAAAGAGATGCCAAAAAAGAAGTCAAGTTGAGGTATATGAAGGAAGCCAAGAGGACAGAGACTGGCAGGAAGAGTATGGTTTCTTTTTTTTTTTTTTTTTTTAAACAGAGAAAAAAGAAAATAGATGAGTAAAAGTCTGATTAAGAAGAACTAGATGGGGCTTCCCTGGTGGCGCAGTGGTTGAGAGTCTGCCTGCCGATGCAGGGGACACGGGTTCGTGCCCCGGTCCCGGAAGATCCCACATGCCTCAGAGCGGCTGTGCCCGTGAGCCATGGCCGCTGAGCCTGCGCGTCCGGAGCCTGTGCTCCGCAACGGGAGAGGCCACAACAGTGAGAGGCCCGCGTACCGGAAAAAAAAAAAAAAAAAAAAAAAAAGAAGAAGAACTAGATGATACCAAGAGGAAAAGGTTGGGGTGGTGGGACAGATTGGGAGATTGGGATTGACACATATACACTACTGATACTATGTATAAAATAGATAACTGATGAAAGCATACTGTATAGCACAGAAAACTGTACTTAATGAACTGTGGTGACCTAAGTGGGAAGGAAATCCCCAAAATAGGAGATATATGTATATGTATAGCTGATTCATTTTGCTGTACAGTAGAAACTAACACCACACTGTAAAGCAACTATATGCCAATAAAAATTAATTGAATAAAATAATAAGGACTAGAAAGGCAGGAGAGGAGGCCAGCCAGAAAGAGTCAGTCAAGGGAGATTCTTTGAGCAAGGAAGTGACTTGATAAAGTTGGTTTTGAATAAGTTGATGGAGAGACTGGAACTAGAAAAGTGATCTAGGAGATGATTGAAAATATGTCATGAGGTAGGAAGCTAAGCTAAGCTAAAGTGTTGGTTCAGGGGATGGAGATGATTTATTTAAGTACAGGACTTACATGAAGAAAAAGCTAAGAATTGTCAGTGTAGTATATCTTCAGAAATCATATACATTGAACATTAGCTACTCTTGGGACTACTTAATAACAAAACAAAATAGATATCCAATGACAGTAAAAAAAAAAAAAAGTTGTGCACCTGTGTCTATATTTAACCAGCAATTCACCCAACCTAAGGAATCAGTTTTTTATATTACATGAATGAGAGAAATGAGAGAATAAAGAAAGGCACCTCAATAGAAATTCCTAAGTAGTTTGAAGAATGAAAGATTTGAATTATACACCAAAAAGGAGCAAAATCAAAGTGCTAGTTTCTGTTTCAGTTGAGTGGGTTGTAGTTTCTAGTTTAGTCCTTTGCCCACTCATATCCTTATTACAGGGAGGAAGAAAATTTTTCCCTTTCTTCACCTACTTAATTCACTTGGCTTATAAGATTGGCTCACATTTTAACTACTTACCCTGTGTGCAGGTTGAAGCAAGCACACCTCTTCTGTATCCCACTATACTACTCATTGCTCCTATCACAGCACTTTTCACACTTTATTATAATTTTGTATTTACTGACCATCTCTTCATTAGATGGTGAGCTTCCTTTTCTTTTAAAATTCGGAACAGAATTACAAAAAATCAAGAAAAATAAAGTCAAAACACAGTGCTGAATAAATGACAAAGGCAACTTCTGAACTTAGGACACCTATGTTTAATATTCACACAGGGTGGGAAGAAGGATAGTGGCACCTGAAAGGAGGTCTATGATGCAAGTAGAAATTGTGCACATTGAAAATGCTTAACTTACAGATAATCCCCAGTCAAGTAAAGACCTGCATATACTCACATATGAATGTACGTTCACAAAGTGAACATACATTCGCCTTAAGTGTTTGGCTTCTTCTGAAATCTTTCATGAAAACTCTGCTTTTGCAGTGGTCAGCAACAAAACTCAACCTGCATTCATGGCTTTTCTTTTCTCTGCTCATTCTATCACCATTTCCCTGATAAATGTCTTCCATGAAGACATCAAGGTCTGTGTACCTTCTCCTTTGCCATCCCTCATTGGGAAAAGGGTACAGAAATAGATTTCATGGGACATGACAACGTCTCAGATCATGCCCTTTCATTACTAAAAACTGAGAAAGAGCATCCAGTTAAAATAAAATTACAATGTGTGAAACTAGTGAAATAAGACTCTCAGGTAAGTTGTGAGGTTAACTAAGAATGTGAATTGTTCTTAAATTTGTAGTAAGTAGTTTGAAAAAATGAGTCCTAAAGCCCAAATTTAACATTAGGTATCTAGTCTGCTGTGAGTTCCCAGAATCAGTATCTCTTCCTTCCTTGAAGTTCAAAGACTCCTGCTCTTCACATTTTGGAAGATGCAGTGCAGGAAGCTCAGCTACAAGCCTGGGGTGATGCCTGTGGAGTATCACTGTTTTATCAAAGCGACTTTGGAAAACTAACTTCCTTCAGTGGCTCTTGGGGAAAAACAGGTAATTGATTCTTTGGGGTGGCTGTTGTTTTAACTTGCTTCATTATCCTTGTTTTACAGTTTTCTGTGACATGTATACAGCAACCAGGGAGCACAAAGAGATGGAAATGTGCATTGGGTTAACATGCTTTATTTTCACTGGAATAAAATGACATTTCAAAAGCAGGGACACTGTTTTATCTGCAGTTTTCCTTAAAAAACTCTCAACAATGTATAATGCTTATTTTGACCCTCAGTTCCTAGGTAAGGCTGCCATCACCCCAAACTGTGTGGCTTTCAATAACAGTGCCTTATTCCTCTCTCTCAGTAGTGGCTGTGGGTTTTATGGAACTCTGCAACTCATGCTTTCTCATTTCAGGTTTCAGCCTAAGGAATATACTGCTCCCCAGGAAGACACTGAAAATCACACAGCAGTTAGTAGGTAGGAATAATGCTCTAATAGAGAAAGGGAGCAGATAATTGGGCACTTACCCACCGTATCTGTTTATATAACAATTATTTCTCTTGGCCCCCTTTCACTTCCCTTTCCCTTTCTCCTCCTCTTTTTCTCCCTCCTTTCCTACTCCTTTTTCTTCTGACAGCAGAATTACTGTAAAAACACTCTGTTTCAATATTGCTCAAATGTGAGTCATGTAAGGTACAATTTTACAGGAAAATTATACCTATGGACTTCTGCCATTGATTTACTTTTATCATAATGTTAACGTTTAAATATTCACACTATAAAACTAGTATAATTTTCTTGTGCTTATATCTTTTTTTCAAGCAGGAAAGAGAAACAAATTTATATATTAAATGCAAGAAGACTGCAAAATATTAAAATTTAACTTCAAAACATTAATTTATTGTGCCCAATGATACATTTGTACATAAACTACCTCACCTATGTCAAGTTAACTTGTGGAAAAAGTATTATCTGGCCCAGCTCAGGGATAGTGTTGCAATAATGTTAATGCAGAAAATGACTATTTGCATTAATATGTATAAAAATGACATTAATACATCTAATTTATCTTTGTATCCTCCAGACCTGCCAAGGTGCCTGGTTCACAGTAGATGTAAAGATATTATATGTCAACTTTATTTACCAGCTCATGATAATCAGATCCCATATTTAACAAATGTTTAAGAAAATGATCCCTCAGCTGCTTATTTTAATGAGTGCCAGGCACCCTGTCAGGTACTGAGAATATGATGAAAAGCAAAAGAGATGATTTCTTAGCCTGCAATGAATAAAGGAAAAAAAAAACATGGTAAATGTTAAAAAATAGAATTATCTGTTGCTCAAAAATATTTAAAGGACAATTAATCTAGTTGGAAAGATCAGAAAGTAATGATTGAGCTAAGATATGAAGGAAAAGAAGAGTTAACTGTGCAGCAGAGGAGAGAGGAAGAAGGCATCTCAGGCAGGAAACAATTATGAAGGCATTGTGGTGGGAGGGAACACAGTGCATCAAATAAGGCCCGTGTGCTAGACCACAGGGAGAAAAGGGAGCACAGGGTGTAATATTGCTATGGAGATGCATTAAATGAGGTATCAAGTATTAGTACTCTAAAAGCTGTTATTCTAAGAAAAAAATAGAGGCTACTAATTTTTTTTTTTTTTTTAGTTAGTAAAAATTTTGGTCATTTACTGATTGTGTGATTATATATCTACCCAAAAGAATTTACAATCCACTTGAACTTTCAGGTCTTCTTTAAATTCACTCAGCAATATTTTATAATTTTTTGCATAAAATTTGTACATTAAAAAAATTTATTCCAAGATATTTGATTATCTTGTTACCATTATAAATATTTTAAATTGATTTTTTAGATGCCCATGTTAGTAAACATTAATCTTGTAACTAAATGTTTTAAGCAGAGAAAAGGAACCAATTATATATCACAAAAATAAGTGACTTCAGATTATGGTCAAGTGAGAAGCTAGGAAAATCCTCTCCTCATAAATTTGGAAAAAAATGTACAAAAATAAAAAATACGAACCCACACCCACACAAAATCACATAAAGCTCAAAATACCTTTGTAGTGATTTGGAAATTAATAAAACCAAAGGCGTAAAATATTATGAGAAATATCGTTGCAAAAACAAACAAACAAACAAAAAAATCCTGCTGACCTTAGAAGAGTAAACATCAGAAGAGTGGAAATCTGTAAAATTCTGGCCCAAGGCTGTTTCTTAATTCACTCACATCCCCACAAGTTAGTAGACATGAAAGTCCTGCCAGAGCAGGACAAGTCATATGGAATAGCAGCTTCTGCTGCCATCCAAGGGGGCTCCTTTATTTTGTAGTGATGGTGATGCCCACTCTCAGTGGCAAGAAAGACCAATGGCTCTACTAGCCTGATTTGGTATATGTTATATATAAGAATATGTTTGAGGCTTGACTGAGGCTAAGACATGGAGGACCTCAGAGAGCCACACACTCCTGACCAAATCTGAGGATGCTCACATGAGCACAGAAAATTAAAAAGGGCTCAAAAGAAAGTAAAATCTGTAGTATATATGAAACCAATTTGGATTTAAATGCACTTTTCTATACAGGCAAATACATGTCATATGCAGAGTATAAAAGTCTTATGGACTTGAAGATGATGAGCATAACCTCAATTATTAGTTGATGATTAAGGTATGCAAATGCTGGGAGACCTCTTAAAAATAATTTAAGAAACAATAATAAAAAAAGAACTGATCAAAGAGATCAGTAGCTGCATACTGAAAGGGAGACAGATTTCATAACTTTAGTCCAATCAAACATTAAAGGAAAAATAAAAAAATTAAAAATGAAAGGAAATAACAAAAAATTCCCACCCACAATTATCATTCAGTAAATGTCAGAATCAAAAGTTGCTACAACTAGTTTATCTAAAATGTTCTGTTTCAACAACAACAGCAAAAAATTTGATACGCAAAGAAACAAGGAAGTATGACCCGAACCATGAAAAAACAGCCAATACAAACTATATCTGAGGGATCTCAGGCATTTCATTTAGAAGACAAAGACTTCAAAGCAACTATAAATATGCGCAAATAGCTAAAGAAAAGCATATTTCAGGATTTAAAGGAAAGCATAACAACAATAAATCAAAGATATACATGCTAAAATTTATAAATTAAAATTAAGAACTAAAATGAAATTTAATGGTAGAAAAGTACAATAACTGAAATTAAAATTTGTTAGTAGAACTCAAAAGCAGATTGAACAACTAATGAAAATACTTTCTCCAAAGAAAAGCCCAGGCCCAGATGGCTACACTGGAAACCTCTATCAAATATTTAAAGAATAAATAATATGAGTCCTTCACAAACTCTTACATAATTTAGACAAGGAGAACATACTACCCAACTCACTATGAATCCAATGTTACCCTGATACCAAAGCAAGATAAAAACTTCATAAGAATATTACATAACAATATCCATGATGAATATATGGGCAAAAAATCTGTAAAAAGATATTAGCATACTGAGTCCAGCAATGAATAAATGGATTATACACTATGGTGAAGTGGGACTCATCTCAGGAATGAAAGGTTCGTTTAACAGCCAAAAATCAATTAATATTATACCACAGTAGTAAAGGACATAAAGGACAAAAACCACATTATTATTTCAATAGATATAGAAAAAGCATTTTAAATATCACAACTCCAATTCATGATAAAAACTCTCCCAAAAATTGGAATAGAAGAGCCCTTAAGCTCAGTCTATTAAAAGCCATCTCTGAAAATTGTGTAGGCAACATCAAAGTTAATGTTGGAAGACAATATGTTTTCTCTGATATTTGGAATAAGGTGAGAATGTCTAGTTTTGTCAATTCTACTCAACATTGTACTAGAAATTCTAACTAGTGTGATAAGGCAGTAACTAACAGAGAAAGAGATAGAGGCATTCAAACTGGAAAGGGAATAGTAACGTTTCTTTATGATTTTAATATTCTATGAAGGAAACCTTAAGAAATTCATGGAGATAAGGATGGTTAATAGAAATATAAATAAGTTAAAAATTCTAGGATAGAAGATTAATATACAAAAATCAATTCTCTTTCTATTCACTAGCAATGAAACACACAAAAACGAAATTATGAAAATAATTCTTATTTCAATAGCATCAAAAATAATAAAATGCTTAGTTATAATGGAAGAAAAAATAATTACAAGACTCACAAACTGAATATTACAAAACATGGATGAGGGAAATTAAGATGATCTAAAATAATGGAAAGATATTTCATTTTCATGGATTGGAAGACTCAATATCATTAAATGATGATTCTCCCCCCGATTGATCTATAAATTCCATGATATCTCTTTTAAAATCCCAGTAGTCAGGCTTCCCTGGTGGCACAGTGGTTGAGAGTCCGCCTGCCGATGCAGGGGACATGGGTTTGTGCCCCAGTCTGTGAGGATTCCACATGCCGCAGAGCAGTTGGGCCCGTGAGCCATGGCCGTTGAGCTTGCGCATCCGGAGCCTGTGTTCCGCAACAGGAGAGGCCACAACAGTGAGAGGCCCGTGTACCACAAAAAAAAAAAAAAAAAAAAAATCCCAGTAGTCTTTTGAAGAAATTATTAAGTAGATTCTAAACTTTATACAGGAATTCAAAAAACCAAGAAGTCCACCACACTTTTGAAAAAGAAGAAAGTTGGAGAATGTACAGTATCTGCTTTCAAGGCAAAGTATAAAGCCGTAGTAATCAAAATAGTGTATTGGCACAAAGATAGGTATATAGATTAATAGAACAAAATTATGGGTCTGAATGATGCTGAAACAATTGTAAATCCCTATGCAAAAAGAAGAATGAGAAAGAGGAGGAGGAGGAAGAGGAAGGGGACGAGAGGAACTTAAACCTTTAACTCACACCATAAGAAAAAAATTTAACTCAAAACTAATCAGATCTAAATGTAAGACCTAAAAGTATAAAACCTCTAAAATGTAGGACAAAATATTTGTGACTTTAGGTTGGGTAACAAATTCTAAAAAATGGCAATGAACATAAGAGAATAAAATGAATAAATTGGACTTCACCAAAATTAAAAAGTTTGTGTTTCAAAAATACCATTTAGAAAATCCACAGACTAAAAGAAAATATTTATGTCTCATATCTGAAAAAGACTTTGTAAATTGTAATGATTATTAAAAACTCTATAAATTTGTTAACAATCATTGAATTGTACAATTACAATTGGGAAATTTTGTAGTATGGAATTATATCTTAATAAAGTCATTGAAGGATGAATGGCTATAGAAAAGAGAACTGTTTGGTGGGTGGTGAATAAGGAATTTGATACAGAGGATTAGTTAGGAACATATTGCACAAATACAGGTTAAAGAAGATTAAATGAAAGCTCCATGCATGCACCGATGCACAGAATTAGAAATGGAAGTGACCCTAGAGATCTTTGTCTTTTCACACTATTAGATTTTAAATTAAAACTCAGTAAGAGTAAGTGAGTTTTCTATTTTCAAATAGCTTTATTGGAAGAACCAAAAGTAGATCATAGGTCTGTTGAAATATTCAGCACTCATTATACTGTTCATTATTCAGGAGTTGATAAAAACTCAGTTGAAATTGTTAAAAGCAAAGTTTTCTCTTTAAAAACATTATTGTTCACAATATGCTTTACTGGCACAAAAAAAGCAAATGCTTTTGTATGAACTGTGTTAGAATGGACTCTGAGTATGTATTAAGAAAGAAATAAAATAAAATAAAATAAAACCAGCTAAAGGTGTTTTTCAGAACTTAAAAATTTTTGAATGCATTTTTTCCAAAGGAAACAATGAATACCAATTTGTCCAAAATAATAAATAAATAAAACAAAACAAAACCATTAAATTGGGAAGTTTCAGATGTAAGCAATTTCCTTGAAATCATAGGCAAGATATAATTCTGATCATGTTTGTTCCACTTGGCAAAGAAGGAAAGGAGGTTGGTGGATGTGGGTTCGAAGGCAGGGATGATACCAATGAGATCAGTTAACCCAGGTAGTAAAAATTTGGTGTTCAGGTCAATTCATTCATTTTAGAATGACTACTAGATTTATTTGGATTTAACAAAAAGAGTGAAGATTCCAAAAGCCACAATTTCCCTAGAAATAAGATAAGCAAATTTTAGTTCATTTTCCCTGAATTAATACTGAAATAGTGAATTTATTTCTGGAAGCAAAAAGTTTTATGTTCAATATGTCTGCAATTTCAAGGTGACAAGCTTAGCCTGTGGAATACTACATGAATGGAAAATCAATCCAAGGAATTTCTTTTTCCTGTGAAACAGATATTTCAATAATTAACCTACCATCAAGTGACACCCACTACAATAATATCTTTCTTACAGTGAATACTAAGAGCTTCGTATACAGTGCTCTTCTTATTCTATAAGCACCTAGTTTGATGAGTGACTCTAGAGATTGTTAACACAATGCCAGCTGATTGAAGGCATTGCATAGATTCAGATCTTCATATAAATGATACCTGACTACAGTGATCATGATCTAAGTTCTCTAGCCCCTCACCTTCCATGGTAAAAATTCCAGGGGATGGATATATTTGAAATCTAATCCTGGTAATATCACTGATTATCTCTGGGACTTTAAGGAAATTGTTTTAAATCTTTGAGCCTTAGTATCGCCTACTATAAAATAGGAGCAATTGGACTTGCCATTCCTATCTCAAAAGATCTGTATTAGTCAGTTGAGGCTAGGCATGTTATGGTGAAAATTAAAATAGAATAACCCTCACATGTCTGTGTTTAATTTCCCACTTGTGTGAAATTCAATCTAGATTGTTGCACCTCCTCCACCTTGTAACTATATTATCTGGAATATGTGCTATTCAAGGTTACCATCATAGGGAATGGGAGAGGTATAAAGAGGCACCTAACTCTCAATTGCCTCAGTGTGGAACTGACTCACATAATTGTCCCTTACATTTCACTTACCAGTAGTAATCACATGGTCCCAATAAATTGCAATGAGACCTGCAAATGTGGAGGACTACCTGATGGGCACTGTCATTGCACAGTATCATTGATGACAATAATGGTAATATTATAACTAACAGCAATTATTTCATGTAATCTACTCTACCCTCCTCTCCTAAAAGAACTATCATGCTTCCATTTTAGGGATAGGCAGTATAATTAATTTATATTTTTTGCTCAAGGTCACATAGATACTAAGTGTTGAAACTAGGAGTCAGATTCAGATATGTCTGATTCCAAAGCTTCTCCTATAAACCACCATGCTATTCAGTATAGAGATATGGAAGACAAATTTAATTCTCATGGTGTTAAACACAGGGTGCTTCACCTTCTTCTATACTATTTTGGTCCTATAGCTTCTGATCTAGCTTCTAGATAATGCGAACCATTGTAAGAGCTAATAATGTTTTTTCTTTGAGGAGTGTTTGCAAAGGCTAGCAATTTTTAAATAAAGGTGTTTTTATATCTCTTTTTAGGCTTAAATATTGTTGATGTTGCTTATGTTAATTTAAATAAATTGACATTAGTTGATGTTTCATTAATACAATGTTCTGTTCTTCATGAAAATATGACTGCTTAATGAAAACATTTTAATAGCACAATTGACAACAAAAGTGGCAGGCTAATGAATATTATCTTGTTGATATAGTACTTTATATATACAAACAGATACTATATAGATTTAGATTATAATATATTGTCTGCCATTTTAACCTTTCCAAATAAACCCTGGACTCTGTTTTGTCTTTTTTTTTTTTTTTTTAGCATATAAAAACTCACATTGTGCCACTAAATGGCATCTCTCTTCAGAGATTACAAAACAATTATATATGCATTAATGAGCATGCTGCTGCGTTGAGAACATTATGAAAGAGAAAGCATATTGGTGGTGATATTAAATGATCTACAATTCAGAAAGGTAAGCTGTAAATGACTAAAATATTCCTTGCTATTATTTAAGCATAACTCATTTTTCTAGATATTCAATGTACAATGAATGCCTTTTATATAAGTGGAAAGAAAAAGTTAGCAACATGATATCAATTTACATAAAAGCTGGTCCATTAATAACTTTGCCTATCAGGTTGAAGTCAAAAATTCAATTAAGCTCCACTATAATGATGATTCTTTCTACTAGAAATCTGATTCTCACCTATCCTGATAATAGAATGATTCAATCTTGGGAATTAAAAGTGTCAAGAGCAATTAGATTAACATGTTTGCATTTTGCTATAAAAACATTGGAAGAAAGAATGCTTTGTAAGACATTACAACTATATTAAATTTGATTGAATTGTAGAACCAATTCCTGATACATAGTTCCTATACTTACAATTCATTCTAAAAGCTTTACACTATAGAAGATATTTGTAGTTAGATGAATATATGTTTACTATTGTTTAGCAGTGATATTTTTTTGTTTGACTTTCTTCCTTTTTTATTTTTTTTATAAACAAAATATATTTCTTTCCCTGGGCTGTAGTTGTAAATTAGCATTTGAATTCAAATGACAGCATGTTCCTTTTCTTTTCCTGTACAATTCTTGTCACAAATTGTGCTGTTTTTAATGGCAAATCAGTTAATTAGAGACAGTGTGGTGTGGAAAATGAATGGAGCTAATTAAATTAGTATTAAAACACTTAGTAATTAATCACTTCTTGCATAGTTATTATTCAGAGCTTAAAATTGTTGGCAGAGCTTATTCTTATCCATAAGTTTTTCTCAATATTACTAGCATTAAAAAAAGGTATTTGGGGCATATCCTAAACACACAAAAGTTTGCAAAGGAACCATTACTTCATTTAAGATTGTGTACACCTACAGAATTCACAATGTCATTAATTTTTCTTAAGATCCTATATTTAAATGCTAACTTTCCTATAAAGAGTTAGTAGATATTAAAAAGAAGACTCTAGGATAAAATATTACTATAACAGCTTGTTTTCAATCATTAATTTCTCTTGTAACTTGTTGGGCTGCTAACTGAACACCAGGTGCTCTTCTCTCACACCATCTCTGACTTCTAGGATAATATTGGCCTTCAAATCTCAGGTCTTTCAGTAACTGTTTTTTACACTCATCCAGCTTGCCTAAAAATCAACAGCTAACTCACATCTTGTGAACCTTTCCTGTAACTTGTGAGTCAACCTAGAGAAAGCTTCTTATTCTCTAATGGTTATAGTTTGTTCTCCTTTGGCAATACAGAAGTATAGGGAAAGATGATAAATTACTGGTAGACTGGTTAATTGAGAATAGAACGTTGGCATGAAGAGCTTTTTTTATTTAAATTACTGCTTCAGTTCTGTTGTACAAAAGATTTGAATTTGGTTGTACAAATCAAGGAAATATCCTAACACAATTTTTATACGTATTTGTGATGTTAGTTTTTATTCATTCATTCATGTATTCATTCACTTATTCATTGAAGCAATAGTTCTGTACGGGTGGGACTCAACCCTCAACCCTAACTGAGGCTCTGAAACCACTTAGGACTATTTGAAAAATAAACATGTCTGTACCCTTGAAGATTCTTCATCAATAGACCTGCAGTGGGTCCAGGCCAAACATATTATTAAGGTTATATAGAAGGTGAGATAATGGTACATACTGGGGTTAAGAACCACTATTCCAGATGTTATTCTAGGCACAGGGATTATAAAGACTAATAAGAAGTGGTCCCTGTAGCAGCTTTCAGTCTAAAACAGTTACGGACCACTAAGTAAAATGAGAATAATTATCCCTCTTACATGTGACACTGAGAGTGAACAGCTGACCATAGGAGTACATCCAATGGCTGAGGAAATTTCCCCCAGAATCATTTTTATTTCTAAATTATTGAGTTTAAAATCTAATTTAAATATATTCATTTTAGTATATACACAAGAATATTGGGACTGATTAGAAGTGATATCAAGAGAAATGATATTTTCTCAATTATAGATTTAGAATTAATATTCAAAAGTCTTTTTTTTTTTTTGCGGTACGCGGGTCTCTCACTGTTGTGGCCTCTCCCATTGCAGAGCACAGGCTCCGGATGCGCAGGCTCAGGGGCCATGGCTCACGGGTCCAGCCGCTCCGCGGCATGCGGGATCCTTCTGGACCGGGGCACGAACCCATGTTCCCTGCATCGGCAGGTGGACTCTCAACCACTCTGCCACCAGGGAAGCCCCCAAAACAGTATTCTTAAAATATATTTTCTATGGCATATGGATGTCAGACCCAGGTTTTATTCACCATTTTATTGCAAGATCAAAACTGTGAGAGATGCATAGAAATCACTCTATAAATTTTTGTTGAATTAATGACCAAATGAATAAATAATGTGTCTCTGAAATGAAGATTATTTTGGTTATTGCTTTGCTTTGACTAAATTAATTTCACTAATCACTCCCCCCATTTATTTTAGTGAATGTCAAGTAAACCTTTTAAGTATTATGAAAGGAGTTTTCTGAATTGCCTCCCTAAAGCATGACAGCCATAATGACTAACAGAAGAAATTTTCTCACCTGCTGAGCAAACTACCTCAGCAATCTGTGCAAAATCAAATGCTATTACTGCCAAGATGGGATTTTGAATTCTACAAATCTTGGATCCTTCTTCCTAGAATATAACCAAAACAAGATTCATGAAACTAAGCAAAATGCTGCCAAGGCAATTACATTGTTGCTTTCCAATTCCTGACTGTTTTAGAAGGCAAATAGCATTGGGAACCAAATTCTGTCAAGAATTAATTATGGAATTAGGTGATAATGACAAAGATGACAGAGAATTTGAGCCAATTTGGAGAATTAACTGAAGAATTAAAACTACAGTAACATGGTAACAATTGAGAGGATTTATAGTACTTACAGTATAGCTTTTGCCCTGATTTCAGCATGAGTAAATGATGAAAATTCTGAAACTCTAAATATCAGTCTCAGACAGAGAGGTGAGAGAACTGACTTATCAGAAGCAACTCCTGAGATTAATAATAGTAGCTCACACTATCTAATGTTTCTTGTACCATGTTGCAATGATCTCATCCCTGCTCTGAGCATGCTATAAACACTGATCCCTTTAACCTTCCCAAAACCCTATAAGGCAAGTTCAATTATTACTTTTTTTCTTCCTAATATTTATTTATTTATTTATTTATTGCGGTACGTGGGCCTCTCACTGTTGTGGCCTCTCCCGTTGTGGAGCACAGGCTCCATACGTGCAGGCTCAGCAGCCATGGCTCACGGGCCCAGCCACTCTGCGGCATGTGGGATCTTCCCGGACCAGGGCGCGAACCCGTGTCCCCTGCATCAGCAGGCGGACTCTCAACCACTGCACCACCAGGGAAGCCCCCTAATATTTTTATGGATGAGGCAGAGAGATCTTCTCAGCGTCAGAACCAAGATTTGAACCCAAGCTTTCTGGTTCTAGAGTCATGATTTTAACCACTGTGCTGAAAGAAAAGAATTTTACAACATCCCATTTTGAACAATATGCTCTCTTGACATTTCCATGCTTGGCTGTTCAGAGACAATAAATGAAATATTTTATGTATTATTTAGTTTCCAGAAACTTCCAGTCTTATTTTCAAACCCCTCTTCCTTCTATTATGACACTAGTTCTCCATTATTGAAAAGCCATCCTAGTCATCATTCATTTTTTACTCCAAAATATAGTAATATTATTAGATTTACTGTCAATAAGGACCTGCTTAAACCTGACGTATTTGAGATACAAATGTGTACAACAGGATGTTGAATAAATTTCTGAGATTCCATGACCCTGTATAACATTTAGCAGTTTCAGGGATGATATCTTTGACAGTGTGTTACTGGTGGGAATTCTTTTCAACTATACCATAAATATATTTGGAAAATATTCCTATGTTTTGTGATTTCAGTTTAGAGAGAGAACTGCTAAATGAAAACAGGAATGTAATGGATCAGGTTGACTTTTGAAAAAAGAAGTAAAGAATATTACTCAGCTATAAAAAGGAATGAAATAGTTCCATTTGCAGAGACGTCGATGGACCTAGAGATTGCCATACAGAGTGAAGTAAGTTAGAAAGAGAAAAACAGATATTGTGTAATATCGCTTATATGTGGAATCTAGAAAAATGATACAAATGAACTTACTGACAAAGCAGAAATAGAATCACAGAAGTAGGGAACAAACTTATGGTTACCAAAGGGGGAAAGGGGCATGGGACGAATTGGGAGATTGGGAATGACATATATACACTACTGTGTATAAAATACATAAGAAATGAGAACTTATTGTTTAGCACAGGGAACCCTACTCAATGATCTGTGGTGACCTAAATGGGAAAGAAATCTAAAAAAAAAGTGGATATATGTATATGCATACTTGATTCACTTTGCTGTACAGCAGAAACTAACACAACATTGGAAAGCAACTATACGCCAATAAAATATAATAACAAATAAAAATTTTAAGAAGGAATTGGATATAAGACTAAACTCCACTTGTCTTACTATCTTGGCTCTCTTTGAATAGCAGAATTTCAATTGTGTCCAGATAGTCTTGTCACAGTAGGAATCTTTATCCTCTTCTCAAGCCTTCTCAGGCAGGCTGCTTGACATAAAGAACTGAAAAATCTCTTCCTTTTCCTTTTTGAATTAACCCAGAGGATAAAGCATGTGGGTTTATAAGCTTGTCATGACGTCTTAAATTTTGAACTTTGATTATTCTAGGCTTCATTCCAACCATAGTCTTGGCTCTCGGTTGTCTCCTACAGGTAAGATGTGCCATTTATGGATTCAGAGGAATCATTTTCCTTCCTACTACCAAGGATGTAAGATCTTGAAAACTTGACGTGA
This sequence comes from Hyperoodon ampullatus, assembly GCF_949752795.1. Taxonomy (NCBI): domain Eukaryota; kingdom Metazoa; phylum Chordata; class Mammalia; order Artiodactyla; family Ziphiidae; genus Hyperoodon; species Hyperoodon ampullatus. The sequence continues at coordinate 171,506,000 of NC_136914.1, forward strand.
TTCTGACATCTCTCAGCTGCAGTCGATAATAAAATTCACCTGCAGGCTTAGTCCAGCCAAATTCCTGAACACTTATGAACTTCTGATCAGCGGCAGCATTAGCATCTGGATCTTACCTTCTGTCTCTTCTTTTGCCTGGATTTGTATATTCAGTCTTTAGTTTCTGGGTTCAATGCTCCACTGTCCCCATGGGATGGAAATCTTTCCTTGAGTCCTAGACTGCTTGCCCTTTGCCAGTTTAATCTCATGTTTTCAATGCTCACGGTCACTAGAATCTATGTGTGAATAGTTTAAGCTTAATGAGTATAAACACCTTAACTCGGCATTTCTAACCATGTGTCTTATCCATATAGTCCTTGACTACTGAAGGAAAGGCAATCCTCTTGTAAATAGAGTCTGGCTCCATATTTAATATTTGATTGCTGATATCATAGTCCTTGACTACTGAAGGAAAGGCAATCCTCTTGTAAATAGAGTCTGGCTCCATATTTAATATTTGATTGCTGATATCTCCTTCTACCCCACATCTGGGAAAGCTGATAAGAAAGCCTACTTTCTCTCCCCTTTGATGCCAATGGGAAGATCAAACCCCATAAGCTCCAGCTAGTGCATGGGAGTCCTCACCACAGCCTCATTCCCTAACCACCCTAAAACCCCAAGTTATTCTCTTTTCTCTGTTCTCTCAAGCCCTTCTTGCACCAGTTTCACCCTTGTTCTCCCAGAAAGTCTCTGTGTGACTAATAAACTTTTCATAACTTCTTGGTGCATGTATGACATCATTAGGATTGACATCTGAACCAAATTTGGGGTGAGTGTTTATTCTGCTTCTTTTGAATGACCAAAATTAGCTGTCATTCTTCTTGGGACTTTTCTCATTTTTTTATTTCTCTATATTTCCTGCAGCCTGATTCCTTTGGATTCTGATTTCATTTCTGAATCCTTTCAACTTTTTTTTTTTTTTTCTGGACAAAAGAAGGCTTATCTACCTATTTCCTCACCCTCTTCATGGCCTTTATTCTCTACTACCTTGCATTCTCTTAATCCTGGATCTGCCTAAGGACATCACTTCCTCTACAGGACTCAACAATGGAGAATATTCATTTTACCAAACCCATCGTGGATAATCCTACCTGGCTTTTACCATTCCAATTATGCATCACCCCTTTTCCACAAACAAACTTGTACTGAAGAGTTCTGTGCCTGGTTTAGATTTTCATTCTTTATCCTAGATATTTTCACCATATATCTAGGAAACATCAATAATTATGAACAAAATCCGTCCCAATAACCAGGTGCTAAATTCCTGGGCTTCCTCCATTTACTGGCCTCACCTATGCTCTGCTTCATTATTTTCTTCCTATACCATTTCATGACCCTTCTTTTATCAGGCAGACCAGCATAAAAGAAATCTTAATATCAAGCAAGATTACTCTCTGACCAATAAATCTTGTCCTTCCAAGAATCTCACACCCTCACATTTACTAAACTTTATAATTAAAGTACTCAGGCCACCAATTCTTTGACCTCTCTTTTCTTCCGTCTTAATGGAAGCTCAACAATATTAAGTCAGGATCACACAGATAGTAACTAGACAATTCCTTGGTTTGCTTGGAAAATAAAGTTATTATGCATGGTCTCTCTCAACTTTCCTACCCTCTGTCTGCTCCTCAGCTTCATTACTATCTATACTTACTTCCTTTTCTGTAATTCCAAAGAATGTGATCCCTCTTCCTATTCTTAGGCAATCTCTGACTCTATCAATGTCTTTGACCTCATTAATCCCTGACTCTTTTGGAATCTTGTACCATCAGTGATCCACACTCTAGCTTTTCTATCTTCAACCTCTTCTCTATTCAGACAGTTCTTAGCCTAAGTATCTCATCCTTGAATCATGTTACTGCCAAGCTCTTATCCTTCTCAAGCCATTCTAATCCACGATTTCAAAATAATCAGCAACCGTCTTTATCTCCATTTTCTCACCTCCCATTCCCTCCAAAATAAATCCTAAAAATCTACATAAATTTTTGGCTTACATGGTACCCATAACATCAATTCTCAAATGCAATGGATATTTTCTATTTTTTTCTTCCTTAACCTTTATTCTGTATTTAATTGGCAATTCCTTCCATCTTGAAATGCTGCTTCTCTTTGATTCTGTAACATCATTCTCTCCTGCCCTCTTCATAGATTTGAAGATACCTTTCTGGTCTTGTCTACTCCCTCTTTTTCCTCTACCCATTATGTTCTTATTACTCATAAGTTTTCCCATGACAAGGGCATCCAATTACATAATTTCATGCTAATCACACTCATATGGATTGCTCAAGTCACCTTCATATATCTACATTAAATTCTGCTGAACTCCTTCACCTGGATATGCCCCAAGCTCTATATATTGACTCTGTGCCAATTAAATCTTCACTTAATTCTGTACCATTTGAGTTGCTCAACTCTAAGTCATCTCTCAAGAACTTAGGTGCCATTTTCACTTTTCTTTTACCTTCAGCCACCACCTTCTTATTTACCAAGTCCTAAATGCTTCACATCCAATATATATATGAAATAAAGACATATTTCACATTATGTGTATATTATATCCATTTATATCTGTCTATATCTACCTGTCTATCTATCTCTCCTCTGCTTTCATATTAATCTTTCTGCCCTAGTCATGTCCCCCAAATCTCAAAACTGGATTATTGCACTAATTCCCTAGCTAATCTCTCTGCTTTCATTCTTCACTCTTTGGATTATGCTGGTTTCAGTGTTCTGTAAATACAAACCCAACTGTGAGGCCCTAGTACCGCAAAAAAAAAAAAAAAAAAAAAAAATAGAACAGATAAAGTTCCCTAGGAAAGTAATATAAGTAAATGTGAATTGAATAAATAATAAATTTTTGTGACTTTAAAAAATTTCTTGACAATATTATATATGCAATGGAAGTACTAAACATATGCATATATGTATATACTTATTCAATACATTCTATATATAAAACCATACATATAAACCATACATATTTCTCTCCAGTAATTTTTTTTTTTTTTTTTTGCTTCTGTAGCTATGGTCACTTTTTTCTTGACATTAGATTTAGAAGTTTCTTTCTTCTGTAATGTTTTATTCTTTTTAAGGTCCAACCCAAGCACATTTCACCTTAAAGAAATCATCATCGAGTCCCTCTTCCTCCTCATCATCATTTCCGTCCAAGAACTGCATAGAAATATCCTTGATTGGGGGCTTCCCTGGTGGTGCAGTGGTTGAGAGTCCGCCTGCCGATGCAGGGGACACGGGTTCGTGCCCCGGTCCGGGAGGATCCCACATGCCGTGGAGCGGCTGGGCCCGTGAGCCATGGCCGCTGAGCCTGCGTGTCCGGAGCCTGTGCTCCGCAACGGGAGAGGCCACAACAGTGAGAGGCCCGCGTACCGCAAAAAAAAAAAAAAAAAAAAAACAAAAACAAAAAAAAAAAAAAAAAAAAAAAAAAAAAAGAAATATCCTTGATCTTCTGTACCTCATCAGTGTTAGAGACCAATTGAGCTTGAGATCCTTTTGCTTTTCCCAATTTCACTTTCCTTTTTTATTCATCTTCTTTTTTTCTTCTTCATGATTAATGCAATTAACCAGTCTCTACTCTGCCCTTTCTGGTCTTTTTCTACCTTTTTGAAGGATGGATATTTTCTCATTGAAGTAAGCTCTAAATTCTTCCATCTCATCATTGGTGAGGGAGGGAGCCCTTGGCTCAATTACTTTACTATCTTGACTTACTACCAGTACTTTGGTGGGTGGTTTCCGAATTTTCTGAAGAAATTTTACCCATGGTGACACAGCAAGACTAAGAGACAAGGCACATTCAGGCATAGGTAACATGCCCACATTAAATACATTTTATCCTACATTAGATATACTGAATGTATGCAGAGAACAAAACACCTTTTAGCTCTTTCTTTTGAATCTTGGGGCTAAAAAAATTCCATTATTTTTCTGGATGTCTAAAAGTTTTTTTTCTGGATTTATTTTGATTTTCTTCACAGGCACTTTCCTCTGGAGAAGCTGCTGTACCATCTCTCTTCCTTCTGAGGGAAGCAAAATTAATAAAGTGTCACCATTCTCTTTGTACCTACAAGTTTTATGTGTTGGTGTCCTATGGACAAACCCAAGAACCCAATTCACAGCCAGGAATCCAGCCCCTTGGCTGTAATATCAGCAGCAAAGAGTATTGCAGATCTCTTGAAGGCAAATTCATTACAGTAACTTCCATTCTCCTCACTGCTGCTGTCACACATGGAGGGCAAAGATAGAAATACCAGGAAGACCAATAGCTGGCAGATCTCTTGGTACAAATACTAAACTTCTTTGCAACTGAAGAAAAATGTAATGTGCTTCTTATTTAGGTGGCTTCTCAAAAAGGAATATATCCCACATCTTTCTTACTGTAGCTCACAACCTATGTAATTCTGTTCCAAAGTGACAGGGGTGATGTATTTTGCTTATTCATGAAATATATATATATATATATATATATATATATATATGTATATATATGTATATATATATATGTGTGTGTGTGTGTGTGTGTGTGTATGTATATATACACATATATGTATGATTTTTGTCAAAAAAGTGTAAAACATAATAAAATATCTACAATGTTTTATTTTTGGGGGGGTTGGGTGGAGGGAGTATGAATACTTCAGATAAGCTATGTGCTAAAACCAAACCACTGTTCCTTAAACCAACATTTTGTTTTTAGAATCTACTGAATTCCAAGACTTTTATTATATGCAGTGGGCAGTCCAATCATCAATAACAATTATATCAAAATTATCAATTTAATTCTATTTTCATTGCACTAAATACTTAGTTTATGTGTCCAGGGAATTTCGTGCTCATCTCTCTATGTTCCTGGTAGAATATAAGTTCTGGAAATTCACCATTTGAATTAAGATTCTGGCTCTGCATATTCCACCCATGTGGCCTGAGGCAAGATATTTGAATTTCCGGTGGCTTAGATTCCTTTTCCATAAAGAGGTGAGAAACATCAAAGAACCTACCCATAGATTGGATTAGGCATATCGAATGAGTTACTACATGCAACAGAAAAACAAAAATGTGTAAACTTAACTTAGCATGTAGCAACTTAAAATAGCATGTAGTATATAATATGCCCCAAAATATTATTGTAGTAGATACTTACTAAATATATGGTGGATAACATGAAGTTGACAAGATAAGCTATATATAGAAAAAGTCTAGTGAAAGGTAAAAAAGAATTGGTATCCTTTTGGAGATGTGAATTGTATTATTAGGACTCAAAGTTGAGATATATTACTGACACTTACACTTTTAAAAAAATCCAGTGTCAAATATGTAATACATAACAGATATGGTACTAGGTTCTAGAAATAAAGTGGGAACAAAATGTGGTTCATGTCCTGATCTTATGGTGCTTTCAGTGGAGAGGATATACATTGAATAAATGTTTGCATTTATGGAATATTAAGATGACAAAGTTTGATGTCTTATAGGAGCACATAAAAAATAAATCCAATATAATCTGCGTGGAACATAGGGAGGACATTGTGAAGGAAGTAATTTTTCGGCTGAAAACCTAAAAAGTAAATACTTATTGAGTGCTGCAGGAGGTGGAACTGAGAAGTAATGAAAGAAAAGAAACACATTTATTAAAATGAGAAAGACTAGTAAAAACTAACTTGACCCAAGTTCAAAACTCTTTGCATGCTACTTCGCAGAATATCCAGTACTAAATTCATTTACCACTTTGAAATTCCCTTTTATAGCCACTGTAGCTTACGCATTCTCCTGGGTTATGATTACGTGGGCTTTTCCTGAGTGTGCTTTGGGGATCTTTCACACCACTGTGTCAGAAAGTTATCATGAATAACTAATGTAGTAAAATTTTATACAATAATAACAACCTAAATATTTACATCAGACTTTAAAACCTTATTTTGATACACATTGTCTCACTTAAATTTCACAGTTACTAGTGACTTGCATGTAAATTTTCTCATTAAAAAAAAGGAAAATAAAGCTGATTGGCTTGTGCAAAGTTACACAGCTAACCTTGCTAGAAATCATGTGACCAAACTAGATCCTACAGATGATGCAGTACAGAGACCCAGTTTCTTTGTACTGATCAGGGCTCAATCTGCAGGGCAAATATAAGGAAGAGCTATTCATTCAATAAATACCTAATAGATATCTAGCAAGCACCAGGCATTGGTTTAGGGGTTGAGGATAAACACAGATTAATACAAGCTACAGTCCTGTCTTTGTGGAGCTAATCTTCTGGATGGGAAAGGCAGAAAATAAACAAAATAATGAGCAAAATATGTACCATGTTATTCTGGACTCAGAATAAAAATAAAGTAGGTATAGGGGATAAAGAGTACCAATGTGCTATTTTTGAATGGTTAGAGAAATCCTCACTAGAATGATAACACTTAATTAAAGACCTGTAGAAGAAGGACAGGGGTGCCCTGAGATCTCAGAGAAGGGCTTTCCAAGTAAAGGCAATTATAGTAAAAGGCCCCTGGTGGGAGATGCCTGGGCCTGTTGTGTATGCAGAAAAAGGAGGTCAGTGTGCCTGGAGTAGAAGAAACAAGGGAGAGAATGGGGAGAAAGCTAACAAGAAGCTAGAATTTATAAGGCTTCGTAGTCCATTGTAAGAACTGGGGGTATTAGATTGAGTGAGAAGGGCAGTCACTGCAGGGTTTAGAACAAAAGAAAGACAGTATCTGGTTTACATCATAAAATCACCTAGGCTGTTGTGTTGGGATGAGACTCTGTTGATAAAGACAAATGTAGAAAAGTCAGTTAGGAATGACTGAAATAATCAGTGATAAGGCATGTATGTGGCCAATCACAAGGAGGTGATGAGACTAGATCAAATTCTGGATATCGTTTTAAGGTTAAGGTGACAGTATTTGATTTAGGACTAGATGTGAGCTGTGAAAGGAAGAGAAGCATCAGTGAATACCACACATTTAAAAGGTAATAAGTTGTATATAATCCTGATTAATTTTCCTGCTAACCCTGTGGGTATGTACTGCTCAGTTTGTTGCTGTTGTTGTTACTGCTGTATATCTGTTTATGAGTTGTTTTTCGTGAGTGGCTTGAGAAAGTAGAATAGAAAGAGTCAGAAGGGTGAGGGAATTAGTTGGAATTTGGGATAAGTTCAAAGAAACTTTAAGAACTATATACATAGCCAGCCTGCAGTAAAAAATATCATTACAGAGGCAAAGCTCCATTGCTTGCTTTGCTTTTTAACCTAGAAAATAGTTACTGTTACATGGGCAGAAATTGGGAAAAAATGGTATAATTGGGTTATATTTTCTGTGGAATTTGGCTTATCGTAACCACATCAACAAAAATTGTCTCCACACAGCATCCTTTAAGAGATAACAACATCTTGGCTATCTAAAACTCTGGTTTGAAATGTTATTTGTTTTCAATAATATTTTACCTGGACTGAAAAGTCAAGCATCGTGTTTAAACACCAGAAGTCATGCTTATCAGCATACAATTTTTTCAAACTTTGAAGTCAAGTGGCTTTGAGAGCAAATACCTTGAGGTGGATACTTGGAAAGTGTATTTAAGGAGTAGCAGGTCAGATATTAATGCTGAACAACGACAAGTATGACATAGGTGCTAGTCTTCACACTGAGGGGGTCACCGCATGTTATTTCACAATGGCTGCCTCAGTAGATGAGCTGACATGACAACCCACTGCAAGTGCCATAAACAATTGCCAATTTCATTTTACAGGAGTCACATTGGTGAGCTGAACCATAAAAAGTGATGAGGATAGATGAAACTGAATATGTTATGACTCATTCAGAGCTGGCTTATTAGTCCACGGGCACTAGGACAGATTCAATATTGGAGAGACAAGGTTCAGACCCTAAGCCTACCATTTAGTAGCTGCATGACTTGAGCAGACTGCTGAGCTAGTTTACTCACTTTAAAAAGGAGGAAATTAATGTAGACTTATACTAGAATCATGTGACTCAAATGAGACAAAGCATGTGTAAAAATGGTTTAAAGCATCGTATAAATATTTCATGTTATTATTGAAAGACTTTCCCTTTGAAAAATGGAAAGGGAGAGAGTAAGAAAGCCTTAGCAATTATTGAACACTCTCTGTGGTTTCAGGAATTCCCCATATAAAATAACAATGGCGTACCTATCTATCTATCTATCTATCTATCTATCTATACATCTATCTATCCATCCATCCATCCAAGAACTCTGCTGTGCATCTTGTCGAAAGTCATTGTGTATGTTAGAGTCAAGATCCAAACTTAGGCTGATCTTTGTGTCCAAGTCTGCATAATTCCTGTTATACCAAGTCATTGCCTGGTCATTTTACATGCAGCAACACTGTGTCAGAGATGGAAGAAATAATAGAAATCATGTAATGGGATTGTTTTCAAATATTTCATTGCAAAGTCTTACTGGGAAGCTCAATATTTTCTAGAAATAGAGCTGACCTTGATAAAGCAGATGTGGGGACTCCAAAGTTGCTTCTCCTCCACTGATCCCTCTTCTACCTCTCTGGGGATGGTAGGTATTTTAGGATCTGAAAAACATTAATATAATCCATTCCCCTCAGTTTAATGATTGAAAACAGAGATTCAGGGAGTTTAAATGATTTACCCAAGAACAAAAAAAATTTTAATGGCAAAAAAAGAACAAGCAGCCCAGTTCTGTGCATTTTTGTAACATATACTCCCATTTACTTCCTACATTGTTCCTACAATATTAACATCTGAAGGGTCTCCTATCTCCCACTCAAATTCTGAACCAGTTAAGAGATATATAAAGAAGTTTATCCTATGGAGATAAAAATATAATTCACATAATTGATGGAGAGAACAGCTCACTGTGTGATAACAAAACACAGCTCCCCAGGATCAGGGCTCACCTTGTCACAGGTAGCACTGCTTCCTCTACATGGAAGGAGGCTTTACCAATAAACTTAACCACTTGGGACAAAAATGGGCCAGAATACAAGCTTCTTGGAGGCCAGACTAAAACTGAATGGGTAGTAGGTTGAGCTCTGCCTACCTAGTTTCTACTCCCTAAATTTCTAGATTACTATCTTCCATGGGAGTGAGGGGTCAGTAAGAGTCCAGTGCTACCTTAATATAAGACCCTTGTTATAAAATGAAACATCGGGAGAATTGGTTTAGTGACTCCACCTTATGGTATAAGGGACACAGGTCTGATGAGATCACACATCATAACATATGGTTTTATTTTGTTTAAACTTCTGGTTTTAATTTTTGATTTGTGTATTATTCTATGAGGAATTAACATTCTCATGAACATATCTCAATGTTTGAGTACATATCAAATTTATAAATATTATGTATTTCCTTGTGACTTTGTAATTTATAGATGAACTTACTTATTTCTGAAACTGAAAGTTACTGTAGTGAGATGTTATGTGAGGCAAAACCAAATAGGGATAAATCTTGAAACAGCATTTTCCCCTATCACCCTGAAAGAACAGAGTAGAATTAAGTGTCATATCTGTAAAACAGGAGATATCCCAAGAACATGGTGGAAGTTGGAGGCTTAGAATCAGTGAGACCTTGCAGGACTTATGAGAATCAAATAAAGAAGCTGTGAATAGACAGTAGTTGATGAAAGAAGCTTGGTGGTAAAGAGGGGATTGAAACAAACACATACCCTCCAGGTAATAATATTTACCTAAGTAAATTCCAATACATCTTGAATCTATGATTAAAAGAGGATTACTAGGGCTTCCCTGGTGGCGCAGTGGTTGAGAGTCCGCCTGCCAGTTCAGGGGACACAGGTTCGTGCCCCGGTCCGGGAAGATCCCACATGCCGCAAAGTGGCTTGGCCCGTGAGCCATGGCCGCTGAGCCTGTGTGTCCGGAGCCTGTGCTCCACAACGGAAGAAGCCACAACAGTAAGAGGCCCGAGTACTGCAAAAAAAAAAAAAAAAAAAAAAAAAAAAAAAGGATTACTAGATATTTAATTTGAAATTAATATTCAATTTAATTCAAAAACAAGTTTAGCACTTGGAAGCATCAATTTCAAGAGCAGCCATTGAAAAGTCAATGTACTCTGGAGGTTACAAAAACAATCTTTCTATGTATATAATCATAATATATGGTTTCAAGAGCTAAGAGCTCAAAATTACTATAAAAATTAATATAAATCCTAGTTTCAATCCCCAAAAGAGAAAATTGCATATTCCTTCCCATTATTCTCCACTTTTCTTTGAATCTCAGATCTAATTTCTATCACTGGGATGTAGATCACTCTGGTGAAAGTCCTGCCTCCACTGATGTTGCTATTGTCACTAACTTCAACTCATCTTCTGATTCTCAGCTTAAATATCACCTCTGCAAGGAGCTCTCCCATGATCTTCAAATGATAATGAGTTCCCACGGTTGTGTCTCTCATACTACTCTAAGATTCTTCCTGTCCCTTTTTATAACAGCCCCACTCTTGCTCATTTGGTCAATCAAAAATGCTTATTGAGCATATATTACATGTCAGGCATTTTCCTAGGCTCTGGATATACAATGGTGAGGAAGAAAGGCTAGATTCCTCCTCTTATAGAGTACACATTCCATGCCATCAGGAATCTTAGTGGCTTTTCTTTTTTTTTCCTACTGATGTTTGCTATATGTCTATAATAGCTGTTGATATATGTATGTGCTCAATAAATATTTATTGAATACATGAGTGAATAAATAAATGGGAATTATGTGGAATTAATAAATAAATATATAAGATACTGATTAACGTTTTGCAGAGAATTCATACTGGATGAAAAAATTGATAGTGGATGACTTATCCTAGATTCGTTGTTCATGGAAGTCTTCTCTGAGGTTTTAACATTGAAGTTGAGATATGCCTGATAGAAAGAAATCAGTTTTACATGATTTACATGGTCAAAAATGACCATGCTTTGAAAAGTTCAAGAAGTGGGTAGAGACCTAGAGTTTGAGAAACCTCAGAGGGAGAGAATGAGAGTGAGGGAGAGGGGATGAGAAAGAGGGTTGGGGAAAAGTGGGGAAGAAGGAATGAAAAAGAGAGAGTGGCATGGAGAGGAAAAAAGAGGAGAGGAGAGGAGAAGAGAAGAAAAGAGAGGAGAGGAGAGGAGAGGAGAGGAGAAGAAGGGAGAGGAGAGGAGAGGAGAGGAGAGCTGGCAAGGTGAACCAAGGCAACAAGCATGAGAGACAAAGCCATTTGGAAGTGGATCTTCCAGCCATAACTATCACCATGCACATCAGAGATGAACCATCCAAATTCCTTTCCCACAAAATTGAGAGTAAAGGTAAAATGGCTGTTTAAGTCCCTGTGTCCTAGAGTTGTATCAGCAACAAATAATTGAAATGTGTCTTTCACAGTCACTGTAGCATCCACAAAGCTCAATAACCAGCCCGCACTAGGTGATGAAAAAAAAAATGGAGGAATCTCATCACTAGCTGCTTCTTAGACTCGAGTTTTTATTTATTTATTTATTTTATTGGAGTATAGCTGTTTTACAATATTGTGTTAGTTTATACTGTACAGCAAAGTGAATTAGTTGTATGTATACATATATCCCCTCTTTTGTGGATGTCCTTCTCACTTAGGTCATCACAGAGCACTGACTAGAGTTTCCTGAGCTACACAGTAGGTTCTCATTAGTTATTTATTTTATACAAAGTATCAGTAGTGTATATATGTCAATTCCCATCTCTCAATTCATCCCACCACCCCCTTTTCCCCTTGGTATCCATATGTTTGTTCTGTATGTCTGTGTCTCTATTTCTGCTTTGTAAATAAGATCATCTATACTAATTTTTTCAGGTTCCACATACATGCGTTAATATACAATATTTGTTTTTCTCTTTGTGACTTACTTCACTCGTATGACAGTAAAAATATGGAACGCTTCACAAATTTGCATGTCATCCTTGCACAGGGGCCATGTTAATCTTCTCTGTATTGTTCCAATTTTAGTGTATGTGTTTCCAAATGGAACATGACTCTGAGTTTAGTGTCTTTACATGTGGAGTAAGGAGGCTATATAATTTTCAGAATGTTTAAGAGAAGTAAATCAGGTAATATATGTAATACGTTTAATACTGTGCTTGCACACTGTAGCTATAGAAGTAGTAGAAATATGCTGTTCATTTCATTCACTGTTTATTCTCAGTGCCTAAACCATCACCTATTAGACAGAGTCCTCATTAGTATTTTTTTAATGAATGCGGAAATGAAAGCATAAAACAATCTATTAGACACTGTTTAGGTGACTAGGATCATAGAGAATAACAGCTCACTACTTTATAGTGGCTATAGATATGCTGTCTGTTCTAATACAATAAAATAAGTGCTATAGTAATGGTCTGTGCAAGGGTTTATAAGAGCCAAGAATGGAGCATCAGATTTTGCCTGGAGAGAGAAAGTCAGGAAATATTTTACTAATGTAAGGACTTCTGTTAGCTCTGAGTCTTAGAGCATGCCAAATTGATCATTATGAAAACATGAAGTCAATTCATTCCTAACAAAGAAATTTTGTCTTTAAAAAAATAGACCAAACTGAGACTAATATATGACATATCAAGACACTTCAGATTGGACTTCTGAGGGACTTATATCAGGCATAGGATATAGGTGGGAGATTGACATGGTAGTCAGATAAGCAGAAATCAGATGATGAAGGGCTGAGCATGCCATCACAATGCATTTGCCCTTCATTGTATAAGGAATAGAGAGACAGTTACATATTCTATTCAGAAGTCTGGCACTCTTAGACTCTCATTTTATGAAAGTTACTCTACATCATTGTGAAGAATGGATTGGAAAGCTTGAGATGGAGGCATCTAAGATGCTGGTGCTGTTACCTCTCCTATTACCAAGGAGAGAAATAATGCTGATGTGAACTAAAGCAGTGACATATGATCAGTGAGTAAAGAAAAATTATGGAAAAATTTAATAGGGATAATTTATTGGACCTGGTTGACTGATTATATATGGAAGTTGAGGAAAACAGTGGAGTCAAGAATGATTCACTTAGATTTTTGTAACTGAGAACAAGATGATACAGTCAACAAAAATTTTCAATACAATTTTGGATACTGCAGCAATTGAATATGGCCTTTGATAATAGTTCATAAAAAATAACCTCAAAATCCCAGCGACTAATGAAACAAACTTTTTTTTTTTTTGCTCATATGACTACATATCTGCAAGGGATGAGCTGCAGGGTGTGGGTGGAGCTCAGGTCTGTTCCATATGTCATTCACTCTTTTTAGACCAGAGGCTAGCTGGAGCACATATGTATCATGGAAAGCCCAGGAGCCAGGAAAATAATCAGAAACATGCAGGGCCTCTTAAAGTGTAGGTACATATCCCACATACTGCCAATCCCATCCACATGCCATCAGTGAAAGTAAGTAAAATGGCCAAGTCCAACATCAACAGGAGAGCAACACACATTCTGTCACACCAGGAAGCACTACATAGTCGTATGACAAAGGACATGGATACACAATTCTAATATAGGGAATCAAGTGAGGAATTGGGAACAATGACCCAATGACTATGATAGTCATGTCAGTGCATCAAGTAAGTATATCCATGAATAGAGCTGAAAAGAGAAACATTAAAGATGTCCACACTGAGTATCTTTCTTGCCACAAAGCTTCTTTACCCTCACTTCACGGTACTTTGAAATCATTGCTTTATGGGGCTTCCTATACTAACTTAGTTATTTTTTAAATCACATTTGCCTAATTTTTGTACTACTCCATGTAAAGAAAGATGCCATAATAAAAATCAAGCCAACCTTCTCCAGTAGCAACAAGAGATGGACAATGGCACTTGTAGATGAATGTTGGTACTCATAGTCTCAAAGATTATTCCCCAAGAATGACCTATTCCTTGGTAACTAAATACCACTTAGGCATCAAGGTACTGCTGTCTTCTTAAGGCCCATATTTGGACTCATAACTGTTCTCTTACTAACTGCAAACTTGACCAGTACTATGAGGAAGAAGGAAGATAAGGCTTTGCTAAGGGTTCAGGAATGAAAAAAGGTAAATAGGTCAAGATAGTATCAAAATAAGTTTAACTCCTCTTCACTTCATAATCTAGGCAGGGACCCTTTTACCTGGTTCATATACCATGCTCTACATCTCTATAACTACCTTTGCTGATGGTTATACAGGAGTACTTGAGATTCTGCCAAAACCAGTTGAAATTCATATCCAAGAGAAGGGAACCCAGAAGTTCTTGGTCAAACCATTGTGGTAGGAAGAATTAGGATGTCCCAAAGATGTTTGTATCCTAATCCCTAGATCCTCTGAATATGTTGTGCTACAAGGCAGTGGACAATTAAGTTGCAAATGTAATTAATTTTACTAATCTTTACTTACTTAAAGATCAAGGTATTATCCTGTACTATCTAGGTGGGCTCAAGGTAATCACAAGAAAATTCTTTAAAATAGAAGGGAGAGGCAGAAGAAGAAATCAGAGGCAGAGAGAGGTTTTAATATACTGTGTTGTTGGCTTTGAAGTTGGAGGAAGTGGCCACAAAGTAAGAAATGCAACTGTCTCTAGATTGGAAAAAACAAGGACCAGATATCCCTTAAAACTTTCAGAAGAAATGCAGCCCTGCTGACACCTTGATTTTAGCTCACTAAGACCCATTGCTGACATTGTACTTCTAGAACAGTTAAGATAATCAAATTCTGGTTTCTTAGGCCACAAAATTTGTGGTAATTTGTTACAACAACAATAGAAAGTGAATGAAGTCCCATTTCTTTTGCTGATGATTGATGCCAGAAATCCCAAACCCCTTTAAAGAAAGAGCTCTTCAACAGGGGATTAAATTTATCCAATGGATAACCATACCAAAATGCAGTAAGATCATTGTCTTCCCATAAAAGACAAAGCCAGCAAACTAATATGATTTTCCCCCTTTAAACCATTTATCATCTTTTCTTCAAGAATAGCTTCAAAAATACTGACATTCTGAGGCAAAACAACAAAAATTATACCAATTTATTGACTATGTCTTGGAAATATGGTTTTCTTCCCCTTCAGTAGGGAGAGAGGATCTACTAGGGAGGAAAATTCAATTTTCTTTAAATAAGTCACAAATTTAATTTACCCTTTGGGATTGTAAACTACCCATAAGTAATAAATAAATAAATAAATAAATGAATGAATACCTCTTTGTATGCATCACAGTCCCAGATATATGCTTTATGCATAATAAAAGTATTTATGCCGTGCTACCTCAATACCATAACATTCTTATCTCATTCAGTTGTCAGTGAGCTCAGATTAATAGCCATTTCATTTCTGACTCTCTAGAGTCTAACAAACATGCCTGGCATATAATTCCCACTGCATCATCATTGTTGGATTCATTAATTAACCTTAAGTGCTTGTTGAATTGATCCACAACACTTAATAATTTATAAACAGGTCTGAGGATGAGATTTTTGTAGATCTGATCCCTTTTAGAGATAGTTCAGGAATAACGGGCAAGCCTAGGATAAGTTAGTAAAATTAACATATTCACCATGTTAAATTGCTGGGACAATAAAAGGTAATTATTGAATGGAGAAAAATATCTGTAGGCACAGTTTTAAGAACAGAATGATTTCTCCTAAAATGTATTAAAATTGTTTGGCAGTACCAGTGTACATTGAGCATTTGATTATTTTTAACTGTTTTCATTTTTGTTCATTTTCTTTGCTCAGTATTCTTAAATAACCTTCCACCAATATTTTTTTCCTTTCTTCAGATCTTTAGATCTATGAAATGTAAATGAATTTAATCAATATGCTCAGAGGACTAATTAGTTATAATATCTTCAGGACATTCAAAACTAAAAATAGTGCAGTTAAAAAAGTGAATATGCTATGTGATATTCCAGAAGTGTTATTAAAGGAAATAAAAGCTGTTTAAAATAAACAGACATTTTGGCAATTGAATACACATGGGTTTCATCTTATGTTACTATTTGGTTTGACTAAGTTAAATTGTCCGAGTAAAATAATGACTTAGCTGTTATAATGCCCCCCAAGTTCTCATCTGCTATTTCTAGTCTTTGAATGTTTCAGGTTCTATAAGACTTACAGAACTCACAGTAAGATACTGTATGCAAAAGGCAAGTAATGGTGGCCTAAAAAACACAGAACTGAAGTCATATCTATGAATAATTTTATTGTGGCTTAAAATTTGTATAAAATGAATGTAATTAAATTATTTTAGATTAAACCAAGAACATTTCTGACTTTATAAGATGAATGGGGCTTCCCTGGTGGCGCAGTGGTTGAGAGTCCGCCTGCCGATGCAGGGGACGCGGGTTCGTGCCCCGGTCCGGGAAGATCCCACATGCCTCGGAGCGGCTGGGCCCGTGAGCCATGGCCGCTGAGCCTGCGTGTCCGGAGCCTGTGCTCCGCAACGGGAGAGGCCACAACGGTGAGAGGCCCGCGTACCGCAAAAAAAAAAAAAAAAAAAAAAGATGAATGCTGCTCCACACTCTGTAAGAGTAGGGTCCCACAAAATGAGATAAAAATAAGACATTCAAATCTTTAGGAACGAGAGATACGTATTCTCTGTGCTCACATACAACACATGAACAAACCAAGGATTTCAGTAGCAAAGACATGTGCTCGTCTTTTCTTTTTAACTTGACATTCCAGCTGTCCAGCACCCAGTCGCTCACAATCTCTCACAGCAGGATCCAAACAGCTGGGACTTAATGGAGAGGGCAGCAGGTTTAACCACACAGAGGCCACGATTTAGGAAAAGAAGGTGATCTATAGATATTTGCAGTGACTGAGACCTGGGAATGTAATTAGAAGATGTGGCACCACATCAGCTGCAAAAACAGCAGTGAAATATGAAATGGAGAATGATACTAATGTCATTGGACAGTACTCATGTTGGTATTCCTCAGATTTTGCTTAAATCATGTAGAGCATGTTAGTATAAAGGCATGAGATGGAACTCATTCTGTGTGTGTATGTGTGTCTGCGGTGTGTGTGTGTGTGTGTGTGTGTGTGTGTGTGCATGTGTATAATCATTTTGGCTCTTGCCTATATCACTTAGAAATTTGGGCAGGTATTTTAACTTCTCTGCATCTCATGAGAACACTGAAAACTAATTCTCAGAGTTTTATTTTGCCTGAATCTGGAAAGATTTTCTAATTATAACAGTGACCTAAGAAGCACAGCTGGTTTCCAATGCATTGTTTGCCATCAGAAATGGAGTAAACCCACTGGGCTAAAAGGAGGGGAGGAGATGCTATTTTTCCTTCATTTTCTGCCCTTGTCTCAGAGACTGAAGAACTGGATATACTTTGTAAGAAGGATAGAATATAGCATTCTTCCTTCCCTTTAATACTTCTCATTCTAAGAATATTTAGTGACTTCCACTTACAAAATCAGGATAAGAAGGAAAATGAGAGGTAGAAACTAACTGTGGCTCATTGGATCATTGAAACGTGCATTTCCAGAAGATAAAAAAAAAAAAAAAAGATATAGGGGAGCAAAACCCAAATGCATTCCAGAGTTAGTGCAAGCTATGGAGTGTACCTTATGAAATTCATGTTTCTATGTGAACAACATGAGGGAATGGGGATAGAAAATGATCCCACTTTTATTTAGCTTGGCTCCTTTAGTTAAATTTCTTGTTTTCCTAGGTTTTTTGAGATATAATAGACATATAACATTGTGTAAGTTTAAGGTGTACAATGTGATGATTTGAAACATGTATATATTGAGTAATATTTACCACAATAAGGTTATTTAATGCATTCCTCACCTCATATAATTAACATTTTGTTGTTGTTTTTATTTCATTTCCCTGGGATACATACCATCCGTAGGATTGCTGAATCATTTTGTAGTTTTACTTTTAAGATTTTGAGGAAACTCCATAATGTTTTCCGTCTTGACTGTACTAATTTACATTACCACCAACAGTGCTCAGGTGTTCCCTTTTCTCCACAGCCTTGTGAATTTTTATTGTCACTTGTCTTTTCTAACTGGTGTAAAGTGATATATCGTTGTGGTTTTGATTTGCATTTTCCTGAGATTAGTGATGTTTATCACCTTTTCATATACTTGTTGCCAACTTGTATGACTTCTTTGGAAGAATGTCTATTCAGGTAACCTCTTTTTTTTTTTTTTTGTGGTACGTAGGCCTCTCACTGCCATGGCCTCTCCCGCTGCCGAGCACAGGCTCCGGACACAAAGGTTCAGTGGCCATGGCTCACGGGCCCAGCTGCTCCATGGCATGTGGGAATCCTCCCGGACCAGGGCATGAACCCGTGCCCCCTGCACCAGCAGGAGGACACTCAACCACTGCGCCACCAGGGAAGCCCACCTATCATTATTTAATCCAATTATTTGATGAAATATTGAGTTATATGAGTTCCTTATATAATTTGTATATTAATACCTTATCAGATGTATGATTTGTAAATATTTTCACACATTCCATAGGTTGCCTTGTCACATTGTTGTTTCTTTTGTTGTACTTATTAGTCTGATGTAATCCCACTTGTTTATTTTAGCTTTTGTGGATTCAGCTTTTGGTGTCACATACAAAAGTTATTGCCAAGAACAATATCAAGGAGCTTTTTCATTATGTTTTCTTATAAGAGTTTTATGGCTTCAGGTCTTATGTTTAAGTCCTTAATGTATTTTGAGTTAACTTTTGTGAATGGTGTAAGACAGTGGTCCAATTTCATATTTTTCATGGGAATAATCAATTTTCCTCAAACCATTTATTAGAGACTATCCTTTCCCCATTGAGTAGTCTTGTCTCCCTTCTCAATATTTGTTCACTATGTATGAATGGGTTTATTTCTAAAATCTGTTCCACTGGTCAATGTGTCTGTTTTTATGCCAGTACCATACTGTTTTGATTACTGCAGCTTTGTAATATAGTTTAAAATCAGTGTCTGTGCTGCCTCTAGCTTTAATCTTCCTTCTCTGGATTGCTTTGGTTATTTGGGGTCTTTTGTGATTCCATAAAAATTTTAGTATTATTTTTTCTATTTCTGTGAAAAATTATGTTGGAATTTTTATAGAGATTGCATTGAATCTATAGATGGCTTTGGGTATTATGTATATTTGAACAATATTAATTCTTCTGACCCATGTACTTAGGATATCTTTTAATTTATTTGTGTCTCCTTCAGTTTGTTTCATCAGTGTCTTATAGGATTCAGTATACAGAGCTTTCATTTCTTTGGTTAAATATATTCCTAAATTTTTATAGTTTCTTATGCTAATGTAAATGGAACTATTATCTTTATATCTTTTTCAGATAGTTCATTGTTAGTGTATAGAAATGCATCTGACTTTTGTATTTTCATTTCATACCCAAAAACTTTACTTAATTTTTCTATTAGTTATTTGTGGAGTCTTCAGAATTTTCTACATCTATTATTGTTTCATTCTTCCTTCCCTTTTGGTGTGGTTATTCTCAGGGTTTTTTTTCATCTCATTCTGTTGCTTAAACTGGATATTTGAGCTCTCTAAGAACTATTTTCATTTATGGATAGCTGTGTCATTGTTGATCTTTGAGGAGAATGGAGGCTGGGTTTTCTACTCCGCTATATTGGTGACATCAGCTAAATTTCTTTTTGATAATGGCTATCAGATTTATCTTTGAAACTGAAATTTTATGCAACTGTTAATCTGAGAAACAGCTTCTACTTAAAAGGCCAGTGGACAGTGAGTACGGCTGACAAATCCTATGCAGGAAACATGCTTCTCAGACATTAATGTATTTATGAATCGCCTGTGGATCTAGCAAAAATATAAATCTTAAGACAAAGCTTGTGGTGATGCATTTCTAATAAGCTTCTAAGTGCTTGTTGCTGGAGACCATTCTTTGGTGTGGTAAGCAACATCAAATTAGTTGGACATTGTCTTAGGATGAATAAACAGGAGAAAAAGGGGAGAGAGGTGTATAACCAAAAATATAGAAGGACAAATTACATAAAACATGAGAAGTACCTTAATTAAATCAGAAAAAGAAAAGAGATAGGAAGTTAAAAAAGTTAGGAAGTTGGAAGAAGGAAGGAAGTGAGGGAGCGAAGAAGAAGAAGAAATGGGGGGAGGGAATGAAAGAAGAGAGAAAGTGAAGAAAAATGACATAAAAAGGACCAAGAAAAAATATAGTCTGGAAGAGCTAGAAGACAACTCAAAGAAAATTGTACCTTTCCTAAAGAGTGTTTAATTAAAGTTTGGAACTTGTTAAGATTCTAATCTAAAATATATAAATAAGCCCTTCACAATAAGGTGCTAAAATGAGGAAATGGGTTGACAATAGAGACTATAAAGTAGAAGAAATTAACATAAAATACTATTACAGAACAAACTTGTAGACTAGACACAGCAAAGAATAGGATGGACACAACTGAAAATGAAGAAAAAAATAAATAAAGCAGGATGTGTGGCTAAATCTGCTTGGATTTGAAACCCAGCTCAACCACAAGGTAACACATGGCCTTAGTCAATTACCTAACATCTCTGAGCCTCCATTTCCTTCTCGAACAGCGGCAATAAGAACAGCAACTTCTTCACTGGGTATTGTGGGAATTTTAAAATAGAGATTCCTGGAAACATACTTAAAAGAGTAACTGGAACATTCAGTCAATTCCTGTCACTCCTTTACTGGTAATTTCCAATGGTTTCTCATATTCCTCAGAGTACAAAGCGAAGCCCCCCAAATGGTCTCCAAAGTCCTGTATGATCCAGTCACTGCTGCGCCTCTGCCCCTTTCCCTACTATAGTCATCCTTGCTCATTCTCCTTCAGCCACGCTGTTCTCTTTGCATATCCCGACACAAAGCCTTTACACAGATTCTTCCCTCTTCCTGAAATGTGCTGCTCCTGTTACCTACACAACTCCTTTGCTCATCTCCATGTCTTTACACATAGGCTATCTTTTCACTGTTGGCCACTTCCCCTAAAATCCACGATTTATCACATATTTCTAAATTTACAGTCCTTCCCACCTTTGCCCTGAGAGCACTTGCAGCTCCTGGACCTTGATTAGCATTGTCACAAACACTGTGTTTCATCTGCCTCCCTCTCACAAGAATATAAAGTCTATGAGGTTGAGACTTTGGCTATTTGGGTCACTGCTATGTCTCTGGCACTTAAAGAGTATCTGAGACTTAATATATATTCACTGAAAGAATGAATTTCATGCATCAAGTCAGTATTAAGATTCAAAATAAGGCCAAATTTTGTGACATACACATACATATAATCAAACACATAGTCATTTATTGGTGATGTAACTGATGCCTCTCACTTTACTAGATATTATATACACATTATTTTACTTATTTATAATAACAAACCTGAAGTAGATTATTGTGCCCATTCTTCAGCTTTAGAAACTTTGCCTCTGAAAAATTAAATAATGTACACTCAGTCACACACATAACAGTTCTTAAAACTGAATCTGTGTGATTCCAGCCCATTCTGCTCATCATACCTGGCCTGATACTCTATTTGCACTTGATCTAAAAATGAGTTAATACATCCACTCTGACTCTATAAATTGTCAGTCCCATTCACACAAGTAATAGGCAGCCATTTGAAAATGAGGCTTGCTTAATTCCTGGCATTGTCTTTTGTTAGCAGAGCTCTTGACTTGAGATTGACTGGTTACGGCTTTACAAGCTTGTTTCATTAGAAATATCTGAACAATAAGAAAAGAAAACAAAAAGTTGGCTTATTTTGCATGTTTTTAGATATCAAGTACCTACTTTTTAAAAAAAAAAAAGTGTTATGTTATAAAATAGCAATTGGCATTTTTACATAAATATCTAAAAGTAATAGTTCAGTAGAAAGGCATGTAATTTTGATCGAGTTTTTTCAGTTTATCAAAATTCTTAGAGTCTCCTCTCTGATTTGATTTTGGCCCTTGTTCATTGATGTGACAGGTTTAATGATCACATGTCAGTATTCCAAGAGCCTCCTGTTTAACAGAAGAGCACTGTTCCCTGGAATATTCTAGTCCCCGCTCATCACCTGACCTTTCCCCTGGAAACATTCATCACCAGTGACACTGACTGATGAGCAGCATGATCTCCTGACCTCCAATTTATTCATGTTGATGGTCTTGACACTCTTCGCAGTCTCCCAGGCTCCACACAGCTGCCTAATATCATCAGTGGATTTTTACTTCCCAGAAATACTTTCTATTTCCTCACTGTACAGACAGTATTACTTTCGTCTCCATCCAGCATAAATTGTCACTACTATTTCACTGATTACTTTTCAAAATCCTCAGATTTTCTCCCACTCCCACTGACATTTCTAGGTCTCTCATTGAGTAATCTACAGTCTGTCCATCTTAGGGGGTCATTTTCTGAGGAAAGTGTACTCTTCCTGGTAGAGTATCCTCATAAGTTTGGTAAGAAGTTCCACATCAGTAATAAAGGGACAACTCAACCTAAGCATACCTCTCCCATCTTCAGATTAAAGTAACCATTTCCATGACCTCACTTAATGACTACTATTATTAATTCCATGTTCCTTCCTTAAGAAGTTTCAGCAATTCATGCTGCTAATAAATATACTATCACTATTAATAGTAATAACTACCATTGTTTTTACTATTTTTCAAAAAAGAATAAATGATGGAAGAAAGGAACACATTTAATATCAATATTTGTAATAATAAAATACCTTTCCTGAACACTTACAATGTGTTTGAAACTGTGCTCAGTAATAAGTATTACAGTATCATCCACTTTTCAGAAAGTTCACTCTATGTTAGTTCACTTTTACAAGACCTACGTTAGTACCTGTTTTCGCTAACAAAATAAATCCGAAGAACATTTTCACTTTATGAAAAAAGGTGTAAAGCAAAACCACCATCCAGCGTTTGTTTTGCAGTGAGCCCTTATAGAGGCAGCGCATGTTCCAGTGGTGAGAGGAGCACCACCAAGCTCTTTCCTGAGGAACTATACTCTGCTTCTCAGCATCAAGCTGCCACAGCTTTGAACTGTGTCTGTGAGTATCTGTGCTTTATCTCAATTTATTTTTTGCATGCATTTGCAAGATGTGCCCTAAGGTAATTGCTTCTTCCTTTTATGCCATTTAAACTTCTGAAAGTTTTCGTAGAAATGCTCTACTTTCAAATAGCAAGAGAAACCTGTATCTCATTTAACACTTCCATCAATTCTGTGCGGTAAGTGATATTACCATCCTTATTTTGAAAACAAGAAAACTGAGACACAGTAAAGTAATCAGTAGGTAAATAACATGCCCAATGTCACACTGCTGTTCATTGGTAGAACCAAGATTTTGTTAGATGATTCAATAATTATCTTGGATTAGCAAGTTTCATCAACCAAATTTGACTCAAAGAAAAAAATAATTACGATGATGAGGATCGTGGTGATGATGATGAATAAATATTACTAATAAAATCTGTTATATTTGGTAGCAGACAATATTCTGTGTACTTTATATACAGATTCTTGCTTGTTTTAGTTCTTACAAGAGAACAAGATAGTTATCATCATGACTACTCTATAGATCAGGTGATTGAAAATTGAAGAGGTGAAGTATTTTTCCTGAGATAATGGGAGTGATTCTTAGCAATTTTGTTGGCCATATGAGTGTCCAGAGCATGAATCATTACATTGAGAAAAATATTTACCCGCAGTAACAGCTGATGAGAAGTTTGATCAAAGTCTCTTTACAGGTAGGTATATAATATCCTCATCTTCCCCTTAAATGAACTGGAACTTTCTTGACAGCAAGTGTTCTGTGTTATCTGAGAATCCAGTAAATACACTCTCAAGAAATGTTTGTTGAATTAAAAGGACTGAAGGAAAGAAAGCTGAGGGAGGTTTAAGTGCTTGACCAGGCTCCCAGGGCTGGTTGGTAGATGAGCTGCGATCTAGTGCCCTGATTTGTGTTACAATGGTCTTACATAGTCACTTTCTGATGGATTTACAGATGAAGAATTAAAATAAGAAATGGAAAATATGCTTGTATGGTAGGTTTTCAATGGTTAACAGAGGTCAGAATATGCTATCCTAATTTTAATTCAATCTTTATTTCTCAACTCTTTATCTACAATTAATTATTGAACATAACATTTATCCTTTATTCATAAACATTTATTATTTTTCTATCTCTATTTTGTCTCCTCCTTCCAAGTGGTTTGTCACAGCTAGTTAGTCATTTAGAAGATAAAAATGCATTCATGTATTTGTAAAAATCTGGTTCATTTTTGTATAGGTCTTAAAGGACAATAAATCTTAGATGTGTTGCATAATTTTGAAAAGACACTTTCCCCTTAAATATTTGTAAATATTTCTATTTGTAGTGGGTGAAATAAATGAGTTTTTCAAGTATTAAAAAGATGCTTATACTTGCTTGTGTGATCACTGCTGATCACATTTGAAGCAGTATACTGATTGTCTTACATTTGCCAAGATAATTAGTCAATGGCTCTGGTTTCTATATGTAATTTGGAAGAAGGCTAACTGAATGATGGGTGTTCTACTTTATCCTGATCCATTGAAAAGCATAAACACTTGGTCTTAAATACACCTTCAAGTGTTTAAATATTAACATATAGAAAAATATCACATTCATCTAACCTCATTTTTTTTTTTTTTTTTGAGGTACACGGGCCTCTCACTGTTGTGGCCTCTCCTGTTGCAGAGCACAGGCTCTGGATGCGCAGGCTCAGCGGCCATGGCTCATGGGCCCAGCCACTCTGCAGCATGTGGGATCTTCCCGGACCGGGGCACGAACCCGTGTCCCCTGAATCGGCAGGCGGACTCTCAACCACTGCACCACCAGGGAAGCCCTCCTAACCTCATTTTTCTTAACTTTCCAGAATGCACTACTATATTTATGTTCTTAATATGTAAGTTGCTTATATTTGTCCTTTCATTTCATAGTCCTCCCATCATTTACATCACTAACAGCAATAGCTTTATAAGTCTTGATAACATTTCACAATTTTTTCTTCCTTAAGAATTGCTTGAGGAGTGACATCAGCAAAACAGTGGCATAGGAGTTTCTAGTGTTTATTTGTCTTCCCAGGCAACCCCCCAACATCAATTTAGAAAATTATCCATGTGTAAAAATAAGTCACAATAGTTAAGGATCCCAGGCAAGAGATTATAGCACCCAGATGAAGCACAGAAATAAGAAAAAATGCATTGAGGAGGGTAAGAAAGATAGATTCACATTACCCCCCCCATAACTAGCCCCCAAGCCAGGGTAGACCAGTGAAGAGAGAGACACCCATCCCAT
This sequence comes from Hyperoodon ampullatus, assembly GCF_949752795.1. Lineage (NCBI taxonomy): Eukaryota > Metazoa > Chordata > Mammalia > Artiodactyla > Ziphiidae > Hyperoodon > Hyperoodon ampullatus. The sequence goes on from NC_136914.1 coordinate 171,531,326, forward strand.
AGAGGAAAGTGAGCATCTACTTCACCATGGACCCCAAAGCTAGCCCACACCAACATCATGCCAAATCCCATGGCATTAGGTGGCTGCCAACAGGCTACCATGAACCAAGGCCCCCAACTTTCACTGGCAGTTGCCAACTCCTTTGGCCACATGTGAGTCTTACAACACTAGGATGCTGGAGGTCTCCAGCAATTACAGGCTCCCAGTCCATGAAAGTGCCATCAAGTTTCCATCACCTGGGTGACACTGGGGCCCCAGGATACCAGCAAGGTCCTGTAAACATAGGGTCCTAGCCCATCCCAGCAGTAAGTGGCTCTCCTGGCACCAGGCTCTTAGCAGACTCTTGCCAACCAGGGTCTCAGTTCACCCCAGCACTGGCTGGCTTCCATGGCCTTGGGAGGCTTCTATGGCACCAGACTCCTGATGGGCTCCCATGGCCCTAGAAAGCTCCTATGACCCCAGGGTACCAATTAGCTCCCATGGACCCTGGCTCCTGACTAGGACCAATGTCAGAATAACTACACAGACCCAGGCTTTTGACACACCCCTGCCCGAGGCTGGGTCACATACACCCAGGCTCCTTGCCTGCTCCAGTACAAAACAAATTCAATAGCACAATATAAGGATAATATACCATAATCAAGGAGAATTTATTCCTGGAATGCAAGGATGGTTCAACATGAGCAAATCAATAAATGTGATGTACCACATTAATAGAATGGAAGATAAAAATCATGTGATCATCTCAATAGATATAGAAAAAGCATTTGACAAAATTCAACAAGTTTTCCGGATAAAAGCTCTCAACAAATTGGGTATAGAAGGAATATACCTCAACATTATAAAGGTCATAAGTAGTAAACTCACAGCTAAATCATACTCAGCAGTGAAGGGTTGAAAGCTTTCCAGCTAAAATCACAAACAAGACAACTGTACTCCTATCACCACTCTTAATCAACGTAGAACTAGAAATAATTTCCAGAGCAATTAGGAAATAAAAAGTAATGAAAGGCATCCAAGTCAGAAAAGAAGAAAATTGTCTCTAACTGCAGATGAAATGATATTATATATAGAAAATCCTAAGACACCAGCAAAGAACTATTAGAACCAATAAATAAATTCAGTAAAATTAACATAAAAAAATCTGTTCTGTTTCTATACTCTAACACATAACTATCTGAAAAAGAAAGAAAGCAATTCCATTTGCAATAGCATAAAAAATATATATAATACCTAGAGATAAATGTAACCAAAGAACTGGAATTAACTGTACTCTGAAAATTATGACAGTGATGAAGTAAATTAAGAAGACACAAAAATGAAAATATATCTCATGTTCATTATTATAAAAATTAACATTATTAAAATGTCCATACTACTCAAAGCTATCTATAGATTCAATGCAGTCCCTATCAAAATTTCAATGACATTTTTCACAAAAATAGAAGAAAAGGCCATTCAAAAATTCGTATGGAACCATAAAAGACCCTAAATATCCAAAGAAATCCAGAGAAAGAATAAAAAAGCTGTAAGCATCATAATTCCTGATTTCAAACATTATTACAAGCTATAGTAATAAAAACAATGTAATGAATATAGTACTTACATAAAACAGAAACCTAAATCAATACAACAGAATCAAGAGCCCAGAAATAAAACTACATATATATGGTCAACTAAAATTTGACAAAGGAGCCAAAAAGAACTCAGTGAGGAAAGTATAGTTTTTTCAATAAATGATGTTGAGAAAGCTAGCTATTCACATACCAAAAAATAAAATTTGACTCTGATTTTACACTGCTGTCATGATTAACTTGCTATGTATTAAAGAATTACATGTAAGACCTGAAAATGTAAAAGTACTAGAAGAAAACATATGGGAAAATTTCTTGACATTAGTCTTGGCAATGTTTTTTTAAATATGATGCCAAATGCTCAAGCAACAAAGCAAAAATAAACAAGTAGGACTATCAAACTAGAAAACATCTGCACAGAAAAAGAAATAATTAGGAAAATGAAAAGCTAATTTTGGAGTGGGAGAAAATATGCAGACCATGTATCTGATGAAGGGTCAATGATCAATCTGAATCTGTATAAGTAACTCATACAAGTCAATAGCAAAAAAAAAACAAACAAAAAAACAACCAATCAGATTAAAAAATAGGTGGAGGACTTGAATAGACATTTTTCCAAAGGAGACATACAAATGGCCAAATGGTATATGAAAAGATGCTCAACATCACTAATCATCAATGAAATGCAAATCAAAACCACAATGAGTTATCACCTTACACTTTTTGGAAAGGAAAATAGATGAGACAATAAATATTGAATATCCTGTGGAGAAAAGGAAATTCTTGTGCTTTGTTGGTGAGAATGTAAATTGGTGCAGTAACTAGGGAAAACAGTGTGGAGATTCCACAAAAATTTTAAATTAGAACTATCATATGATCCAGCAATCTCACTTCTCAGCATATATCCAAAAGAAGGGAAATCACTACCTCAAAGAATTATCTGAATTCCTATGTTCATTGTAGCATTATTCTCAATACCCAAGACATGGAAACAACCTAAGTATCCATCACAGGTGAATAGGTAAAATGTATTTCTATTTACCCTTGAACAATGTGGGTTTGAACTCTGTGGGTCCACTTATATGCAGATTTCTTTCAATAAATTCATACTACACCACTATCTGAGGTTGGTTGAATCCACGGATGTGGAACCTTGGATATGGAGGGCCATCTGTAATTTACATGTGGATTTTTGATTGTGTGGAGGGTCAGTAACCCTAAGCCCAATGTTGTGTAAGGGTCAACTGTATATATATATATATATAATTCAGTCTTTAAAAAAAGAAGGAAATCCTACCTTTTTCACCAACATGGGGGGACCTCAGGACATCATGATAAGTGAAAGAAGTCAGACAGAGAAAGACAAATACCCCACGTTCTCACTTATATGTGGAATCTGAAAAAGCCAAACTCATAGAATATAAAGTAGAATGGTGGTGCTAGGGACTGGGATAGGGGAAATAGGGAGATGTGGATCAAAATGTACAAACTTCCAACCATAAGAGAATAAGTTTAGAGGATCTGATGTACAGCATGGTGATTATAATTAACAATACTTTATTATGTACTTCAAATTTATTATGGGAGTATATCTTTAATATTATCACCACAGATTTAAAAAATGGTAGTTATGAGAGGTGGTAGAGGTGTTAACTAACCTTATCATAATCATTTTTAAAAATATACATGTATCAAATCATCATGTGTACACCTTAAACTTGTATGTTACATGTCAATAATACTCTAATATATAAAAAGGAAAATAAGAGAATTATTTGAAGAACTAATCTATAGTTAAATAATCCTACTCAAAATCTACCTCCACATATATCACCATAGATTCAGTATTTCATTTTTCCAATTACACACCTAGATCTTGATATTCTTTCATGGAGAATTTGATTTCACATGTAGTCTTTACCAGTAGAATATCATAGATTAAGAATGATTATAAGTCATAGGAGGAACAAGTGAATTAAGAGATGGTTTGTGAGTCTGCCAGGGACTGGCCAGGTTCATAGGTTGACCTCGGTTCGAACTGGCTTCCTGCTCAAGACTGATCCTTGTTCAGTGTGGCATGGCATGCAGGATCTTAGTTCCCTGACCAGGGATCGAACCCATGACCCCTGCAGTGGAAGCGCAGAGTCCAAACCAGCGGACATCCAGGGAATTCCCAAAAAAATTTGCCAAGCCCTGGTCTAGAGGAACCTGAGCTCCAAGAACTACATATGGGAGGCAGTGGAAACATTTAAATCCTCAATTGCCAGGTAAAAGATGAAAGGCTCTTGGTGCTGCAGCCAGGAGTCAGTGCTGTGCCTCTGAAGTGTGAGAGCCAACTTCAGGACATGGGTCCACAAGAGACCTCCCAGCTCCACATAATATCAAGCAACAAAAATCTCCCAGAGATCTCCATCTCAACACCAGCACCCAGCTTCAGACAACGACCAGCAAGCTACAGTGCTGGTCACCCTATGCCAAGCAACTAGCAAGACAGGAACACAACCACACCCATTAGCAGAGAGGCTGCCTAAAAACATAATAAGGCCATAGGCACCCCAAAACACACCACCAGACGTGGACTTGTCCACCAGAAAGACAAGATCGAGCCTCAACCACCAGAACATAGGAACTAGTCCCCACAACCAGGAAGCCTACACAACCTACTGAAACAACCTTAGCCACTGGGGACAGACACCAAAAACAACGGGAACTACGAATCTGCAGCCTGAAAAAAGGAGACCCCAAACACAGTAAGATAAACAAAATGAGAAGACAGAAAAACACACAGCAGGTGAAGGAGCAAGATAAAAACCTACCAGACCTAACAAATGAAGAGGTAATAGGCAGTCTACCTGAAAAAGAATTCAGAATAATGATAGTAAAGATGATCCAAGATTCTATTTCCAAGATCCAAAATCTTGGAAATAGAATAGACAAAATGCAAGAAACAGTTAACAAGGACCTAGAAGAACTAAAGATGAATCAAGCATTGATTAACACACAATAAATGAAATGAAAAATACTCTAGATGGGATCAATAGCAGAATAACTGAGGCAGAAGAACGGATAAGTGAGGTGGAAGATAAAATAGTGGAAATAACTGCTGCAGAGCAAAATAAAGAAAAAAGAATGAAAAGAACAGAGGACACTCTCAGAGACCGCTGGGACAACATTAAACGCACCAACATTCGAATTATAGGGGTTCCAGAAGAAGAAGAGAAAAAGAAAGGGACTGAGAAAATATTTGAAGAGATTATAGTTGAAAACTTCCCTAATATGGGAAAGGAAATAGTTAATCAAATCCAGGAGGCACAGAGAGTCCCATACAGAATAAATCCAAGGAGAAATACGCCAAGACACATATTAATCAAACTGTCAAAAATTAAACACAAAGAAATCATATTAAAAGCAGCAAGGAAAAAACAACAAATAACACACAAGGGAATGCCCATCAGGTTAACAGCTGATCTCTCAGCAGAAACTCTACAAGCCAGAAGGGAGTGGCAGGACATAATTAAAGTGATGAAGGAGAAAAACCTGCAACCAAGATTACTCTATCCAGCAAGGATCTCATTCAGATTTGATGGAGAGTTTAAAATCTTTACAGACAAGCAAAAGCTGAGAGAGTTCAGCACCACCAAACCAGCTTTACAACAAATGCTAAAGGAACTTCTCTAGGCAAGAAACACAACAGAAGGAAAATACCTATAATAACGAATCCAAAACAATTAAGGAAATGGGAATAGGAACACACATATCAATAATTACCTTAAATGTAAATGGACTAAATGCTCCCACCAAAAGACACAGATTGGCTGAATGGATACAAAAACAAGACCCATATATATGCTATCTACAAAAGACCCACTTCAGACCTAGAGACACATACAGATTGAAAGTAAGGGGATGGAAAAAGATATTCCATGCAAATGGAAATCAAAAGAAAGCTGAAGTAGCAATTCTTATATCAGACAAAATAGACTTTAAAATAAAGACTATTAGAAGAGACAAAGAAGGGCACTACATAATGATAAAGGGATCGATCCAAGAAGAAGATATACCAATTTAAAATACTTATGCACCCAATATAAGAGCACCTCAATACATAAGGCAAATACTAACAGCCATAAAAGGGGAAATCGACAGTAACACACTGATAGTAGGGGACTTTAACACCCCACTTTCACCAATGGACAGATCATCCAAAATGAAAATAAATAAGGAAACACAAGCTTTAAATGATATATCAAACAAGATGGACTTAATTGATATTTATAGGACATTCCATCCAAAAACAACAGAATACATATTTTTCTCAAGTGCTCATGGAACATTCTCCAGGATAGATCATATCTTGCATCACAAATCAAGCCTTGGTAAATTTAAGAAAATTGAAATTGTATCAAGTATCTTTTCCGACCACAATGCTATGAGACTAGACATCAATTACAGGAAAAGATCTGTAAAAAATACAAACACATGGAGGCTAAACAATACTCTACTCAATAACGAAGTGATCACTAAAGAAATCAAAGAGGAAATAAAAAATACCTAGAAACAAATGGCAATGGAGACACGATGACCCAAAACCTATGGGATGCAGCAAAAGCAGTTCTAAGGGGGAAGTGTATAGCAATACAATCCCACCTTAAGAAACAGGAAACATCTCGAGTAAACAACCTGACACTGCACCTAAAGCAATTGGAGAAAGAAGAACAAAAAACCCTCAACGTTAGCAGAAGGAAAGAAATCATAAAGATCAGATTAGAAAAAAATGAAAAAGAAATGAAGGAAATGATAGCAAAAATCAATAAAACTAAAATCTGGTTCTTTGAGAAGATAAACAAAATTGACAAACCATTAGCTAGAGTCATCAAGAAAAAAAGGGAGAAGACTCAAATCAATAGAATTAGAAATGAAAAAGGAGAAGTAACAACTGACACTTCAGAAATACAAAAGATCATGAGAGATTACTACAAGCAAATCTATGCCAATAAAATGGACAACCTGGAAGAAATGGACAAATTCTTAGAAATGCACAACCTGCTAAGACTGAATCAGGAAGAAATGGAAAATATGAATAGACCAATCACAAGCACTAAAATTGAAACTGTGATTAAAAATCTTCCAACAAACAAAAGCCCAGGACCAGATGGCTTCACAGGCGAATTCTATCAAACATTTAGAGAAGAGCTAACACCTATCCTTCTCAAACTCTTCCAAAATATAGAAGAGGGAGGAGCACTCGCAAACTCATTCTACGAGGCCACCATCACCTTGATACCAAAACCAGGCAAGGATGTCACATTGAAAGAAAACTACAGGCCAATATCAGTGATGAACATAGATGCAAAAATCCTCAACAAAATACTAGCAAACAGAATCCAACAGCACATTAAAAGGATCATACACCATGATCAAGTGGGGTTTATTCCAGGAATGCAAGGATTCTTCAATATATGCAAATCAATCAATGCGATACACCATATTAACAAATTGAAGAAGAAAAACCATATGATCATCTCAATAGATGCAGAGAAAGCTTTTGACAAAATTCAACACCCATTTATGATAAAAACCCTGCAGAAAGTAGGCATAGAGGGAACTTACCTCAAAATAATAGAGGCCATATATGACAAGCCCACAGCCAACATCATCCTCAATGGTGAAAAACTGAAACCATTTCCAATAAGATCAGGAACAAGACAAGGCTGCCCACTCTCACCACTCTTATTCAACATAGTTTTGGAAGTTTTAGCCACAGAAATCAGAGAAGAAAAGGAAATAAAAGGAATCCAAATTGGAAAAGAAGTAGTAAAGCTGTCACTGCTTGCAGATGACATGATACTATACATAGAGAATGCTAAAGATGCTCACAGAAAACTACTAGATCCAATCAATGAATTTGGTAAAGTAGCAGGATACAAAATTAATGCACAGAAATCTCTGGCATTCATGTACACTAACGATGAAAAATCTGAAAATGAAATCAAGAAAACACTCCCATTTACCATTGCAACAAAAAAGAATAAAATATCTAGGAATAAACCTACCTAAGGACACAAAAGACCTGTATGCAGAAAATTATAAGACACTGATGAAAGAAATTAAAGATGATGCAAATAGATGGAGAGATATACCATGCTCCTGGATTGGAAGAATCAATATTGTGAAAATGACTCTACTACCCAAAGCAATCTACAGATTCAATGCAATCCCTATCAAACTACCACTGGCATTTTTCACAGAACTAGAACAAAAAATTTCAAAATTTGTTTGGAAACACAAAAGACCCCGAATAGCCAAAGCATTCTTGAGAACGAAAAATGGAGCTGGAGGAATCAGGCTCCCTGACTTCAGACTATACTACAAAGCTACAGTAATCAAGACAGTGTGGTACTGGCACAAAAACAGAAAGATAGATCAATGGAACAGGATAGAAAGCCCAGAGATAAACCCACGCACATATGGTCAACTTATCTTTGATAAAGGAGGCAGGAATGTACAGTGGAGAAAGGACAGCCTCTTCAATAAGTGGTGCTGGGAAAACTGGACAGGGACATGTAAAAGTATGAGATTAGATCATTCCCTAACACCATACACAAAAATAAGCTCAAAATGGATTAAAGACCTAAATGTAAGGCCAGAAACTATCAAACTCTCAGAGGAAAACATAGGCAGAACACTCTATGACATAAATCACAGCAAGATCCTTTTGGACCCACCTCCCAGAGAAATGGAAATAAAAACAGAGATAAACAAATGGGACCTAATGAAACTTCAAAGCTTTTGCACAGTAAAGGAAACCATAAACAAGACCAAAAGACAACCCTCAGAATGCGAGAAAATATTTGCAAATGAAGCAACTGACAAACGATTAATCACCAAAATTTATAAACAGCTCATGCAGCTCAATAGCAAAAAAGCAAAAAACCCAATCCAGAAATGGGCAGAAAACTTAAATAGGCATTTCTCCAAAGAAGATATACAGACTGCCAACAAGCACATGAAAGAATGCTCAACATCATTAATCATTAGTGAAATGCAAATCAAAACTACAATGAGATATCATCTCATACCAGTCAGAATGGCCATCATCAAGAAATCTAGAAACAATAAATGCTGGAGAGGATGTGGAGAAAAGGGAACCCTCTTGCACTGCTGGTGGGAATGTGAATTGGTACAGCCACTATGGAGATCACTATGGAGGTTCCTTAAAAAACTAAAAATAGAACTACCATATGACCCAGCAGTCCCACTACTAGGCATATACCCTGAGAAAACCATAATTCAAAAAGAAACATGTACCAAAATGTTCATTGCAGCTCTATTCACAATAGCCCGGAGCTGGAAACAACCTAAGTGTCCATCATCGGATGAATGGATAAAGAAGATGTGGCACATATATACAATGGAATATTACTCAGCCATAAAAAGAAACGAAACTGAGCTATTTGTAATGAGGTGGATAGACCTAGAGTCTGTCATACAGAGTGAAGTAAGTCAGAAAGAGAAAGACAAATACCGTATGCTAACACATATATATGGAATTAAAAAAAAAAATAAAGTCATGAAGAACCTAGGGGTAAAACGGGAATAAAGACACAGACCTACTTGAGAATGGACTTGAGGATATGGGGAGGGTGAAGGGTAAGCTGTGACAAAGCGAAAGAGAGGCATGGACATATATACACTACCAAACGTAAGGTAGATAGATAGTGGGAAGCAGCCGCAGAGCACAGGGAGATAAGCTCGGTGCTTTGTGACCGCCTGGAGGGGTCGGATGGGGAGGGTGCGAGGGAGGGAGACGCAGGAGGGAACGGATGTGGGAACAGATGTATATGTATGACTGATTCACTTTGTTATAAAGCAGAAACTAATAAATAAATAAATAAATAAATAAATAAAAAGTAAAAAGATAAAAAAAAAAAGTGATCGTTTGCTTTTAGAGGTAATACAGCATGTAACATTAATGTGCCTCATCCTTTGTCATTAGATATTTACTGAGCACTGTAAAGATCAGGTGTCATGCTGGGTTCCAGGGGTATAAAATAATGGTTAATATTCATTACTCTATGGAAGTGTATAGTCCAAGTGAGGAGACAAAAAATATACAGAAAAGTAAAATACATGGTGAAAATCGGTACGTGCAAGGTGCTTGTCAGAGGTTTACCAGGTTAGCCAGGCTTTGGGGTCCAGTACGGTTCCTCTGACAATATGTTACCTCTACCAAGTTGTGACTAGTGCTTAGGAGTTAGGTAGGTGAGAGAAGATGGGAAAAGTAATCTGAGTTGAGACAAACTGCATGTGGAGAAGCTAGGCAAGAGAGCTGGATATTTCTAGTGAATTTTGAGTTGATCTTGACTGGAAACAGAACAGTGAGGAGTCAGTGTCAGGAGACAGCTATGGAGAGGAGATTGTTATCCAGGCTCTATGGAACCATGATCCCAAAGGTAACAATGACCATGGAGAGTATAAGTTAGAAAGTGACTCATTGGATTAATTTGAATTAATATTTTAGTAATTTTTTTAGGCAAAATATGACTATTGTTTAGCATCTGATAAAAGCATTTTGTGCGATATTGGTAAAAAAATCATAGGTATCTAAGATCCTCTCCTACACTTTTTAATTATACTTGGGATGTGAATAAGAAAATAGAAAAATATACAAGTGTCCTAGAATAAATAATGGATAATCTAGTAGAAATAAAGAGAAATCAACCAAGGTTAATTAACTTTATTATTCAACAAATATTTATTTAATTTCCATCATGTGCTGGATATTTTGCTAAAGTGAGCACTCAGTGATGGACAAAGTAGATATGTTCCTCATTCTCTAGGAACTCATGGTCTAGTTAGTGAGAAAAAGAACCATGAACATGTGATGTGTGTAGCAGACTTCCAAAGGCAATCTCTGCCTTAGGGTTGGGGAAGTTTCCTGGCAGGAAGTCAAGAAGGTAACAAATTCGTGTCCACAGGTGTCAAGCAAGGTAACACTAATGCATGAAGTAACCCAAATGCTAAGTTTCTTTTCTTGGAATCAAGATTAATGCATGACTAATAATATTCTGTTTTGAAATATCATGCAAACAAAATAAAAACTCAAATCAAAGCATTCTCATTACCTGAGATCTAAATTCTCTGGCTATATGATTATGTGAGGGAGACCTTACAGTGCCCATCATAGAAGCTCCATGACCCTGGATCATCAAGATTCGAGGACAGAAGTATACAGGTGCCCTTTGACAAACGATGAAGAATAATCACATCACTCAGGGAAAAAAGGTCCACTAGAGAAACAGATTTATGCTGTACATCAGCTCAAGATAGCAATTGAGAAAATAATAAGAGAAAAAAAAATAACCCTCTATCCTTAGACAATAATCATAAATCTAAAAAAATATACACACCAGGAGATTCATAACAATAATATTTGTAGTGATGATTAAATGGAGAAAATATAATCGTCTGAAAACAGTGACCTGGTTAGCTAATGTATGGCAGATACCCACAATAGAATATTATGCCACAGTTGAAATTCTGCTCCAAATGCCTTTAGTATAGCTGGGATGTTAGCAAAGCATGTGTTGGTAGCCTAATTTTCTAATTGCACCAACTTTTTTTTCTCTTCAGACCACAGGGTAATTTTTTGTTTATTTGCTTTGTCTTGATCCTATTGTTAGTAGTATTTACCTGTGCACTTTTCTTTCATCCTCTATACCCTATATCCTTTTGTTCTAGATTTATCTAAATCCCTCTCACAAAGTTAAAGATTTATTTAACAGTGTCTAATGATAACTTATCTGTTCACAGAGAATCACATCCTAATAGGTATTAAAATCTTAAGGTTAATATGGAAGTATTTTAGACACCAGGCAGTAAAAGGAGATAGATTTCTGAAGATTGAGTCTGTACCACTGAATCTGAAAGCACCATAGACAGTATGCAAATGGTTTTGCACAGAACTGGCCATCCTCATTTCCCTTTTTAAAAATTAAGGTATAATTGACATAGAAGATCATATTAGTTTTAGGTGTACAATGTAACAATTCAATATTTGTATATATTGCAAAATGATCACTATAATGTCTAATCAATATCTGTAACCATACACAGTTACACTTTTTTCTTGTGATGAGAATTTTTAAGATTGACTTTCTTAGCAACTTTCAAATATGCTCTAGAGTACCATTAACTATAGTCATCATGTTGTATATCACATCTCCATGACTTACCTCACATTTTTTTGTGACCATCATTCTCCTCATTTCACAGATAATGCAAGTGAGACAAAAGGTGAATTAATACAGCTGAGAGCCAAACTCAGGTAGTCTGCTTCCAGTCCATTATGCTCTTACACCCAATACCATGAGGCTTCCTCATTCATTTCTTTTGCAGTCATTTCCGATTACACCTTACTTTTCAAATGTGATGCTTGGTGTTGCTGGCCACAATTCTGTTCACCTTGTTTCAGATTTCCTCTCTTGATCTCTGCTGTTTTGGACTGCCAAAGGCAGTGTCTATTCCTAGACACTTCCAACAGTCTGCATCTCAATATTTACATTTTGTTGCTGATAGAAAGATATATTAAAAAGGAAATGTAGATCTCTTGAAGAGAAAAATCATACTGTGTATATATTGCCTGGGGCTAGTCTGATTCAGTTTGAGTTAAAATTCTTTACTATATATCTCAATAACTTGTATTTTCCAGAATATGACTAACAGCATGGTAGAATCGTGGCCATGTGTATGAACAACATTTTTGCATTTTTGATACCCAATTTATAGTTTATCGATTCCATAATATTTATTTCATCTAAAGACCACTGTCTGAAATTAATATGTGTTCTAAGTAAGAACGGTAGCATCATTTTGATAAAGTAAAATACATCAAATATTGTCTCAAAGTCTAACTACTGACGCCAGTAAAGATAGAGACCAACTTTTAAACAAAAGAGTCACCATGGAGTGACAGACATTGTTTTCCTTGGTAAGAAACAAGATACTTCCCCTGAGATAATAAGGAGAACATGAAAATTTGAGTAATCATCGTCTTCATCTGTAATGTGTATTTTCCTCTCTGGCTTACGCTTTCTTTTTCTTTTCCAGTAAAATTATTATCTTGTATGAGGGTTAAATTCAAAATTAACTGTTTCCCTGTACCTTTTACTATCATTAAGAAGTACACCCTCACATGAATGATTTAGTGATTGCTTTCATGTTCATGTTTGACTGTATTGATTAACCTTTAAGATGGAGGCTTTTGTGTGCATGGCAGAGGATGCCAGCACTCATTGGAATTTTTTCTCCTTCTGGGTTCATAAGAAGATGGTATATCCCAGTTTCAATCAGTTAGGAGTGGCCATAGGATTATTTGAGCAAGTGAGTTTTAGGTGGAAATGACATAAGTCATTTCTGGGCCAGAGTATTTAATCACAAGAATGAGACTCTATAACACACTTTTTGTCAGCTGTCATGGACAGTTATGTGGGCATGGAATAGCAATCAGGATGTACCTGACTAGGTTTGAAACATAGAATCCCCCTTGGAAATCTACATTACACAAAGAGCAAGAGCAAGATAAAAACCTTTATTTTATTATTTGTTGTTTTTGTTTGTTTTCTTTTTTTAATTTTGCTTAATGTGTTTTATTAAAATATTATTGTTTTTATTGCTTAGGCTATTCTGAGAGATATTGTATTACATTAAACTTTGATTCCACAACAACAGTACAATACTTATCTCAGTGTTTGAATATGCTAAACATTTAAGACTTGAAATTAATATTTTTCTCACATTTTGTCTTTGCTTATTTATTAATTAGTTTATACAATGTACTAACTGCTAGGGTAGTTGTCTTGAGGATTAAAAATATTATCAACATTCAAGGGATTTCTTTTCAATGCCATAGACTATATATGAATTTCTTTTTATGTAGGTACATGTAATTCTTTGACTGTGTGAGAATGTTACCCAGAAATAGTGCACGTAGTTATTCAGGTTTTGTATTAGAATCTAGAAATTGGACATTTTTTTTAGAAATAAGAAAAAGAAATAACTTTATTTCAGATCAAAATACTTTTAAATGTTCATAGTATTTATTATGTGGTAAAAAATTTCACAATAAAATTCAGCTTAATTTAAAGAAACATAGAAAAGGCTGCACTCCAAAAGTTTTGAATCATGATTTGTTTTAAGAGTTAATCCTATTGACCCTAAGAAAAGCTTTATCCATATGCATGGAAGTGTAGGATGCATATGTGTATTGAAAAATTATATTGATGTATTTGGGTAATCAAATACTCTAAAAGGACCTCCAGATACTGTATGAGGGAGGTAAGTTTTCTCTAACTGGAGCACTAGGTATGATCACCAAATTCACAGCCCCATAGGGATAACATTTATTATCATAAAAAGAACTATAGCATTTGAAATCTGAGGTTAAACATTTACTACAAGGTTTATGAGGAGACTATGAATCTCAAGTGAATTCACTGCATGAGAAAAGTGAATTTATTATCAAGGGCATGAAAGGAATAAGTCTTCTGAATGCTTAATACACTCTGTTAAAGCTTCATAATAAAATGTTCACCTCACTGCATGCTATTCCAAAGTCTACAATGCAAGATATGACTAACCTCTAAATCACAGTCCTTTTAAGGCACTGCCAATAAGGTAACTAATTCATGCATATTCATTACGAAAAAAATATGCCAAATAGCATTGTGCTACTGACTTTTCTAAGATCTTCTGTAGAATAGATTCTAGCTAATTTCTAATGTAAATAACTTGCCTTCAATACATACAAAATATTCTAAATGTCAAAGGATCATAAAATAACAGAGATAAAGTGATGGGCAGAGCTGACAATTTTTCAAAGCATCTTGGAGGATACAAAATACATTTTGTTGGTTCACAAACACTAAACTGGTTACTCCATGAGTACTGGATTTTAAAATGTATAACTGCCTCAAAAATCTCACCTCAGGAAAGGTTAATAAGCCTGAACTGGCAATATCATGAGATCTCTGATGGAATCTAATTAGCACGAAGTTCACATTCTGAGAACATTTTGTTAGACTGACAAGAGGTTAGAAAAGGAACAGATGATACATGAGAAAGGTCTTTTCCTCCTTAATATATGTGTATAATTTCCATTATGGGTAATTAGAACTTCATACATGGAACAGTTAAAGAATAGACCAGACCATATTTTTTTCCTTAAAAAACACTATTTTAGCAGCAATGGAACAGACTGCTGAGGTCAGAAGGGTCCCAGAGCTAGACAGTGTTTACAAAGCCAGGGAACAGGTTTCAGTGTGAAAGAAATTCTCCTAGCCACATGATGGAAACATAAGGAAATTATTCTGATGAATATGAAACATATTAAGCATTATTTAGTTTTCATCATAAAATAGTATAATGGGCTTTCGTTTTACTACACATAGCTTTTGGAGCATACATTTCTCCAACAAATAACAAATGGGAAAGCAAGTTGGAATTAGGCAAGCCCTGGAGATGGTATAAGGTAAAATGTCCATCCAAGCTGTGAGCTTGCTGTTGAATTGATGTTACTACTGAGTAAATGGAAATCAAAGGATGAGAGGAATAAAAACAGTATAAGGAAATTTGTAAACAGGTTTAGATGACACTCTTTTGGTCCCTGAGTTAGAAGCAAGCAAGGCTTTCCCTTCAGAAACTAGGTAATCTTTCAACAAAAAGGCAAAATAGGATGAAAGCAGGCAGCAATACATTCAAAAAGTATAAGGAGGTGTTCAATCTCTTCTGATTTATATGACCACCAATACCAGACTTGCCTACTAATTGTCCTTATTGCTATAATAATAGTTATATGATGTTCTATAGCAATCATTATTTCACACACCTTCTTCCCTCTCTACAGTGTGCTAAGGCTATGAGAAGCATGGCTGAACACATTTCCATTTTGTGGTTTTGACTCTCATTTTATCCTGAAAGTCACTAATTACCACAGAAGTTTCATGACGAAAAGTCAGATTTCTGACCTGAACTCCCCTGAGGTCAATGTACCTATGTAAAGGAGTAGGGCAGGGTAATGTTCTTACATATAATCCAAAGTATTTTTCTTTTTTGAAAATTTATGTTTCCTCCCTGGAATCATCTTGCAATTAAGACTAGGCCAAGGGGGTTAGGTTTATTGCCATTGATAAGAGGCAGGCAGACATTGCCTAGGGAAAAAAAAAGTCAATGCTTAGCTTTGAACTTAAAACTAAATGCCTCAGTTTGAGTTCTTTGGAAGCAGATGCTGAGACAGTTTAGCATGGGATAAATTTATTCAGGATTCACACCTGTGGCAAAGAGTGAGCGGAAGTAGGATCAGGCAGAGGGAGAAGTGGAACTGCCATACAGGTCAGAGAAAGCCTTGGATAGGTCAACTTCTAGCGGACTGTGGGTGTAAAGCCCCCTCTGTGTTTTGTATGTTTTGTGACCCATGAAGGGAAAAGAAGCTCCCTGCAGCTGAGGCTGCTGCTGGCAGCTGACGCTACAAATATTTTCTTGAAGAAGAATCTTGGCAGTGTATCTCTGAGTCAGGCACTGGCTTTGAATAAAACTCAACTGCAAAGTTTTCAGCCACATTTTTAAATGATAGAAAGGGGATTACTTGAACATCCTAAAGCTGGGTTTCTGCATGTCCACAACCTTGAATTAGAGGATTAATCTCAGAGTAAACCAAGAGTAGGGGGAATGCAAGCTTTAAAGTGAAGAAATTTACCACACCACTGACAAACTCCTTCCAAGACTGGTGAGGGTATGAGAAAGGAAACAGAGGATTTCATTATGATCTCTTGTGAAAATACTCAGAGATTTGGAGAATCTCTCAAAACCTCACTGATGATTCTCTGCATCCAGACCTAGCCTGGAGATTCTGGCAGCCTCTGGGAGAATCCTGCTTTGTATGGCCTGGGATTAGTAGAGTTGTAATGGCTGAGAAAGGCCTAAGAGTTGGGCTCCAGGGCTTCCTTACTGGGAATTGTTCATACCAGCCTCTTCAGGGAATGCAGATGAGACTTCTTTATTCTCTAGAGTTAGGAATCAGATATTTTGCGAGAAACAGTAGATATGAATAGACCTGGGGGTCAAAAGAAGGTCACTTGCACAAGCAGAAGCAATATCCATAGTCATTAAGTTTAAGTATTAACACAATCTCTAAATGATGAAGGGAACTAAAATTAAATTAAGATCAAACAAATGAAATTAAATAAAGTTGAATAAAATAAAAAATTCAATTCCTTTTTTTTTTCTAACCACATCTCTGGAGCTCAAGAGTGACAAAAGGCTAGAAGCTACTATATTGGACAAGTTATATACAGAAGATTATCTTTATCACAGAATGTTCTATTGGGCGGTGCTACTTGAGAGAAATGTGAGATTATTTCAAATATATATTTTTACATTTTTAACAGCTGAATTCTAATGTATCTTTTGGTCATGTCATATGAAGAAATAACTTTTCAACCCTGTTTAGAGCTAGGAAGAAGAAAAAAATATTTTTTTTGAAAATTAGATTGTAGCGAGGACAAGTTTTTCACTCTGCATGAAAACACCATACTCACTACAACTCTTGTGTTTTCATCAATTTGCATTCTAATCCAAATATCATATATCTGAAAAATTCCTTGATGAATCAGTCTCTCCACAAAGCCCTCTCTTATAGAATGCATGATCATTAAGTGTTATCCATCATTTCTCCAATACCCAAAGCAATATAAAAGCAATTAAGTTTGTCTCAGAAGACTTTGTATCAGGCTTCTTTTACCTAGCTTTTTTTTTTTTTTTTTTTTTTTGCAGTATGCAGGCCTCTCACTGTTGTGGCCTCTCCCGTTGCGGAGCCCAGGCTCCGGACACGCAGGCTCAGCGGCCATGGCTCACGGGCCCAGCCGCTGCGCAGCATGTGGGATCTTCCCGGACCGGGGCATGAACCCGTGTCCCTTGCATCGGCAGGCGGACTCTCAACCGCTGCACCACCAGGGAAGCCCTACCTAGCATATTTTTGAGGTTCTTATACATTGCAGCAGGCATCAGTGTTTCATTTCTTTTTGTAGCTGAATAATATTCTATTGTATGGATATGTACATTTTGTTAATCCATTCATTTGTTGATGGACATTTTGGTTGTTTCCACCTTTTGGTTACTGGGGATAATGATGCAAACATTTCTTGTTATGAAGGTACTTGTTTAAATACCAGTTTTTAATTCTTTGGGTTATACACTATAGAAGGGGGATTACTGGTTCATATGATAATTCCATTTAATATTTGGAGGAACCATCAGACAGTTCTCCACAGCTTTTGCAGCATTTTATATTCCAGCCACCAATGTATGAGGGTTCCACTTCTCCACATCCTCACCAACACGTTACCTTCCAATTCTTGTTTGTTTGTTTTTAATACATGCTACTTTAATGGGTATAAAATGTTTTTTATTTGTGTTTCCCTAAGCCCTAATAATGTTGAGTATCCTTTCATTTGCTTCTTGCCCATTTATATATCTTCTTTGTAGAAAGGTCTATTCAAGCTTAAAACACTCATTTAACATGTGAGAAAATAGACACCAAATAGTTTAATTGTTGTGGTTAGATAACAATAGAAATCATTATCAAATATTGATACTTATCTCCCACCAAGAATATATATTAAGCTTTGCAATTTTTATTCACTTTTTCTTCATAATAACTATGAAGTTTGTATGAAGGAATTTCTCATTTAACATATTTTACTCTCCACAAGAGTTAAGTAAAAGATTGGTTTAGAAATTGCTTTCTGATTCAAAACTCATTATTGGTAATATTTTGTTCATTTTTAGAATTGCTATCAAATTTTGGAGAGCTTTTATATAAATATTTTAAGAATTTAGGGATGTCCTCTTTTTTTTTTCACAATTCCTAACCTTGACTGTTCATTGATTTTACAAACTCACTATGAAATTTGTAATCTATACCCTCATTGCAGAAGCATACTATGAGTTTTAAGCTCATGTTTATTCATTTCAATAAGTCTTCTAAAAATAGTGATATTTTAATGACTTATAATATATGTATAGTAAATTGTGTAAAGTTCACTAACTTTAAACCTTAAGCTAAATGTATCTTTATCACCCAACAATACTATCACCCAAATCAAGAAATAGAGCATTCTCAGTATCTCAGAGTGGTCTCTTTTGTCCATTCCCAGTCTACCCTCATCTTTCAGAGGTGACAACTGTTGTTAATTCTTTCATAAAATTTGTCTATCCCTAGTACAGTATATTATATACTATTTTCTGTCTAGATTTTTTCATTCAGCATAATATCTCAGAGATTCATTCAAGTTGTTGCATTAGTTTGTTCTTTTTTTATTGCTTTGCAGATTTCTATTTTATGTATATAGCAAAATGTATGTATCTATTTTCTTGCTGATGATATCCAGGTTGTTTCCAGTTATTAGTTATTATAAATAAAACCATTTTTGGGTGGACATATATACTTACTTCTCTTGGACTCTTAGGGCTGAAATTGCTGTGTCATTTTTAGTTGTGATAAGCAACTTCTAAGATGGCCCACAATGATCTCCACTTCCTGGGGATCAACCCCTGTGAAATTTCTCCCACTTGGACATGGGATAGATTTACTGATTTACTCCTAAGAAACCTAATATGGTAGAAATAATGAGATGTCACTTCTGAAATTAGGACATAAAAATATTGGCTTCTTCCTGAAGTACAATTTCTTTCTCTCTCTTGGATTTCTAGAAGACATTCGAGCTAGCCCTATAAAATGGCCCAACTGAGTGAGCTCAAAAGTAGATATTCTGAAGACTTTCAACAGTGGTGTGATCCTGGAAACAGCTCTTCTGAAGTCCACTGACAGACGTGTGAGTAGGCTTCATGGGTAATCTTCCCTCAGTCAAAATTTGAGATGATTGCAGGATGAGCTGATATTTCAGTGAGAGACCCTGAGCAAGAAACAGCCAGCTAAACTGATTCATGATCTATGGAAACTGTGAGGTAAAAAATATATATATATATAGATTTTGTCTTAATTAATATAATTTTAAAACATATGTTTAGTTTTAATAATTATTGAGAGTAAGTTTTAAGTGTATCATTTTATACTTCAATCAACAATGTGTGAAAGTCCCAATTGTTCCACATCTTTGAAAACAGTTGGTATTGTCAGTCTTTTAAAGTTTAGTCATTGTGGTTAAATTATCATTTCTCTGAAATATGTGATATCATTTATCTGAAATGATATGTGGTATGGAGCACATTTTTTATTCTTATTAGCTACTTGTATATTTTTGTTTATGAACTGCCTGTAGAAATATTTTGCCTGTTTCTATGTTAGCTTTATATTTTTCTTATCAATGTATCAAGCTTCTTTATATGTCATACCTATGTCATTTGTCTAATATATATTTTCTAAAATCTTCTCATAGTCTGTGGCTTGCCTATTCCCTTTCCTAATGGTTTATTTTTGTGAAAAAGCAACTCTAATAACTCTGTCATAAATCACATGACTTTATTTTTTGACTCTATTTATTAACTATCATGCTTCATGAGTGTTTTGTCTATAATTGGACCATTACCACACTGTCTTAAATACTGTAATATGCTTTAAGTCTTAAATAAAAATAGGCATCTTCAAATTTGTATTTTTATTTAAGACTTTCTTAACTGTTTTGCTCCTTTTCATTTCAATATAAACCTTAGGATAGTCTTACAAATGTTCACACACACACACCTGCTAGGATTATGATTTGTATTGTATTGAAAGTATGGATCAGTTTGGACTTTACATTGTAAAACTATTGAGTTTTCCAATATATTAACTTGTATATCTCTCCATTTATTCAGTTGATTTAAATTCTTTCAATAATTTTGGAGTTTCTGCAGTAGATACCTTACACATATTAGATTTCTTCCTATATATTTTATATTATTTCTGCACTCAATATATTATATTTTAATTTCAATTTTGAATTTGCTAGTATATAGAAATGTAGTGCAATTACTGCTATTAGATTTTTTGTAGATTCTTTGAGATTTTCCATGAACACATTTATGTCATCTATGAATAAGTACATTTTTCCTTTCGATTATTTCTTTCCATATTTTTCTTGTTGCTTTGCCTAGGACCCTCATACATATTTGAGAGGTTGTAATACTAGAATTATTTGGCTTTTTACCATCATGAGGAAGAAAATACTCATTATTTCACTAATAAGTATATTTTGTCAGCACATCAAAGATAGTATTCCACTACCTTCTGTCTTCTTTATTGCTGTGGAAAAGTTTGCTGTCAGTCCACTTGTCATTGTTCTGTAAGTATTCTATCTTTAAAAAGTTGTCTTTTCTTTTACGGTTTGCACTTTCACTAAGATATATCAAGGTGTGAATTTTTTAAGTATATGAGCTTTGGATTGATTGTGCTACCCAAACTTTAAGATTCTTGTTCTTACCAAAAAGGTCCATGCTGTTTCTGGAAAATTCTCAGCAGTATATTCTTCACCTATTCCTTTCTTCTCTCAAATTCCCTTTATTATCTTCTTTCTTAACTCAAATATATAAGAGTTTTTCATTCCATTTTCCATTTTTAAATTTTTGTCAGTTTTCTTATATAACAAAGAGATAAGCAGATGGTTATCTCTTCAGATTGGATCACTGGCGACATTACTTTTTTCATCGAGTAAGGGTTTTTATGGGGAATTCTATTTTCACATAGTCATATCCTACATGAACTAAGTAGAAAGTCAAAATTATTATTGACTTAGGGATTAACTTATCAAGTAAGAAATAACAGTGAGACACTTTCATGGCATTCAAATTGATATAATACAATGAATAAAACAAATATTTACTAATGTTTTCATAAATAACATAATTTTCTCATACTTAATCTAGTTCCCCAGTTTAAATAATATGTATAATATGTAAGGGTTTATGTTTCCCAAGTTTATAATTTTACTACTAAACACGTTCATGAGCTTCAGACTCACATCCAAGGCCTGATGTTTATACTTCAAAGTTAAACCTTTCCAAAACAAAATTTCTGAATTCCTCCCAAAAAAGCCTATTCCTTCAAAATTAATCTTCATTTTATTATTGGCAAAATCACCCATCTAGTAACTCATGTCAAGTTTTTATATATTATTTTAAATGTTCCCTTTCCCTTACCCCCTACATCATCCCTCCACTACAGCCATGTTGGCTATACTCAAAAATTGCTCCTGAAATTAACATTTTTTCCACTGTTCACTGCTACTCTTCTAGGCCAAACTACCATAAGAACATTCCTGAACTTCTGCAATAGCCCCTTTATTATTCTCCTTTTTTCATTTTTGTCCCATTTTAGTACTTCTTCTAGGAAACAGCCAGGGTAATCCCTGAAAAAGACACATTAGTTATTTTTCCAGTTCTTAAGTGCTTCTACTGCCTTCTTACTTCAATTAGAATAAAATTCTACTGCTTTTCAGAGTCTTCAAGTCCTTGTTTGTCTATTCATCTCTCCAATCCCCACTTATATCACTTCTTCTTCATTGAAGTCTTTTAATAGCACTTGAGTTCTTGTTAAACCTTGAAAGTACCAAGGTTTTTCTTGCTAAAGCACTTCTTAAATTTTTAACGTCCTTTCCTCAATATTCTTCTTGCCACAGATATTTAAATCATTGTGTCTTTATCATCACTTTTTAAGGGAGTGCTTAAGCAGTGTCATGAAGACAGAGGAGACAGCCTGAATGGACTTTCACCATACAAGTCTAAGGTAGTTTGAGCATCAAAAATAATGGAAATAATGGTGTATAAAATTCAAGTGTGCATAAGAAAGAAAGAAAAAAGGAAAGAAAGAAAGAGAGAAAAAGAAAGAAAGAAAGAAAGATAGATAGATAGAAAGAAAGAAAAAAGGAAAGAAAGGTAATGTTTTTTTTTTTTTGTAGTGGAATTCCAACTAGTAAATGTAGAAGAAACGGTGGAGTTAAAACATTTATCATTTTTCAACTATCAAAGGAATAATTAATTGCATAAAGAATCAGAGATGGATGCTAAAGTTAGTGGTAAAAGTTTAATAAGGAAGAGGATATTTACCTAATTTTAATATATTTTCCCACAAATTACTTATCAATACAAATGGTAAAAATAATAATGTTATAGTGAAGAAACCTAACAAACATAACCTTAATCAAGTTATTAAAGTTGACTTTACCAAAAATGGGCCAAACCTATATCAGGTACTTTTTTATATGATGCACTAAGAAGAATATGATAACAACAGTATGCATAATCTGAATCTCATCATGAGAAAATATCAGACAAACTCAAACTGAGGAACATTCTACAAAAGCAAAACAAAATAAAACTGGTCTGTATTCTTCAAAAATGTTAATTTCATGTAATACATAGAAGTCTGAGAAACTGTTCCAGATTAAAGGGGATCAAACACACATGCCAAAAAAGTGGTATCATGTCTACAGTTACTCTGAAATAGTACAGATATATGAATATTAGACTAATTGTGAATTTCAAAAAAAAAATAATAATTTACTTTGGACTCAACTCCTCCAATTCTGCCTTGATTCATTTGAACCACATTTCCCACCTCCACATTGTATCTTACCTTTTTGTGGATGATTTCTGATAATTCATTGGACCTAGTGCATGTTCTAAGATAATTTTTTTCTTTATAAAATGATTGATTTGTCAGAGAGGTAAATCAAAAAATATTTATGCATCGAAGCTAAACATATGGCAAACACCTGAAAATAGGTCAAGAAGTGGGACTATTGCTATAAGAACTTTAAAACTATCAGTATTACCTTCTGGCCTATAAAGATAATGAAGGCTAGGAAAACTCTACAGTAAATATCTTGATGATTTCTCATACAACTTTATAACCCTCTTCTGTTTATTACTTCGAATAAACTGTTTTTGGACTTTGCAATGTTTTTAATATTTTATCAGTTGTAAATGAAATTCAGCTTTTCTATTGAAATTGCTAAGTGGCTAGACTATAATCTTTGGAAACAATGTTTATTACCTATATTATATATCAAGCAGTGCTAAAAGTTTGATTTAAAAAATATAACATAAAAAGTGAGAGTTAAAATATGTAGTCATTGGAATCATTTTTTGTTGTTAAATTGCTGTGGAAAATATATAAGATTAGAAAAATAAATGTCTACTCAATGTCATGCTGTTTTCTTTGTTAAAACATATAAGACATAGTATATTATTTACTTAACAAAAATGTTAATTAATCACCAACTATGTACAGGCTATGAGCTATTTGCTGGGGGTTGTGGGTACACACATATGACCTGGCATATGTAGGGGTTTCTAAGCTGAAGACAAGACTGCACTCTAGAGCCTGGAGGAAATGAGATGCTGTATCTTTATTCTTAAAAGGCATCTCCATTTTCCATTACGAAATTCAGAATTTTAAAGAAGTTAGGCAAATTGGATAAATTCCTCTAGAGCACCATTCTTTTGTTTTCATAAAATTGTTGGTGCATTAAAAGTGGGAAAATGAAGCCACATTTTTGTTTATATCATGCTATCAGGTTTGGCAAGATATAGCCCATGGTTCTCTAACTGCTTTCCTTCTTTAATTTTTAGACCCAGACACTTTTTCACAGAAATTCAATCCTTATATTCTTCATTCCTTTCCATTTAATTCATCAACAAGTGGCTCTACATGAGATTTTGAGAGTCAACATAAATTTTATTATTTTTTTCTTAAACATAGGAAGCTGTATTTTACCAAGGGTAAACAAAAATATTTAACTTCAGTTTGACTTCATCCAGTAATATACATACTTGTGTGCTTATTTGTGTATGCTACTTTTGGTAAAACAGATTTCTTCCTCTGTTCTAAAAACTTTACTGGCATGATAACGAATGAAGTGGAAGGAAGGAAAGAATACACATGACATTCAGCATGAACAAATTAATCATCCTTGAATAAAATGTTGAGGGAATAATGAGTTTACACCACAAGAAATAATTAATTCATTCTATTCCTCCAGTGTTTAAGTTGTATTCATTGGTACTAAATATTTTATAAACTAATGTTTTAGAAAAAGTAACATCTAATACTTACTAGAAACCATCTGTCATTTGTTTTGTACAATATGTATTATGTATTTCTTAATTTTTATATAATCTTGAGAATTAAGAACAATTATTTACATTATACAAATGAGAAATTTAAGGCATTGAAAGAGTAAGTATCATCCTCAATCACACACCTATAATTGAGTGACTAAAACAGGATTCATACCCTTTCCTCCTGATTGCAAGGTCTATGAATTTTAGCATACCTTATACTTTCTCATTCTATTTGGCATATAACCCACTATGACCTTCAAATTTTTTAAAAAGGAATAAATTAGTTTGATTTGTCTCAATCTTCATTGAACTTTTAGTTCACTTATATTAAAAATATGTCAAAGATCACCAGTTGGTAAAATTTTATGTTTCTTCACATGTTCATAAGTAGTTTGTGCATCAAAATGGGATTGATTTAGGTACTATTATTCAAAGTCCTGGCTTTCACCTTTAAAGCTTATTCTTCTTTGTCAATGATTAAGATCTTGAAATTAAATATAAATCCATTATTAAATTTATTAACAACATTTATAAGATTATAAATAACAAATGAATATTATTGGTAATGAGCTAAGGGAGTTAAGTTTATAAACAGTCCTCGTCTAGAAGTTTCCTTAAGAATTATATAAAAGGTGTTTTCCTACTAAATTCTTATTTAAATGTGGTTAAACAACTGGACACAGAAGTCTTCCTCCTATTAAAGCTCAACTTAAGCCTTAAAAACCACTTCTACATTTCATTGCACAAAGTTAAAGAATACATAATTTCATTGACTGTAGAAAACCTGAAGCAACTTGTTCCTTGTAGAAAAGGAACATTGAGTTGGGTAAATATGTAGACAATTTTTTTGCCAATTTTTCACAAGCACATGAACAACATTTTTCCAAAAATGAAATGTTAGCTTTATTATTATATTAGAAAATCAGAAAGTGATTCTAAGATTCAAATAATCTGTTATTTCACTGGTGATGATGATGATGATGACAATGATCATGATAATGATGATGCAATTATTGATATGCATACATGTGTGCCGACTATGGGACAGAGTTTACAACTAAAAGGCCAGGTTTAAAGTCCTCATATAGGTTAAACAAATAGATGCATAGAAAGGATGACACAAGTACAGTGTTTAGTCCTTCAGATCGACCCACAAGTTGCCACCTGCTGCTGGATTCAAACATTTTTCTTTGTGGCTGAATAACACATTAGATAAAAGTTACATAGAGATTACTTTCAGTTAATCTCTGGAAAGATTATGTAAGAGAATGAAGCTACCCTAAAATAAGAAGTAGGACGCTGAGAGCATATATCTCACCTCCCAGAATAGTTGTATTTTTTGACTATCTCCATATATTATTATAGCACCAATTGCAATATATGTTCATGTTTGTTATGTCTGCTTGCTGTATCTGTCCATTTCTAAGATAGAAGTGTTGAGGTGTCCAGCTATGATAATGGATTCATCTATTTCTCCTTGCAGCTGTATGAGTTTTTGCCTCAAATAGTTTGATGCTCCATGGCTAGGTTTACACACTGTAAGAATTGCTTACGTCTTCTTGGAGAATTGACCTCTTTACCACTATGTAGTACCCTTTTTTATCTCTGATAATTTTTCTTTAAATTAATATAGCTACTCTGCTTTATTTTGATTAATACTAACCTGGTATATATTTGCCATCTGTTTACTTTTAATCTATATGTATCTTTATATTTAAAGTGAGTTTCCGGTAGGAAACATATAGTTGGGTCATGCTTTTTGCTCTACTCTGACAATATCTGTCTTTTAATTGGTGCATTTAGATCATTGACATTCAAAGTGATGAGTGATATACTTGGATTAATGTCTACTATATTCTTTATTGTTTTGTACTTGTTGTTCTGGTTCTTTGGTCCTATTTTTTTCTTCTACTCTTTTTCTGCCTTTTGTGGTTTTAATTAAGCAATTTATATTATTCCATGATTTTTTTCCTTTCTTAACACATCAGTAATACTTTTTTGCACTTTTTTTAGTGGTTTCCCTACAGTTTGCAATATATGTTTATAACTAATCTAAGTTCACTTTCAAATAATAATATACCACTTCATGAGTAGTATGAGTACCTTATAATAACAAAATGATCTTAATTTCTTTCTCCTGTCTCTTGTAACACTGCTGTTATTCATTTCACTTATATATAAACATAATCAGGTATATAAATATATACATGATATATACATAAGCATACCTAATCAAATACTGTGTGGCTATTATTATTTTAACAAACTGTTACTTGTTAGATCAACTAAGAATAAGAAAAATTAATTTTTTAATTATACCTTCACTTATTCTTTATTCAATGTATTTTCTTTCTTTAGATAGATGGGAGTTTCTGACCTATATTATTATTTTTTTCTCTCTGAAGAATTTGTTTTAGAACTTCTTGCAAGGCAGGTCTATTTTCAACAAATCCCTCGATTTTTATTTGTCTTCAAAAGGCTTTATTTCTCCTTCACTTTTGAAGGATAATTTTGAGGAGGACAGAATTCGAAGCTGGTATTTTTTTTCTCAACACTTTAAATATTTTATTCCACTCCCTTCTTGCTTGCCTGTTTTTTGAGGAAATGTTAGATATAATTCTAATCTTTGCTCCTCTGTAAGTAAGGTGTTTTTTCTCTCTGACTTGTTTCAGAATTTTTTCTTCTTATTTCATTTTCTGTAATTTGAAAATTATATGCAGTGGTGCAGTTCTTTGACATTTATGCTGCTTGGTATTCTCTGAGCTTCCTGGATCTGTGGCTTAGCGTCTGATATTAATTTACAGAAATTCTCAGTCATTATTGTTTCAAATATTTCTGTCCCTTTCTCTCTTTCTTCTTCTTCTGGTATTCCCATTACATGTATGTTACATTTTTTGTAGTTGTCCCAGTCCTCGGATATTCTGTTCTGCTGTTTTTGAGGATTCTTTTGATTTATTCTCTATGTCAAAGATTCTTTCCTCAGCCATATACACTCTACAAATATGTCCATCAAAGGCATTCTTCATTTCTGTTACAGTGTTTTTTATCTCTATCATTTCATTTTGTTCTTTTTTAGGATTTCCATCTCCTCTGCTTACGTTGCCCATTTGTTCTTGCAGGTTGCCTACTTTATCCATTAGAGTGGTTGGTTTAAATTTCCATTCTGATGATTCCAACATCACTGCCATGTCCGGTTCTGATGTTTTCTCTGTCTCTTCAAATAGTATTTTTTTTTTGTATTTAAGAATGCCTTGTAATTTTTACTGATAGCTGGACATGATGTATTATATAAATAGGACTTTAGTAATTTAATGGTGAAGTGTGGGGGGAGCAGAAGCATTGTATAGTCCTATGATGAGGTCTCAGTCTTTTAGTGAGCTTATACTTTCTGACTGCTTACTTTGCAGGTGTTTCTCAGTTTTTTTCTCCCTCATTTAGTGGTACAGGGTGGCTACAGAGGTCTTGAGTGTTGGGTATTTTCCTTCCCTAGGTCAGTTAAGCTCTAGTAATACCCTACGAGGTTAGGCTTTGGCTACATAGCTTCCTCTGAGGGCAGATCTTGTTCAGAAGAACACAGTTATCTGGAATATTTCAAATTGGTTTCTTTTCCCCTCCCCATATTGGAAACCTGAAGGACTTTTTGTCAGATATTTACTATGGAAACCTGGTAGAGCTCTTTGGGGGTAAATCTCATAATATTGTGGGTTCCCTCCTATAACTGGGTCCCCCTGGAATTTTTAATTCTCTGACTCTCGTACTCAGACTCTATCATTTTTTCTATTAACAGTACAGATTTTCCTACCCAGCACTGGTTCCCATGGAAATTTCTGCTTGTGAGTTTCTAAATCATAACTGCCTATATTTGCTTCTCTGTCTCTCCAGTCCTGGGGACTGTGGCTTTCTCTGTGCCCTCTCCTCTCTTATTAATCCAAGAGAGTTGTTGATTTTCATCCTGTTCAGCTTTTTACTTGTTGTTGAGATGGAATGGAAACTTTCTCTCTCCTTACATGCAGAATCAGTAACCAAAGTCTAGATTTCACTTATATATCTCTTTAATGAGACTATGATCTTCCAAAGGACAATGACTCTGTTTTATTCAACTCTGTATCCTTCAAGACTCATGGAAGGCTGCCACCTTATAAAAGTCTTGTGAATTAAGAACTATGTTTAATTATAATTAAAGTATTAAAGTTGTTTAATCATAATTGTGCCTTCTTCCTTCTACTCGTCACACATTATGAGATCAATTTCAATAGGACATGTCTGGGATGCAGCTGAAACTTTACTCTTTGAATGGTATGTAAAAATTGATGGACAAGAAACACTCTAGAGTATAAGGATTTCCAAAAATCAACTCTTCCAGAAAAGCAACAAAAACACTGGCAAAAGTGTCAAAATTATTGTTGGCCTCTTGAATATGGTATGCCAGGATAAAATGGAATGGCATCTTTAAAGTTCTGAAAAATATTCTCAATATTGAAGTCTGTATCTAGTGAAAATATACTTTAAATATGATGGTGGAAATACTTTTCCAGATCAATGAATATTGAGTGAATTTGTCATCAGTGAACAACTGGAGCATTGTCATAGTAAATACAATTCATTGTATAAAGCAAGAATGTGTAAACCTGTAAATAAGTAAATAAAATTAATGTAAAAATAAATATGCTGGAAAGGAACACTTTCTGACAGAATAATATCAATTAAAATAGAAGTCATGACAAATCAGAAAATCATCACTTGATGCTAAAATTTGTTGGTGAAAGATTGATGAGAAGGAGGATAATTCATAGTTTTGCAATTTTCATGGATTTCTTATTAATATGATGAGAAAAACAGTATCTATACAGTGGAGAAAGTTTTCAGATACCACATTAACTACATTATCATATTTATTGCTACCAATCTGTGAAGAAATCAATCTTGTGCCTCCTGATATTATGTTGAGAAGAAAACATAACTTCTGTGACATTTCTGCCAAAAATGCATTACTTGAATCTCATCCTGAGAAAACATCAGACAAGCTTAAAATGCAAGACATTCCATAAAATGACAAACTTTTAATCTTAAAGAATATCAAGGTGATGAAAAATAGTGGATGAGGAAATAATCCAGATTAAAGTAAATTAATAAAACATTACAGCCAAATGAAATGTGTGATCCCAGATTATATTCTAAAAAGGGGGGGGGATAGCTATACATCAGCAAAGTATGAGACATTTAAATATAAACTATTGGATGGCTAAGAGTAGTTTTTCAATGCTAGATTTCCTAATTTTAATAAGTTAATTATTTTTTTTAAAGAGAGTGTTCTCGGAAAATGCGTAACTATTAAAGAGTGAAAGAGTACAATTTCTCCAATTTACTCCCAGTTGTTTACACACACACACACACACAAAGGTTTACAATATGCATCTTAAACTTCCCTACTCTACTGTCAAAATAGATCATACAACCTCATACATAATGTAAAATCCAGCAACAGTGCACATTAACTTCCCTGTCACATTCTTTAAATTCTGCTAATGATTTTATGCATTTTATTTCTACACATCTTATAAACTGTATAGTTCTTCAAAATTATTTTTGCTTCAAACAGCCAATTTTTTAAAGCATATTAAAATTCAAGAGAAAATATTTTATATCTACCATCACATTTTATATCTTGGTGCTCTTCATTGATTTGTGTTGATCAGAGTTTCCATCATGTAGTATTTTCTCTCAGTCTCAAGACTTTAACATTTTCCACAGAGCAGCTGGTGATAAAATCCTTTGGCTTTTGCTTGTCTAAAAAGTTCTTCATTTCATTTTAAATTTTAAAGCACATTTTTTCTGTATATAAAAAATTTAGGTTATTTATTTTCTTTCGATACTTATAATAAGTCTCTGACTCCATTTATTCCAATGAAAAGTTAACCATCTTTCTTATTGCTGTTGTCCTATGTAATGGTTCCCCACACCTTATGGCTTTTCAGATTTTTCTCTTTATCAGTGGTTAAGTTGTGCTTGGTGTGGTTTTCTTGTGTTTATTCTGTTTAGACTTTACTGAGCCTCTTGAATCTCTGAATTTTTTAGTTTTATTCAGATTTGAAAATAAATTCATCCATAATTTTTTCAAATAATTATTTGGTAGTCTCTCCCACATGCCTTTTACCCTGGGACTCCAGTTACATCATATTTGACTACCCAGTATCCTTCCACAGGTACTGAGTTTCATTCACTATTCTCCATCATTTTTTTCTCTCTCTTTTAAAAAATACCTTATAATATGTTGTCTTCTTGTTCACTGATCTTCTCTTTAGTACTGTTTTATTTGTTTTTAAACCCATTCTATGAGTTTGTCTAAAAAACAGTCTGATACTGTACTTTCAGCTCTGGAAGTTAAATTTGATGATTTCTATAGTTGCAGTTTCTCTTCTTGCTATATGTTTTCCATAATTCTTGAACATATTTATAATAACAAAGTCCTTTCTTTGTAATTCCTTTTTCTCTGTCATTTCTAGTTCTGTATCTATGACTACTTTCTATCCTATGGTTCACACTTCTTTGTTAGTTTAGTATTTGTGGGCTGGATGCCAGACAGTATGGTTGTTATAGTCTTGAATATTATTGTTATGTTGTGCCTTTAAAGCCTGTTGAACGTTTGTTCTATTTTTTTCTTGGGGGGGGAGATTTTTAAGTTACTTGCCAGTCACCTTGATTCTTATGAAGTTTGATTTTAAACTTAATCAAGATGCTTCTAGCATAACTTTTCTCTCCTACTACTTTAGACTTACTACTAAGGTGTGATCCTCTGAGATCCTTACTGAATTATCTGAATGCTAAGTAAAGTTTCTCTACTATAACTAACTGGAATTCCAATGTCTTCCAGCGCTGTATGTGTTCTGAGGATTTTTAGCTAATATTTGTTTGATAGTTTTTGTTGGTTTTGTCCAGTCCTGTGACATTTCTCTATGCATATGTAGTTTAAAATTCAGACAGACTCAACTGCAGAGTTTTGAAACTCTTTCTCTGAGTACCTCCTTCATCTCAGTGCACTGTCCCACAAATTCTAACCCTGTTGGTTTCTCTGAACTCCCTATTTCCTCAGTTCAGTGAAATACCTTTTCATCATCTCTGTGGTTCTCCCCTCCATGCACAGCAGTATGGAGATGCATTTCCAAGAAAAACACAAGCTTTATTTAACTATTTATTTATTTGTTTTTTTGGCTGTGCTGAGCAGCTTGTGGGATCTTAGTTCCCCAGCCAGGGATCGAAACTGTGCCCCCTGCAGTGGAAGCACAGTCTCTTAACCATTGGACCTCCAGAAACAATCCTGAAGGAAAAAAACCAAAGCAGGAGGCATAACTCTCCCAGACTTCAGATAATAATACAAAGTTACAGCAATCAAAACAGTGTGGTATTGGTACAAAAACAGACATATAGATCAATGGAACAGAATAGAAGGCCCAGAAATAAACCCACACACCTACAGTCAATTAATCTTCAACAAAGGAGACAAGAATATAAAATGGGGAAAATGATGCTCTTCAGCAAGTGATGCTGGGAAAGTTGGACAGCTGCATGTAAATCAATGAAGTTAGAATACACCCTCACACCATGTGCAAAAATAAACTCAAAATGGCTTAAAGACTTAAACATAAGACACAACAACATAAAACTTCTAGAATAGAGCATAGGCAAAACATTCTCTGACATAA
Organism: Hyperoodon ampullatus; assembly: GCF_949752795.1. NCBI lineage: Eukaryota > Metazoa > Chordata > Mammalia > Artiodactyla > Ziphiidae > Hyperoodon > Hyperoodon ampullatus. Next base: position 171,563,715 of record NC_136914.1, read on the forward strand.
ATCATACCAATGTTTTCTTAGGTCAGTCCCCCAAGGTAATAGAAAGAAAAACAAAAATAAACAAATGGGAATAGTGGTAATGTAAGTTGTTGCAGTTACTATGGGAAACAGTGTGGAGGTTCCTCAGAAAACTAAAAATAGAATTACCATATGATCCAGCAATCCCACTCCTGGGCATATACCTGGACAAAGTTATAATTCAAAAAGATACATGCACCTCTATGTTCATGGCAACAGTATTCACAATAGCCAAAACATGGAAACAACCTAAATGTCCATCAACAGATGAATGGATAAAGAACATGTGGTACATAGATACAGTAGAATACTGCTTGGCCATTAAAAAGAACAAAATAATGTCATTTGCAGCAACATGGATGCAACTAGAGATTATCATAATAAGTGAAGTAAGTCAGAAAGAGAAAAACAAATGCCATAAGATGTCACTTACTTATGGAATCTAAAATATGGCACAAATGAACCTATCTACAAAACAGAAACAGACTCACAGACATTGAGAACAGATTTGTGGTTGCCAAGGGGGAGGGGGTTGGGGGAGGGAAGGACTGGGAGTTTGGGGTTAGCAGATGTAAACTATTATACATAGGATGGTTAAGCAAAAAGGTCCTACTGTATAACACAGGGAACTATATTCAATATCCTGTGATAAACTATAATGGAAAAGAATATAAAAAAAGAGTGTCTATATGTGTATAACTGAGTCACTTTGCTGCACAGCAGAGATTGGCACAGCACTGTATATCAACTATACTTCAATAAAAAATTTTAAAAAGATAAAGAAAAAGACAAACTTTCTTATTCATTCCCCTTCTCTCAGGTTGCCAGTCTTTTGTTGACTATTGTCTGTTGGCAGTCTGAGCATGAACACTGTGGTCCCTCATATGTAGAAGACTCCAAATATTTGCTGTTGGAGTCTGTTGCCTAACATTTGGCCTCTGCATGATACTTTAAACTCAATATACAATTTAATGTATTAAAAATAAGTTTCCTCTTTCAACACCTTCAAATTTTGTTTAATGCCACATTTATTTGTAAACATAGAGCATGATTTTAAAATAAAAGTCAGTGTATATTTATATATTTATATAATTTATTGTTTAATAAAAAGCATCTTTTTATTCTTATAAAAATAAAGAGGAGCATTCTAAGCTAAGAGGAGAACATGGAATTTTGAAGACTGCCTATTTTCTGGACTGCCATTGGGATTGTGCAGATTGTATTAATTTACTTTGTATTTGTCAGCTTCACATATGCCATTGTTGAATGGAATTTTTGAACTCATAACAACGTACCAAATGTCCTTCTCCTCTGAATTTATATAGTGAAATGAGCTTGTTGTGCATCCTTGGATTAAAGGAGAGGAGAATGGATGGTTAAATTGTTAAATTCCTCAAGTTCTCAAATGCAAGGCCATTCATTGCAGCTATTCTAGCTCATTTTTGCACTTTTTGATCTCTTGAAATGTAAGTATCTCTGTAAATTTCAAGTTGTTATCAGGGCATTCTTCTTTCTTTTACTACACCTGAACTGTAGTGTTACATATGCATGGTACATTTAGAATTTGCCAAAATTATCTATAAGTATTATAGGTCCTTGACCTTATCAAGCTCAAGTGCTTAAATATGTTCTGCATTCGTTCACGGTGTAAAGGTCAGTTTGAATTTCTACCTTTTTATCTACAAATGTCCAACTTAGTTGTATATAAAACTATATATATATATATATATATATATATATACTGTTTAAATTATATAGCTTCCCTAAATATCAGAAATTTATGGCAGATATGGCAGGAGATTTTATTGTGGCTTAAATAATAACCTTTTCCCTCCTCACTAATGCCAGCCTTAACTCAGAATGTGACCTTATTTATTTCTATAAAGGAATAGAATATTTGAAGGTGTAATTAGTTAGGGATATTGAGATCAAATAATCCTGGATTTAAGGTGTGCCATGGAGAGGCACACAGAGGAGAAAGCCATGTGAATATGAAGCAGAGATTAGAATTAAGCAACACAAGCCAAGGAACCCCTGGGATAAATAGAAGTTGGAAGAGGCAAGAAAGTATTCTTTCTTAGAGACTTCAGAAGAGCATGGCTCTGCTGACACTTTGATTTTGAACTTCTAGCCTCCAAAACTAAAAGAGTAGATTTCTCTTGTTTTACGCCACCAAATTGTGGTAATGTGTTATGGAAGCCTAAGAAACTCATATATGTATGTTTTAAAAATAAATATTTCAAGGAATGGGAAGGAATAAATTAGGATTATGGGATTAACAGATACACACCACTATATATAAAATAGATAAACAAAAGGATTTACCGTATAACACAGGGAACTATATTCAATATCTTGTAATAACCTATAATAGAAAAGAGTCTGGAAAGAATATATATAACCTAATCACTTTGCTGTATATCTGAAACTAACACAATATTGTAAATCAACTATAAATCAATAAAATATAAATAATTAATAAAAAATAATTTTTAAATTCTTTCATATGTCATATTAACTATACATCTTTAAGAATCACTTACAAAATACACTTCTGATGACAAAAACATAGAAATTATATAAGTAGCCTTAAAGATAGAATTAACTAAAACAATAGAATACCTTGTACACTTAAATTTTGACCACATAATTTGATGCTGGGTTTTGATAACTGCTTGATGTCTGGCTGATTCCACAGTTGAGGCGACCATGATAAACCTATAGAAATGTTGAGATTGCCAATTACTTTTAACTCTTTGTTCTTCCCTAAAATGTCTTATGATCACAACTCCAATTACAGGCAATTTTAAAATGGAATATTTCTGTATGGGCATTTTATGGGTGAGAGAGAGGTTTTTCTACTTTTCCCAGCTTTCCAAGAATACAGAACTCTGTAATTGACCCAATCAACTTGGAAATGACTATATCAAATACTCTGGCTAAGTGCAGACTTATATGAAACTAATTGAAGAGGAAACTAGATTTTGGTACCACCTCATTATCTGCAGTGAAGTGACCACCATCTAGTAGGATAACATTACTTAAATTGTGAGTTCCACAAGAAAATAATAGGTATTTCCTCCAATAAATTGTTCTGTGGTGAAAAATATGTAGTTAAATTTAAATGTGTTTCTTTAAGAAATCCTTATAGTCTTTAAGAAACTAGTATGTACTATCTACGCAAGATTTCTCAAACTTATTTGCCCTTTTAACCCTATTGTCATAGAGTAGAGTATCTATAGAAACTGCAAGGATGTGTGCTCTGAGGAGTATAGTTTGGAATTAGCTCTCTAATGATTGGTGGCATCATGGACTTTTATAGTAATAATGACAATATTTACTCTAAATACTTTCTTACACTTTTGTAATACAAAATATTAAATTACGTTAATAGTCTGTTTCAGGAACTGTTCTTGACTTTTTTTTTTTTTTTTTTTTTTTTTTTTTGGCCGTGCCATGCAGCATGTGGTATCTTAGATCCCTGACCAGGGTTTGAACCTGCAGCTCCTGCAGTGGAAGCACGGGGTCTTAACCACTGGATGACCAGGGAAGTTCCTAGACATTTTCATTTTATTACAACATTTAATCTTCTCAATTATCTTGTGAGAGAGGTAATTCTAATATCTCCATTTAACATATTCACATAACATACTAAATGTACCATAGCTGGTTCTTGTTACAGTAGGAATTTGGAGCCCATGTAATCTGGCTACAGAGTTTTTGGATTTAACATGCAACAAGGACTTATGGTTAAATGTTTAAGCTTGATAAAGAGAAGAATAAGCTAAGAAAGCAAATCAGTGTTTCTTAACTTTTTTTTTTTTTGCTTTTTTTGTTTGTTTGTTTCACGGTACACGGGTCTCTCACTGTTGTGGCCTCTCCCGTTGCAGAGTATAGGCTCCAGACGCGCAGGCTCAGTGGCCATGGCTCACGGGCCCAGCTGCTCTGTGGCATGTGGGATCTTCCCAGACCAGGGCATGAACTCGTGTCCCCTGCATCAGCAGGTGGACTCTCAACCACTGCACCACCAGGGAAGCCCTGCATTTTTTAATAGATCTTTATTGGAGTATAATTGCTTCACAATAGTGTGTTAGTTTCTATTGCACAACAAAGTGAGTCAGTCATATGCACACACATGTCCCCATATCCCCTCCTTCTTGAGCCTCCCTCCCATCCTCCCTAGCCCTATCATGTACTCATTTGGGAATCCTAAGAAAACTAGAGAATCTATCCTCATAATAATGTATACACATATATCCAACAGATGTATTTGTTTTACATGCAATCTCCTAAAGCATCCAATAAATATGAGGTTGAAAGTTACTTACATAACTATCATTAAGTATGACTAAATTAATGAGTGTCATAAGCAGAAAAATCATGAAAATAGATTAGTGTGTAGTAGAAGTATATGAAACTTTTGAAGTTGGGGTCTGGAAAGTCAATTAAATTATTCTCTATCATTCAACAGGCTGGAATGGTATCCAGACAGATGTTGTTGTTTGTTTTGACAATTTCTATCTTTGTTTTCTGTTCATTTTCTCAAAATTCTTTGGGTAACTGATTATTCTTAATCTGAACAAAATAACTGCTGTGATCTGATGGGATAGGACAGACCTCTAATTTACACTTTTACTCTGATTAAATCTATGTAGTTCAGGGTTTTATTTTAATTTGACTCAGTTTATCAATTTATTCTCATATAAAAGATGTAAGTTAAAATTCTGACTTAATTTTAAGTCAGAATTGGATTTGCAAATCAAAACAGTGAAATGAAAGTTTATGTAAAATTAAATAGGCTTTTATTCAGTATTTAAACAAGGGAATCTAAATGAGTTTGTTTGTTTGTTTTCATTTAAATAAATGTATTAGTTGAATAGGAGTTGACTGTGCCCAAAACATATAATTTATTTATAATAGACTATTTAGTATTTTCAGAATAATGGTGGAAGTGTGGATTGCTTGAATGTAGCCTAGCAGAGTGAAATGATGTGGAAATTGTAGAAAGATAAGCCTGAGTTCAAAATAATTTATTCAAAAAATATCCATCGAGTATGTATTGGGTAGTGTAACATTATGCTGCTGAGGGCAGAGATTACATTTTGTTTTCCAATGTATTCTTCATCTCAAACAGTTTACCATTTATGATCTGTATTACTTGGGGCAAATGACTTAATTTCTCTTTATGTGCATAGAAGTAATTATTTTTACCTGCTTAATGACCTCCTATAATTACCTGTTCAATTTAAATCACATGACAGCATCCAGACAACAACTCAACTGGGTCTAGCACAATGTATGTGTCTCAATGAGAATCTGTTGAATAATTGCATAATGAAGAAATAACTGTTGTTCAGAGGGTTAATAAATATTAAAAATATCATGGTATATACCAGTATACAGTAATTGCTGAAAATATATTTTTATTTTTCCTCTTTTTCTTTCTGTATAATTTTACAAAGCCCAGAAAATCTTAAGTTAAAAAGTAGGATGTCATGTGCATGATAGTTACTAAACTTGAGGTTAATGAACACCTCTGGGCAAACAGTGTATTTTTCTGAATGTCTCTTTAGTGCTTGCTTTGTTCTTATATTCAGTGTTCTCACATTATATGTTTATGGGTAAAGAAACAGTGACTTATCAAGTTCCCACTCTATAAAGAGCATTGTTTTGAGTTTCATGAAGACTGCAGGAAGACCAAGCTCCTCTCAAAAAGCATAATATTTTAGAGGAGGCAAAACAAGCTTAGTCCTCAAAAATACTAGCAAAGGAAAAATATAACCTTATATGGCTTTGTAGTGTCAAATGGAATGCCAGAACAATTGAAGTGCCTAGAACCAGATGGGCTTACTCTGAAAAGGTTAATGGAGATGAAATTGCTTTTTTCCCATTAAATAGGAAATCCATTTATTGTGCCACTGGTTCAGTACAAAGTGCTTTACATATATTTTGTTTACTTTTCACAATAACTCAGAGCAAGCATCCATTTTTAGGTAGTCAAACTAAAGCTCAGAGAGTTTAAGTCATAATTTTCAAGATTATACATCTTAAAATAAAAGAGCCAAAATTCGAGCTTGAACTTCATATCCATGCTACAGCCATCAGCTCCACCAGAAATCTCAGAAGTCAAAATTAGATAGTTTCAGTTGAATGTAAGTGGAAGCCTGCTTGAATCCCCTCTCAACAAATTCTAGTGGCAAGACACATAAAGATTACTAATTATTTTAGTTCAAGAAACCTAAATTAACTGCTAGAAACATGGATAGGGTTACAGTCATTGTTTTAGACCAGTGAGAGTCTAATACTAGATTTGGGGGTGCAGTCAATCCCACACAACACCAGGGCAGGTACACAGTGTGGAATCAAATGAGTGGTGGGGAAAGAACCACTGACCCACTAAAACTACTACACATTTAAGTGAACACACTGATGTGTATATTTGATCATTTAAAAATTAACAAATCCAAAGAAGTGAGAAATTGTCTCTGTTTAATTAACAATTATTTTAAAATAACTCACTATTTCATATGAGGATGACTTTTAAGTTCAACTGGCATATCAAAGTACTAAAGAAATCCAGATCTCTCTGGATTTATAAATCAATGGCTGTAGAACTATGAATTTAATTATGTGCTTTGGAAAAGAAATGAAATAAAAGAAATGAGAGTTTTACTATGCTAAGGAGGAACAGAGTAAATTTGTACACTCTAGGACAATTGAATATTTGAAATAAAATTTGGGAAAGTAGAGGTGGTAAGCACATTAATTAATTTATTTCATCCTGAGATAGTAATATTTCCTCTGTGTTACCTATATGAGAACCAGTAAGGCATTTCCCAGAATACAGATGAGTTGAATGTCAAAATGATATAGATTCAGATTTGCCTGTGCTCAGGTTCTGACAATGCCATTTCCTAGCTGCATTATTTTGGACATGTAACCGTTTATCTCACTCTGTTTCCTCACTTGTAATATACTACTAATAATAGTAGCTGCTTTGCACTGCTGTTGTAAAGAATACTGAATGAGATAATGTATATCAGTCAAATGCCTGATGTTTATAGGCTCAGTGAATGCTTGATATTAATATTCTTTTTTTTGGGGGGGGTACGCGGGGCTCTCACTGCTGTGGCCTCTCCCATTGCAGAGCACAGGCTCCGGACGCGCAGGCTCAGTGGCCATGGCTCGTGGGCTCAGCTGCTCCGTGGCATATGGGATCTTCCCGGACCGGGGCACGAACCCGTGCCCCCTGCATCGGCAGGCAGACTCTCAACCACTGCGCCACCAGGGAAGCCCGTTGATATTAATATTCTTTAGATTAACAGAGCGTTAGACTTCCTAAGATTTTGTGCAAGTTTATCTGCAGAGCCCTCTATCTGTTTGTTATTTCTGATATTCTGCTTAAATTACTCCTATCCAATGTCGTTTTTCTATCTGTGAAGACCTAAAAGAGGAGTGATAGGAACAAGGATAAACAAGTTGTTTTGGCATTCTTAGAAACAGACTTTCATCACTGATTTGCTTTCCTTTTCCAGGCATTTCTTTATTTGCATAATGACAAAAAAAAAAAAGCTACTAAGGGTTACATGCCATGCAGTCAGAGGAAAACTTGGCATGACTTTGAAACTTAATGATCAAAGCACTAGGGATGCATATTGTGGGTGCCCCAAAATCTTTGGTTTTGTGAAGAGCTAATCATGGGCTTCATGTGATGTTAACAGGCTTTAATTTAAAGGCAAAGTATAGCATGGACTAAAAAGAAATCTAACATAACGTGTTCAAAGGTACTTGATCACTCTTATTTATCATCAAATGAGGTTATAACCATTACTAATCTTCAAGCATAATGAACTTCAAATATCTAGTGAAAAGTTGGGCAATTCCAAATCATCACAGTAAGAGAAGCCTTTGAAATCACATGTACCCAAGTCCTCTGCTTCTGCCACTTTGGGAGAGGTGTTTAATACTGGGAGGAGGATCCTGTTTCCTCATCTCATAAATTGGTATAATAATATATATCTCAGATTTTTTGAAGCTTTAAGTATATAAAGCGTGTGTGGCATAAAATAGGCACTTAATACCTAGCATACGTTTTTTTCCATATGTTAATCTCTCCATTTATATCACTTGTTACAACAGAGACAAAGCAGCTAACAAGTGTATATCTATCAATATGTGCATCTATAGGGGAATGGACAAGATGGCAGGGTAGGAAGACCCTGAGCTCACCTCCTCCCATGGGCACACCAAAATTAGAACTATTCACAGAGCAATTATTGATGAAAAAGACTGGAAGACTAGCAGAAAATAGCTTTTACAACAAAGATATAAAGAACAAACCGCAACAAGGCAGGTGGGAGGGACAGAGATGTGGAATAGTCAAGACCAGTACCTCCAGATGGGCAAACACAAACAGGAGAATGACTACGACTGCAGATTTCTCCCCAAGGAGTCCAAGCCTCACATCAGACTTCCCAGACAAGTTGTCCTGCACCAGGAAGATAAGCCCCCAGAATATTTGACTTTGAACACCAGCATGGCTTTCTCTTCTGAGAGCCAGAGGGCTATGAGAAATAGAGACTCTACTGTAATGGGTTCATACAAAATTTCATATTTTCCAAGATGCAGGGTGGAAACAGTAATTTGAAAGGAGCCTGATCAGACTCACCTGATGATCTTGGAGAGCATCCAAGAGAGACAGGAGGCAACTAGAGTTCACCCAAGATTCATAGACACTGGTGGCAGTCATTTTGGGGAGTTTTTCTACCTTAAGGATACTGGAACTGGCAAGTGCCAGTTTGAAATCCTCCTTCTAGCTTATTAGCACCAGGGCCCAGCCCCACTCACCAACCTGTGACACCAGCACTGGGACACTTCAGGCCAAGGAACTAGCCAGGAAGGTACACAGAACCACCCAACAGGAGGCCAGCTACAGAGGACCCTCTGTGCCTACAGCCACTCTGGGACACAACCCTGTCCACTAGAGGGTCCAGGATCTGGCCCTGCATACCAATGCACTGATACTAGCACTGGGACCACCTGGACCTCACAGCCAGAGACCCTGGGACTTTTCTCCACCTACCAGTGGGTGGTCATAGACCTGGGACCAGTTTCACAGGCACACACCTCAGGACCTCCTGGGCATTGGCCTCACTCACCACTGGGCTGAAACACCAAATCTAGGACCCCCAGACCCCTGCAGCCAGAGGTACCAGGAACCAACTTAACCCACCAGTGGGCAGGCACCAGCCCCAGGACCACCATAACCATGCAGCCTGCTGTGTCAGGACACAGGCAAAATACCAGCAAGATGGTACCAGTCCTGGGACCCAGTGAGACTTGGCCCTGCCCACCAGCAGGCTGACACCAGTTCTGTGACACCTTGGGCCCTTCAGCCAGTCACCCCAGGATCCAGCTTCACCCAGCAGCCAGCCAATGCAAGCTCTGGGCCTTGCAGCCAGAGACCCTGTGACTTGACTACATCCACCAGTGGGCCAAGACTAGCCTCTGGACCCCCCCAGCCAGGATCCAGCCCCAGCTACCTGTAGACTGACACCAACTCCAAGACATTCTGGGGCTCTCAGCCAGCCAATCTTTGATCCTATTCACTCACCGGTGGGCCAACACCAGTTTTGGACACCCTAGATCCCATAGTCAGCCACGTCAGGAATGACCCCACCTACCAGCAGGCTGACACTAGATCCATGACACCCCCACCCTGAAACTACCCACCCTGGAACAAAACTCCACCCACAAGTGGACCAGCACTAGTGCCAGGACCCCCAGCACAAAACCTCAGCCTGCCACATTCTGACTTGGCCCCACCCACCTCCTTCTTCCAAACTAATTCCTTCTCTTATATTGTCAATATTCTCCTAGAAATCAGGGAGGTTTAATTTATCCCATTACTACCCTCCTCTCTCCATCTCACTCACACACACACATTTGTCATGAGCTAATGACTCTTTACCTAAGTATTTCTTGAATTTATCTTCCTACACAGCACCCCTACTTTCATTATCCTAGTTCAGAACTCATAACTCTTCATGTATGTCACTACACAATCTTCCCAACTCGCCATCTTACCTCCAGAGATTTCCTGTCGTGTACAGATCACAGTCAAAACTTGTTAAAATAGGAGCAAAATTATCTATGAACTGACCCCTTTCTCCTTCACCAGTCCCATCATATGGTATTCCCTGCCTCATAGTCTATGCTTTTAGAAACCTGGATTACCTCTTTTTCCCTCAGTTTACCAAGCTTTCTCTCATCTGTGTCCTTTTTGTAGACTGCTCTTTGTGTTAGAGAGGTTTCTTTTCTTCACATGCCTCACTCCATTATGTTCATGCATTGCCTTCCTTGTGAACCTTCATGAACACCTCAAATATCTCCACTTATGATGTAGGAGGCTCCTTGGTGTTGCTACAAGGCTGTAATACCCTGTGAATACAGCTATTACTATACTTAAAGCATTACTTGATAAGCTTTATATTATTTTAATTGGCTTACATTATGTATTTATCTCTGTATCTGATAATTAAATATTCACATCAGGTATCTTGTCTGTTTATACATTCTCTTCTCTAATTAAACAGAAAGATTTTAAAGGGGGATTACTGTCACTCACTCCTTACTTTGCATACATCACTAAAGGAACTTTTTTTTATGGAGATAATGTAAAACCATTATTTGTCTCATTATGTAATTTATACACAGAAACTGTGATCATTAATATATATACACATATATTCATAAATATATATATACACATACACATATATGTGTGTAGGATATATATTTGTCTTTTCTCTCTCTGTGAGAAAAAATATTTTTCCTTGAATTTTGATGTGTGAAATATAAAGATTTGTAGAAGTATTTATACAAAATTCAACTTCTGATTCTAAAATTTAAAACCAATTCTAGGGATATGTTTGTATGGGCCAGTGAAGAGGTGAGAGCTGAGACTGAGTTACGATGGGAAGGGGTGGAATGAGCTGCGTGTGCATCTCAGTTAGTTTCCGGTTAGGATAATGTCAAGGGTTGTTTTTCAGATCCAGCTGTCTGCAAGGTGATGTGTTTTCTGTCATATTTCCCACATAGTTTTATAATCTACTAATGTAGGTGAGCCTAAGGAGCCTAGGAAGGCCAACTTAGAAAAACAATCATAAATCATAAAGTCTGTGCATTAGAGAACAAAATGCAATTTCTTTCTAATATTGTAAAGAATTGTTACATGCTAAATGTAAACATATCCCTTAAAGAGTTTTTAGGACATGAATGAAATAAGTAATGGTGTTTCAAGTACTTAATATACACAAATATTTTGTGGATTGTTAAACAAGGGAATAAAGTATTTAATATCTTGGAAAATTTTTTGGACTTTCAGATGGGCTATGAACACATTATTTTTCTCATTTAAAATCAAGGTGTACAGGTCCACTATCTGAAAGTTTTCTAAAATATTTTGGGAAAAAATTTAGATTTGTATATTCAGAGGAATACACACACACGTACACATATAATTGCACATATATATTTGTTATATATAGTCATACATATTTACATACATATGTGAATATATACATGTGCTTATATATGTATATAATGTATATATATCATTTGAGCCAGAGCCATATTGAAGTCCTATTCTTTAGTACTATTTTCCTGATTGTAGGATATGAATGATTTCACTGAAATTTAACTCCCTATTTATTAAATAAACCTATATTAGAATATTATTCTATTCTAATTGCACATTAGAATATATATACTAATCATATTTTTATATGTGTCGATTTAATCATTTTCGTAGTCTCTGGTAATAACAGCCTCCATCCTGTGATCAAAACACCTCCTTTCTAATTATACATAAAGTACTCAATACACTATTTGTTATTTAAGGCTGTGGAATGAGTTATTATGTTAGGAGAATGAAAGACTTGGTATGTCTTATTGTCTTCTGCATATGCGTGGCTGGGACCTGCAAGGCTTTCCAGCTTTCTATAAGAGCAGAATAATGCATATCAAGTGCCACTTATCCCAAGTCAAAATTCTCACTAAATCTGAATGCCAAGCACCTCATCTGCTAATTAATGCCATCTGCAAATTCCAAGTCTAGAATTTGATTTATTTCATGTTCAGGCTTAAACTGTTCTTTAGGGAAGTAAGTATCCTCATTTCATCAATCCTGATAAAGCTCAATTTATTCAAATCCCTTGCAAGAACTTGAGCATCTCATATTTAAAATATAGTGATTATTCCTAATCCTTGTTAAGCAAATCACTATAACTACCATATTGTTGACTTCTACAGGAGCGTACTCAGGGTTGAGGGAATTGTTTTTCCCTTGTTTGAAAGTGTCACACTGTAATGAATGCAGCTCTAGATCAGTGGTTCTCATGCTCAACCTTTAAGCAGAAGTGTCAGAATCACCTGGAGAGCTTATTAAAACACAGACTGCTGAACCTCACCCCCAGACTATCAGATTCAGTAGGTCTGGGGTAAGGCCTAAAATGTGCATGTCCAACAAGTTCCTAGGTGATGATGAGCTGCTTTTCCCAGATTGTTCTTTGAGAACAACAGCTCTAGGTCAAAAATCTGATACTCTTCTTATTTTTTACTATTTTTTAAATATTTAACTTTAAATGTGTCCGTTACTTTCTCTGAGCTTCAAGTTTCTCATCAGCCCTTGTAATGTATTAAGACCACATATCTGCCAGGTAGCTGAGCTAAAAGGGAGTGAACATACAAACAGACAATGATTAGACCATATAGAAGAGAAGAACTCTGCAAAGGACTGAATGTTTGTGTCCCCCTCAAGTACTTATATTGAAATCTTAACCCCTAATGGGATGGTATTAGGAGGTGAGGAATCTTAGAGGTAATTAGGTCAGGAGGGTGGAGCCCTTATAAATGGGACTAGTTCCCTTGTAAAAGGAACTAAGAGAACACTCTCTTCCCTTCCTCTATGTGAAGACACAGAGAGAAGACGACTGCCTCAGCAGGCAATGAAGCAGCCAACTCCTTGATCCTGTACTTCACAGCCTCCAGATGCATGAGAAATAAATGTTTAGGGAGGACCATCAAGAAGGTGAAGGAGTAAGATGTGGAGATCACCTTCCTCCCCACAAATACATCAAAACTACATCTACACGTGGACAACTCCTACAGAACACCTACTGAAAGATGGCAGAAGACCTCAGACTTCACAAAAGGCAAGAAAATCCCTATATACCTGGGTAAGGCAAAAGAAAAAAAAAGAAAAAAACAGAGACAAAATAATAAGGATGGGACCTGAAACTCTGGGAGAGAGCTGTGAAGGAAGAAAAGTTTCCACACACTAGGAAGCCCCTTCACTGGAGGGGACAGGGTGTGGGAGGGGGCGGAAGCTTTGGAGCCATGGAGGAGAGCACAGCAACAGGGGTACAGAGGGCAAAGTGGAGAGATTCCCACTCAGAGGATTGGTGCCTACCAGCACTCATCAGCCTGAGAAGCTTGTCTGCTCACCCACCAGGGTGGGCAGGGGCTGGGAGATGAGGCTTGGGCTTCGGAGGTCAGATCCCATGGAGAGGACTGTGGTTGGCTGCATGAACACAGCCTGAAGTGGGCTAGTGCACCATAGTTAGCTGGGAGGGAGTCTGGGAAAATGTGTGGACCTGCCTAAGAGGCAAGAGAATATATTTTCAGGGTGTGTGAAGAGAGGGGATTCAGAGTACCACCTAAATGAGCTCCAGAGATGGGTGTGAGCCTTGGCTATCAGTAGAGACACCAGAGACAGGCATGAAACTCTAAGGCTTCTGCTGCAGCCACCAAGAAGCCTGTGTGTAAGCACAGGTCACTATCCAAACCTCCCCTCCCAGGAGCCTGTGCAACCTGCCACTGCCAGGGTCCCGTGATCCAGGGACAACTTCCCCGGGAGAACACATGGTACACCTCAGGCTATTGCAACATCACAGTGGCCTCTGCCACTGCAGGCTTGCCCCTGCATGCCATACACACACCGCTGCCTGGCCTCAGTGAGCCAGAGCCCCTAATCAGCTATTACTTTAACTCAGTCCTGTCTGGGTAGGGAACAGACGCCCTCAGGTGACCTACACACAGAGGCAGAGCCAAATCCAAGGCTGAAACCCAGAAGCTGTGTGAACAAAGGGAAATTTCTCTCAGCAGCCTCAGAAGTAATGGATTAAATCTCCACAATCAACTTGATGCACCCTGCATCTGTGGAATACCTGAATAGACAATGAATCATCCCAAAATTGAGGTGGTGGCTGTTGGGAACAACTGTAGACCTGGGGGTTGCTTTCTGCATCTAATTTTTTTCTGGTTTTCTGTTTATCTTAGTTTAGTATTTAGAGCTTATTATCATTGGAAGATTTGTTTATTGATTTAGTTGCTCTCTTCCTTTCTTTTATAATATATATATATTTTTCATTTTCTCTTTTTGTGAGTGTGTATGTGTATTTTTTGTGTGTGTGATTTTGTCTGTATAGTTTTGCTTTTACCATTTATCCTAGGGTTCTTTGTTTCCTTTTTTTTTTCTTTTAGTATAGTTTTTAGCACTTGTTATCATTGGTGGATTTGGTTTTTGGTTTGGTTGCTCTCTTCTTTTGATCTTTCTTTTTATTATTTTATTACTTCTTAACTTTTTCAATTTTTAGTATTTTTTATTTGAATTATTTTATTTTATTCTTCTTTCTTTCTTTCTTTCTTTTTCTCCCTTTTCTTCTGAGTTGGGTGGCTGGCAGGGTCTTGGTGCTCTGGCCATGTGTCAGGCCTGAGCCTCTGAGGTGGGAGAGCTGAGTTCAGGACAGTGGTCCACCAGAAACCTCACAGCCCAATGTAATAATATCAAATGGCAAAAGCTCTCCCAGAGATCTCCATCTCAACGATAAGACCCAGCTCCATTCAACGACGAGCAAGCTACAGTGCTGGACACCCTACACCAAACAACTAGCAAGACAGGAACACAACACCACTCACTAGCAGAGAGGCTGCCCAAAATCATAATAAGGTCACAGACACCCCAAAACACACCATTGGACACGGTGCTGCCACCAGAAAGACAAGATCAAGCCTCATCCACCAGAACACAGGCACTAGTCCCCTCCACCAGGAAGCCTACACAACCCACTGCACAAACATTAGCCCTGGGGTGAAACACCAAAAACAAGGGAAAGTATGAAACTGGAGCCTGCAAAAAGGAGACCCCAAACACAGTAAGTTAAGCAAAATGAGAAGACAGAGAAATACACAGCAGATGAAGGAGCAAGTTAAAACCCACCAGACCTAACAAATGAAGAGGAAATAGGCAGTCTACCTGAAAAACAATTCAGAGTAATGATAGTAAAGATGATCCAAAATCTTGGAAATAGAATGGAGAAACTACAAGAAACATTTAACAAGGACCTAGAAGAACTAAAGAACAAACAAACAATGATAAACAACAAAATTAACGAAACTAAAAATTCTCTAGAAGGAATCAATAGCAGAATAACTGAAGCACAAGAATGGATAAGTTACCTGGAAGATTAAATAGTGGAACTAACTATCACAGAGCAGAATAAAGAAAAAAATAATGAGAAGAATTGAGGACAGTCACAGAGACATCTGGGACAACATTAAATGCACCAAGATTTGAATTATAGGGGCCCCAGAAGAAGAAGAGTAAAAGAAAGGGACTGAGAAAATATATGAAGAGATTATAGTTGAAAACTTCCCTAACATAGGAAAGGAAATAATCAAGTCCAGGAAATGCAGAGAGTCCCATACAGGATAAATCCAAGGAAAACCCCACCAAGACATATATTAATCAAACTACAAAAATTAAATACAAAGAAAAAATATTAAAAGCGTAAGGGAAAAGCAGCAAATATCATACAAGAGAATCTCCATAAGGTTAAATACTGATCTTTCAGCAGAAATTCTGCAAGCAAGAAGGGAGTGGCAGAACATATTTTAAGTGAGGAAAGGGAAAATCCTACAACCGTGATTACTCTACCCAGCAAGGATCTCATTCATATTTGAAGGAGAAATTAAAACCATTACAGACAAGAAAAAGCTAAGACAATTCAACACCACCAAACAAGTTTTACAACAAATGCTAAAGGAACTTCTCTCGGCAGGAAACACTAGAGAAGGAAAAGACCTACAATAACAAACCCCTAACAATTAAGAACATGGTAATAGGAACATACATATCGATAACTACTTTAGATGTAAATGGATTAAATGCTCCAACCAAAAGACATAGACTGGCTGAATGGCTACAAAAATGTATATTTGTTGTCCACAAGAGACCCACTTCAGTCCTAGGGACACATACAGACTGAAAGTGGGGGGATGGAAAAAGATATTCCATGCAAATGGAAATCAAAAGAAAGCTGGAGTAGCAATACTCATATCAGACAAAAGAGACTTTAAAATAAAGACTCTTACAGGAGACAAAGAAGACACTACATAATGATCAAGGGATCAATCCAAGAAGAAGATAAAACAATTGTAAATATTTATGGACCCAACATAGAAGCACCTCAATACATAAGACAAATACTAACAGCCATAAAAGGGGAAAACGACAGTAACACAATCATAGAAGGGAACTATAACACCCCACTTTCACCAAAGGACAGATCATCCAAAATGAAAATAAATAAGGAAACACAAGCTTTAAATGATACATTAAACTCGATGGACTTAATTGATATTTATAGGGCATTCCATCCAAAAACAACAGATTAAATTTTCTTCTCAAGTGGTCATGGAACATTCTCCAGGATAGATCATATCTTGGGTCACAGATCTAGCCTTCTCCCCTCAAAATGGGAGAAAATATTTGCAAATGAAGCAACTGACAAAGGATTAATCTACAAAATATACAAGCAGATCATTTAGCTCAATACCAAAGAAACAAACAAACCAATCCAGATATGGGTAGAAGACCTAAATCAACATTTCTCCAAAGAAGATATACAGATTGCCAAAAAACACATGAAAGGATGCTCAACATCACTAATCATTAGAGAAATGCAAATAAAAACTACAATGAGGCATCACCTCACACCAGTCAGAATGGCCATCATCAACAAATCTACAAACAATAAATGCTGGAGAGGGTGTGGAGAAAGGGGAACCCTCTTGTACTGTTGGTGGGAATGTAAATTGATACAGCCACTATGGAGAACAGTATGGAAGTTCCTTAAAAAACTAAAAATAGAACTACCATATGACCCAGCATTCTCACAACTGGGCTTATACCCTGAGAAAACCATAATTCAAAAAGAGTCATGTACCACAATATTCACTGCAGCTCTATTTACAATAGCCAGGACATGGAAACAACCTAAGTGTCAATCGACAGATAAATGGATAAAGAACATATGGGGCTTCCCTGGTGGCGCAGTTGTTGAGAGTCTGCCTGCCGATGCAGGGGACACGGGTTTGTGCCCCGGTCCGGGAGGATCCCACATGCCGTGGAGTGGCTGGGCCCGTGAGCCATGGCCGCTGAGCCTGCACGTCCGGAGCCTGTGCTCGGCAACAGGAGAGGCCACAACAGTGAGAGGCCCGCGTACCGCAAAAAAAAAAAAAAAAAAAAAGAACATATGGCACCTATATACAATGGAATAATACTCAGCCATATAAAGAAATGAAACTGAGTTATTTGTTGTAAGGTGGATGGACCTAGAGACTGTCATACAGAGTGAAGTAAGTCAGAAAGAGAAAAGCAAATACTGTATGCTAACCCATATATATGGAATCTAAAAAAAATATAAAAATGGTTCTGAAGAACCTAGGGGCAGGACAGGAATAAATACGTAAATGTAGAGAATGGACTTGATGACGTGGGGAAGGTGAAGATAGTCTTGGACGAAGTGAGAGAGTGGCATGGACATATATACACTACCAAATGTAAAATAGATAGCTAGTGTGAAACAGCCTCATAGCACAGGGAGATCAGCTGGGTGCTTTGTGTCCACCCAGAGGGGTCGGATAGGGAGGGTGGGAGGGAGATGCAAGTGGGAGGAGATATGCAGATATATGTATATGTATAGCTGATTCACTTTGTTGTACAGCAGAAACTAACACACCATTGTAAAGCAATTAAACTCCAATAAAGATGTTAAAAAAAAGAAAGAAATGTTTATTGTTTAAGTTACCCAGTCTATGACATTTTTGTCATAGCATCTCTACATATAAAGACCAATTTTTACCCAAAACCTCCACAGCAACCATCCCAGGAAGTCAAACCACAACCTCTGCACCTATTGGTCCAGATTGTCCGGACCTGGCCAACAACTCCCAGCTTTTCTATGTTTTGCCCTTGCTTCCACTGCAGGACAAACAAGATAAAGATTTCCAAACCAATCACAGAAGATACTTGCTTTCTCCTTAACCCACTTCAGCTTCCCCATGCCAACAGTCTTCAAACTGGGCATACCTGAAACCTTCTCCTTTTTTCACTATAAAGCTTTCCCACTCTTCTGTCTGCTTTTGGGTCTTTGCCAAACACAACTGGTGGTGGCAGACTCTCCTGCTGCAGTAAGCTCTGGATCAATATCCTCTTTTTCCTTTATATTTGGGTGGTCTTCATTTATTTTCACAACTAGTACTGAACCAATTATACCTCAATAAAAAAAATTAAACTTAAAAAAATAAAAGTGGCCCTACCATATGACATAGTTATTCTACTCCTATGTGTCCCACAAGAGAAATAAAAGCACATATCCAAGTAAAAATAAAAGAATATTTATAGAAATTTATTTATTCTTATCTAAAAACAGAACCACTCAATATGTCCTTCAATAAGAGAATAGATAAACAAATTGTGCTATAGCCATGAAGTGGAATAATATTCATAATAAAAAGAAACAGTTCACTGAAATGTATAACATGGGTGGAATAATTATACTGAGGGAAAAAGCCAGAGGGAAAAAAAAGTAGTACATACTACATGATTCCATGCATATGAAATTCCAGAAAATGCAAAGTAATCTGTAGTGACAGAAAGCATATGAGTGACTGTATAGAAGTGGGATAGTTTGGAGGCAGAAGGCTGCAAGGAGGGATTATACCAGGTACCTAAGAAAATTTTAGGGGTGATCATTTGTTTGTTATCTTAACTGTGGTTATGATGTTTTTGCCTGTGTAGTTAAAACATATCAAATTGTGCATTTTAAACTTACGAAGTTGGGCTTCCCTGGTGGCACAGTGGTTGAGAGTCCGCCTGCCAATGCAGGGGACACGATTTCGTGCCCCAGTCCGGAAAGATCCCACATGCCACGGAGCAACTGGGCCCGTGAGCCATGGCTGCTGAGCCTGTGCATCTGGAGCCTGTGCTCCTCAAGGGGAGAGGCCACAACAGTGAGAGGCCCGCGTAACGCAAAAAAAAAATTAAATAAATAAATAAATAAACTTACGAAGTTTATTGTCTATAAGTTATACCACAATAAGCCACTAAACAAAACAAACAAGTATAAAATGAAAATTAATATGATGGGGAATCCGAGACTCTTTTAAATTATTTGTTTGATCTTGGGTTGGAACACTAGAGCACTATTCTCTCAAATCTATAAAAAAATTTCTTACTACATTTATTTAATTTCATTCCACTGAGTAATTTTTGATTGTGCACTCTTCTGTGTTATGGTGAGCTTATTTCTAGGGAGCTTTTTATAGTATTCTATACCTTATACCCCTTTGCCCACAGAGTAGAGGGAAAAAGAGAAGAAGAGGGCAAAAGATTAATTTAAACATTTGAAATTTACATATCTATGTACAGACAAACTCTATGAGATAGATAGATAGATAGATAGATAGATAGATAGATAGATAGATATAGAGATATAATACACACATATTTCAGGAGCATGGAGATCGAATATTAGGACAGACATCAGCTTCTTATTTGGTAAACTCACTATGGAAAAGTGTATACTAAAGACAGGTATCACTGGTAATTCATGGTCTCTAATAGGATAAAAATAATTACTCTGCTTAATTACAGATATAAAAATATCTATTTACCATAAAATTCCACACAGCATTTCCCTCTCTAATGTAATGTGTGCCATTAAAGCACAAATAGGGCTGTGTAAATGCCAATGTGTGCTGTTAATGAAGCAACATGTTTCTCACTATAGAAGCCATCAGCATTCAAGATTTCCCCCAAAGTTGTTATTAAAAATTACATCTTGCAGCTTAGGCACTGTAAATATAGCAAATAAAGAAAGGAAGTAAAATGTCTCTTTTTGCTCCACCTCCTCACCAGCCTTTTGTGTCATGGTTCTGGATTTTGGACTTTCTAATAGTTGTGTAGTGATGCCTCATCATTGTTTTAATTTGCATTGACCTAATGATATACGATGTAAAACACCTTTTCCTATGCATATATGTCATCTGTGTATCTTCTTTGGTGAGATGTCTGTTAAGGTTGTTGGTCCATTTTTTAATCAGGTTGTTTATTTTCCTACTGTTGAATTTTAAGTGTTTTTTTGTATGTTTTGAGTAACAGTCCTTTATCAGATGTGTCTTTTGAAATTATTTTCTCTCATTCTGTGGCTTGTCTTATTCTGATAACAGTGTCTTTCACAGAGCAGAAGATTTTTATTTTAATTAAGTCAAGTTTATCAATTATTTCTTTCATGGATTGTTCCCTTGATGTGGTATTGAAAAAGTCATTGCCATACACAAGGTCATCTAGGTTTTCTCCTATTTTTTTCTTCTACGGGTTTTATAGTTCTGCATTTTATATTTTGGTGTGTGATCCATTTAAGTCAATTTTTGTGAAGGGTGTAAGGTCTGTGTCTAGGTTCATTTTTAG
Source organism: Hyperoodon ampullatus (assembly GCF_949752795.1). NCBI lineage: Eukaryota > Metazoa > Chordata > Mammalia > Artiodactyla > Ziphiidae > Hyperoodon > Hyperoodon ampullatus. The sequence goes on from NC_136914.1 coordinate 171,584,548, forward strand.
CACACCGATGTCCACTTGTTCCAGCACCATTTGTTGAAAATATTATCTTTGTGGTATTGTATCATCTTTGCCGCTTTTCAAAAATCAGTTGGCTACAGTTGTGTGGCTCTATTTCTGGGAGCTCTATTCTGTCCCATTGATCTATGTGACTATTATTTCACCAATACCATACTGTCTGGACTATTGCAGCTAAATCGTAAATCTTGAAGTTGGATAGTGTCAGTTCTCCAACTTTGTTCTTCCTCAATATAGTGTTGGCTATTCTAGGTCTCTTTTCTTTCCATATAAACTTTAGAATCAATTTGATAAAGATTCAGATTGGGATTACATTGAATCTACAGATGGAGTAGGGAAGTACTGACATCTGTACAATGTCAAGTCTTCCTATCCATAAATATGTAATATCTCTCCATTTATTTAGTTCTTGGATTTTGTTCATCAGAACTATAATTTTCCTTATGTAGATCTTTTTCATATTTTGTTAGATTTATATCTAAGTATTTTATTTTGGGGTGTGCAAATGTAAATAGAATTGTGTTGTAAGTTTCAAATCCCACTTTTTCATTACTGGCTCATTTTTGGTTTTAATACTGATTAACCTTCATCTAGCTTCCTCCCCATAACAGATACAAAGCTCTTCTTCCTTATCACCAGTTCAACAAGTCTATGATTTTCCAGTTGCATAGGAAGAGCAGGTAAAGGACCATCTCACACACACACACACACACACACACACACACACACACACACACACACACACACACATGCATACCCACTCCAAGAATGAGGAAAAAATGATTCCTTACTTGAAAAAACAAAAAACAACTTCCACTCATCCTTGGTTGCCATAATTTACGTCTCAAAGAGATAAAATGTAAGTCCTTGTGTGTTTCTTTTAATTTCAACAAGTAGTGGCCAACTCCACTAGCCATCATGGGTCCCTCCCTTGATGATTAATTCCTATTTGTTCTTGAACCACAGCTAGTGATCTCACTCAATAGTTCTCTGATTTTTGTATTCTTGGCCTCTGCTGCCCTTCCTGCAAGTCTGCAGTTCACATTTTCACCTACTCTACATGACTCTCAAATCAGAACTTGAGAGCACATGATTGATCCATCTTCTAAGAACGCCAGAAATTCGAGGGATGACCCTACATCTATCTTTTAGGCTGTCTCACCAGGCATCTTTCTTTAACTTCTTTCTCTGATCTTCAGAAGCATTAGGCAATCTGCCAGGTCAGTGGATTGGCAAACTTTAGATAGGAGATAATTACAACCCTTTATCTGGCAACTAAGAGGCATTTTGTACGCTCCTAACATAAAAAGTGAGTTTCTCTCCCTTCATTTTTGGTAGGGCATTTTGATGCCTTGTATTAGGATTTAAGATATATGCAAACATGTTTTAAAAGTCATGAAATCTCTTTCATTATCACTGTGATCACTCTGTTTCAAATGACACTATAATTGATTATTTTTATAGTGTGCCTTTTCTAATATTTTGTGAGTTTCATGAGGATATTTGAACCTCTAGCACCAAACATAATTCCTGGAATATAGTATGTCAATAATTATTGAATAAGTGAATCTATGAATAAATGACTGATATAGTCTATATATATGTATTTTAACGTTTCTCAAGTTTTGTTTATAATTTTCAAACCAGTATTACAGTAATTTTATATATGTACTTTACTGTATGTTTTATAGCTTATTCCCTCTTGAGAGTCTTTGTTGTAATATAAAAAAAGCATCTTAATTTTTCTTGCTGTTTAGTTTCTAAGTGATATATTGATTCTCTTTATCAAGTTACAAAAATAAAAAAAAAATATGAACACAAAGGCAGAAGAGATTTGGTGATCAGTGATCACAATTTTATGGAGTGTTTACTATATCCCAAGTCTTACACCAAGTACTTGGCATTCATTATCTTATTTATTTCCACAAGAACTTGGAAGAAATACTATTAAATCCCCATTTTACTGATATCCAAATTTGCAAAAATCAAATAAGTTAGAGATAGAATTTGAAGTCATTTTTTAAAGCATTGAAATATATAGCTTTAACCAGTATGCTGTACAATTCTGAATTTATTTAAATTTATAAAATAATCTGGGAATAAGTGACCTGTTTTAAATGATATTTTCCTCCTCAAAGTACATTGAGTATATCTGCATTTATTAAATTTCCATTTTTTAATCTTTCTGTAAAATTCTCTCATTTCTTCATACAAATGCAACATAGGCATTGCCAAATTTACTTATGTTTTATTGCCATGGTGAAAGGGAACTTTTTTCACTATATTTTCTGTCTCATAATTTAGTGTTCTACAGGAAAGGTGTTAATTTTTTACATTTGTATTTTGTGCCATGTCACCTTAATAAATCATCATTAATAGTAAAAACATTCAAGTTGAATATCTTGTATTTGTTTATTTTTAGGTATTAAAGTACTGGAAGTTTTAGTTTTTTCCCAGTAGCCATCAATCTTATTAGCATTTCATAATAGATATATATTGAAAAGTATATTTTTTTGAAAAATGTATTCTGATTTCATACTGGTAAAAAGTTCAAAACAAGGAATGGGTTTTATATTTTATTAACTAACTTTATTGTAGCTATCTTTAGCTAAAAAATATAGATTATGTTATCTTGATATAGTCACATCAACCCCAATTTTAAGTATAAACTAATATTTTCCTTAAAATATTAGTTTTTCTTTCCATTTTATTAATGATGCAAAATGAAGAAAAATATACAGGATAAAGCAAAACAAACTACAGAAAACACTAATGAGTCCCAATCCCTAGAGTACCACAGCTAACATTTTTGTGTATTTCCTGCCTATATAAATATTGTCCTCCTTTTTACTATCACTTTGTATCTTTATTGATCATTAGTTTGTATAAAATGTATCCTATTCTATAATATTAATAATACACATGTCTAAATTATACTTAACTATCCCCCTTATGGAATACATATCCTAGTTGGTGGGGTTTAAGGAGATAATAGAGAAAAAATAATGAATAAACATAAGAATAAAATTTTATAGCATGTTTGATACGATAAATGGTATGGGACAAAATAAAAGCAGAGATAAGGGGGTGAGGCACTACTGGAGCTAGTGCTGCAATTTTAGTAGGTTGATAAGAGTAGCCATTAGAGCAGAGATTGGAGAAAAGAGGAGGTAAACCATACCTACAGGGAAAGAAGACATTTCAAGCAGAAGGAACCTTTTAGGCCAACACCCTGTGGTGGAAGTGTGCTTAGTGTATTTGAAGAACAATAAGGAGGCCAGAGAGGTTGGACCTGAGAGAGGGACAGGGAAATGAAAAATAGAAGAGTCAAGTTCTGAGAGCTAATGTAAGCTCAAATGGAAAGTGCCTTTCAGGCCATTGTAAGGACACCGAGTACAAACTTTCATTCTGGTCATTGGAGAACTTAGAGCAGAGGACTGATGGATACCGTCTTATATAAATATAAATCTCTGATCACATATTTGATTAATTCTTTTGGAAAAAGTCTTATTAGGAAATTAGTAGGTCAAGGGTCTGATCATTTCCAGGACTCTTTTAATATATAATATTAAATTAATTTCCAGTCAGGTTGTACAGTAATGAATATCCCTGAGACAGTACAAGAAAGTGTTCTACTACATCACACCTTCAACAGTTCAGACTCCTGCAGGTGACACCCACTTAAGAAATGAGCTTCACATCATAATCTAGTACATAAATACACATGTGAATGTGTCTATAAATATAAGCATCATCCAAATCAATGTTTCCAGTTACTCAATAAGGACAATGGTTTCTTACATTTTGTATCTCATTATTTCAAAACATACTTTTGAGGACATATTTGCTAGCCAACTCGTTTGGATATTAGAAGTGATCTTCATCCTTTGGATTAATTCTTTTTTTAAATTAATTTTTTTATTGGAGTACAGTTGATTTACAATGTTTTGTTAGTTTCTGCTGTACAGTGAATGAGTTATTTGTATATTCATGATATTAACCATCTATAATATTTGCGTGTTAATGCAGTTTGTGTTGACTTATGACAGTTCTTCTATTTACATATAATAGAATTGATCAGTTCTTTTTTGCAATTCTTTAATAATTAAAATTTTAGGCAATTAGAATCATCCACCTTTAAAAATATTTAGATGCTTTATATCCAACTCTTTAATTAACAGGATTATACTTTGTTACATGCTTTGACATGAGGCCCAAACTTGATTTTACTCCAGTATATGAAGCCCACTTGCAATGGTTCATTTTTTCTGATTTCTTTTAAGACTCATTACTTGTAATTCATTTATTTCCATGGATAATCTATAATTATTATACTGGTTCAATTATAATAACCCTATACCATATGTATTAGTTTGCTAGGGCTGCCATAAAAAAGTAAAACAGACTGGGTGGTTTAAATGACAATAATTTATTTTCTCACAGTTCTGGAGGCTAGAAGTCCAAGATCAAGGTGTTGACAGTGTAGAAGTCCAAGATCAAGGTGTTGACAGTGTTGGCTTCTGAGAAATCTCTCCTCAGCTTGTACATGGCCATCTTCTCCCTGTGTCTTCACATGATCTTCCCTCTATGCATGTCTATGTCTTAATCTCTTCCTTTTATAAGGACACCTGTCTTATTGAATTGAAGCCCACCTTAACCACCTCATTTTAAGTTAAGTACATCTTTGAAGAATTTACCTCCAAATATAGTCACATTCTGAGGTCCTGGAGGGTTAATAATTCAACATATGAATTTGGGGGAAAGGCGCAATTCAGCCCATAACACCACACCACATTTTAATATTCAGTGTATTTTACAGTGCTTTTATTTATTTTTATTTATTTATTTATTTGCGGTACGCGGGCCTCTCATCGTTGTGACCGCTCCCTCTGCGGAGCAGAGACTCTGGACACGCAGGCTCAGTGGCCATGGCTCACGGGCCTAGCCGCTCCATGTCATGTGGGATCTTCCCGGACCGGGGCACAAACCCGTGTCCCCTGCATCGGCAGGCAGACTCTCAACCACTGCACCACCAGGGAAGCCCCTACAGTGCTTTTTAAAAATATATTTAATAAAGTAGACTTTGGAGTCAGACAAAATTGAGTTCAAATCCTGGCTCTTCAACTTTTCAGATGTGAGACCTTGTGGATAGGTTACTTAATGTCTCTGAGCCTCATTTTTCTTATTTAAAAATGGCAATAATAATTTAATTACATAATATATTCAAACTACTTAGGATGGTGCTTGACACAAGGTGAATGCTCAGTCAATCACAATCAACTATTGGCAATTTGGTTTAAGTGATTCTTAAATAGAAGATGACATCTATATAATACATTTTCCTTACATCAAGCTATTTTACTGAATACTCTTATTTTTATTGTCTTTAATAGTCTCTCTATAAAAAATATATTACTTGCAAATGTTAAAAAATGGTAATTTTCCTTTGACATCTCTTTTTTATCCTCTTGTATTTGTCAAAAGTTACCAAAAAATGCAAAGTTATAATGGCAATTTTGTTCCTAGCTTTAATTGTGACATCTGTTGTTTTTAACTGGCAAGTAAAATGTTGACTTTTGCTTTTCAATGTTAACTTTTGCTTTTCAATGTTGAGAAGAATGTTACCTTTTTGTCACTTTTCTAGAAATTATCATTAGGGGAATCTTTTATTTTATGGAATTCCTATTGTGTTCTTACCAAAATATTAATGTAATTTGTCAGATTCTTTGTGCTTGTACTGAGAGTAAAGGAATTTTTCAAGGTAATTTTTAAAATATCCTATTGAAATCAAATTTTTAGTGTTTCATGTATATTTTTTATTAACATCTATTAATAATGTTTTTTATTTTTCCTTTAGTACTTCCTCTGACAGGTATAAATGTGCTTCATAAAATAAAGCATGTAACATTCCATCATTTTTAATTATCACAGTTTATAGAGAATTTAAATTAAACTTTCTAAATAAAAATTTAAAATGTCTCACCTGTAAATTTCCTTAGTTTGCAATATTTTGAAGACATTTCCTTGATAATTTTTGTATTTTCTTTTATGGCTTTTATCTATTTAGATTTTTAAATCTCTTTTTGATTCAGTTTTAGTAAGTTAAGTTTTTTTTTCAGAAAGGGTGTTAATTCCATAAAATTTTCTAAAAGCAAATAGTTGTGCAGAGTATTATCCCATACAAAGTTAGTCCTTGCCTTATAGTTATATTTCTTGTCCAATTCTAATTTTCAGTATTTGTTTTCTTCCCCTGTGGAATTCCATATTTTCCATTTTATATTATTATTTATTTTCAAAGAACCAGCTCTTGTTTTCTTTTTTCCTTTTCCACTTTTCAAATTCTTACATTTACTTTTATTATATATAACTTTTTATTATAACTTCTTATTATAATAACTGCATTTATTTTTTTGTGTGTGTGATTATTTTTATCCCTCTCCTAAATTGTGAACTGAACTTTAAAGAAAAAATTACAAACTGTTTAATAATAAAAATAATACAGCAATAAATTCTGCTAAGGCCTTAATCATGATAAAGCATTTTTGTCTTGAGTTCATGACTGCAATTCTTACACTTTTTTTAAATAAATAAGGGGAGTATTGCTGTTATTGTGACTGCTTTGTTCTTGTTTTGGTGAAGAGGGTGTTGAAGGTGAATCTTCTAGTATTTGAGCTCCAAACATTTTTTTTTTCTTTCACTCAAAACCTTTGTGTACTTTCATGGTCTTTCTTGTGAATAGGTAGAAAACAATTTCAAGTGGAGACACATTATAGATTTTGACATAAGCTATTTCAAGAGATAAGAAATAAATATACGTTTGTCATCATTATTTAAGAGCTATTATACCAAAATTGTAGAAAAACAAGAGCTTTGCATTGAAAATTAATGGATATATAGTTGATATTTTTTTTTATTATTAGAATATATGTGTGCGTACATATGTATAGGTATATTTGTGTGTGTATATAGATTTGATCTCACAGAGATATGATCTTCCATCTGAAATATTATTTCACCAAAAATTGGTTGTTGTATGATCTCCATAACAAAATCAATTGAGGGATGAATTTCATGCCTTAGCAATTGTGAGTCCTCGAAAAGATTATTTAACTTCTCTAATCCATGGTTTATGTTTCACATGGTTAAATGAGGGAATGCATTTCAAGGCCTAGCACAGTGCCTGGTTTATAGCTATTACTCAATAAATATTGAAGATGAAAATACCTGGTAATAGCATCCATCCCCACAGCTCCTCATCCTTTATCTCCCATCAGCATTCTCTCACCACCCATGCTCCAGTTTTCTTGTACAAACAAGATTATTCTAGAATGAAATATGAGGTAGCTACATAGCTAGGTAAATATTCTACCCTCCAAGTATCCAAGAGCCTTCCTTGTTCTCCCTGTTAACATCTTTCTTTTCAGGATTATATCTTAGTGCATGTTTTGTATTAGATGAATAATTGGCTTATATATAATAAACATATTGTCCAAATGGTCCAATGCTATACAGAGAAAAAAAACTATAAAGTTCAAATCCAACAGAGTAAGATTCAAAGACCAGCTTAATTAACTTCATCAGTATATTTAATCTGACATAAGCTTTTTATCTTTATTTTCAAAATAAGGTAATCACAATTAATAGCCAGTGGGCTTGTGTGGATTGAATGAGATCATACAAACAGAAGTTCCAGGCACATGAGGCACCAAAGAAGAAACTTTGGCCTTTTTTTGTGCTTTCATGTTGGTCATCTCCCTATTCTAACACACAATCTGCTTTGGAAAATGTTACTTTTTTAAAGTGAATAACTCTTCCTACAGACAAGTGTCAAATATAGAGTTCAAATTCACAAAGATAGGAGGCTGTGATTTCTTGAGTGGCTGTATTTAATTTCTTAGATTTTAATATTAGAATATCACAAAATTATCTATTACTTATAACTACTAATTAGTATAATGAATAAAATTTTGTTTCCAAAAATTTATATATGTGTATTTTTTTCTTTAACATCAATTCAGTGCTTAATTACCATACAGTAATGTGATGTAAAAAATATTTAATTTTAAATAGGCTTTTAATTCTTGGAGAAAAATTCAGCAATGAGGAAGTATTTTTAAACTGTTATGGTTGAGATAATTCCTAAGTGATTTAAATTACATAAATGAGCCTGGGATTCTTTCAACTTATTTCTTAGTTAAATATGAGAAAACATAAATGTCTACTTTTTGTATGGTGAACACAACTAGTTTGTGTTAGGTGAATATTTTTAATTAACCAAGGCAACATAGAACTTTTGAAATATACATTCTTTATTGCTAGGTCTATTCCTTAAGAGAGGTAAATCTGGTCAATTTCTATCATTTACTTCTGTGAATGTAGGAGACAGTTGTAAACTGAGTCAGAGACAGAGACATGAAAGAGATAAGTGAGACTCAGAGAGGTGAAGGACAAACATACAGAGAGAGAACATTTTGAATAGTAAAGGGATTTTCCCCACCATTCCAAAGAGTGAGGTCTTGGAGTGACTTGGAGATGCAAAATGGTATTTGCTGTTCCTTCATTCACTCCTACTCTCTGTGCTTTTCATGCAGTCATAATGTAAGCATGTTGAACTTGGTTTCCCCAGGGCCATGGTTATAGTATAGAATTCCTGAACTAAAAATATTTTTTTTTAAAAAGTGAGACACTCTAGGCAACATATAAAGTTGGATATTAGAGGCTTCCAAAACATTCCAGTGCTTGATGTGCAACATAATGTAACTGTCTCTGCTTACTCAGCATGATTGATGCTCTTCTAGTCAATCTTAAGAGGTGTTCATAAAAATATTGCTGCATTTACTTTAAATGTTAACTTCCATTCCTCAATAGCTTGCATCTCTTACACTGCAATGCCTATGTTTTGTGGTTTCTTATATAGAGTCTTTCTTCTCTTGTGTTTTTTGCCAATATTCATCCCACAGAGTTTCATTTTGCTTTCATAATCTATTTCATCTCTCCTCTAATGTTTCATTCGCTTTCTTTCCAGACTACCTCTGAAATCTTACATATGGTTCAGCCATTTTACACTTCCTAAAACATTTAAACCCTTGATTAAATAAATATCTGCTTAAAAGAGCATAAAATACTCTGATTAAGTACATAAACACTCAGAAACACATACAGTTCTTATAAACACTTTATGTACCGTTTTAAGTTTAAAATTGATGACACATGTTTAATGTCACATTTGAATAAATTCAAAGCTTAATGCAAAAAAGATTAAGTAAATAAATGTCAGAAACATAATGGAGCAGAACCTGTCACCTGCTAATAACAGTATGTATAAATTATTGAGTAGGATTTGTGTGTGATTACTCATTGATTGACCATTATTTGGAAAATTTTTACAAAGTTCGTCATTAATTCATCATGAAAAATTTAGCAAACTGGAAATAAAAAGAAATTACTTTGTTAAAGGCATTCAATGAGCCTTAAGAAATACAATGCTTAAACATGACATTTTGGAAGTAGTCCTATTAAAATTATGCAGAAAGTAAGTATGCTCACCATCACCCTTACTACTGAACTCCCTAGACAATACAAAAATTTGTATAACAATTGGAAAAGAAGAGATAAAATCATCATTTATTTTCAGTAAATAGGATTTAATTCATTATAAAATCCAAGAATATCTGTAAATTATTAATAGTAGTATGATGACATTAAGAATACTGAGGACAAATAAGTACACAAATCAGAGTGTTCCCATGCATCATTAATAGCCAATGAAAATGGGAATAAATTATTACACATTATAGCAAGAACTACCATAAAGTACATAAGTAAATATAAAAAATTAAGTACCAGAATATTACAAATAAATTTTGAATTTTATTAACCCAAAGTTTAAAATAAAAGTAAACCAGATTAATGTTCCTGAGTGACAAAACTCAACACCATAAAGATGTCATATGACACTAAATTAATTTATAAAATCAGTACAATTTAAAATGAAATCTCTCTAGGGTTTATTGTGGAAATTGACAAGTTGATCCTAAAATCTGTATGGATCAATAAGGAGCTGAAAATATCTAAGATGTACTTGTAGAAGAACAAAGTTGGGCAATAGGCCCTCTCATATATCAAAACTATTTTAAAAGTATGTTAATTAAGACCACATGATATAGAGGCAATAATAAACAAACAGGTCAGTAGAGCAGAATAGAAAACTTGTAGAGCCACACACACACACACACACATACACACACACACAAAATATTTATAGGGCAGAGGTTGCATTTCAACTATATGAGGAGCAGATATATTGCTCACTAAATGGTGAAAAGAACATTGATTTTCATTACACAAAGTAGATGCCTATGTCATACCATGTATAAAAATAAATTATATATACATTACAAGCATAAATATTGAAATGAAGCTATCGAACTTTTAGAATAACATGTAGGGAAATAGCTTTATGGTAGTTAGAATGAATTATTTCACAGAAACTAAGAGCAACTCATAAAAATAAGACTGATAAATAAAATAAAAAAACTTCTACTAAAAAGACAATATATCCAATTTAAAAGACCATCAATAGCCTTTGAGAAGATATTTGCAATGTATATTAGACAAAGATTTAGTGTTCAGAAAACTACCCTACTTGTTTTTATCTTTTTAAAGGTAAACACCACCCCTACACAAAATGGATAAATCATATAAATAGATAATTCACAAAATAATAGAATTGAATGAATAAAAAATTATGTGAACATGCACAGCCTCACTAATAATCATAGAAAAGTGAGTAAAAAAAAGTGAAATCTTGTCTCAACCATCAGATTTACAAAAATTAAAGAGTCTGATGATACCAAGTTAGGAGAAAGTACAAAGAAAATATCTCATCAACTCTAATAATTTATAGATGCACAGACCCTATATCCCAGTAATTCTATTCCTCAGTTTAATTACTAAGATAAAGAATCACATCTACATGTTTTAGTTTTCTAAGGCTGCTGTAACAAATCACCACAAATTGTGTGGCTTAAAATGACAGAAATATAGTTTTTCACAGTTATGGAAGTCAGGAGTCTGAACTCAAGCATTTGGCAGGGTTGGTTTTCCATGGAGACTTGGAGGAAGAATTTGTCCCATGCCTCTCTTCCAGGTTCTGATGGTGGTGGACAATTCTTGGGTTGTGGATATATCACTCCAATCTTTGCCTTGTCTTTCACATGGTATTTGCTCCTTTATGGGTCTGTGTGTCTGAACTTCCTTCTTCTAATAAGGACAAGGTCATTGGATGAAGACCCACCCTAATCCAATATGAACTCACTTTAATGTGATTATATCTGCCAAAGCTTTGTTTCCAAACAAAGTCACATTCTGGGTGAACAATTGGAGGACTGTATTCAACCTAGTACACTACTCAAGGAGATACATCTAACCAGGAAGTTTATCACAGCTTTCTCTGCCATAAGGAATAATTTTAAAAAACAAAATGTCCATTAGTATTTCAATGGATAATAAATAATTGTACAGACATACAAGGAAGGTTATACAGCTTTAAAACAAATGACCTTGGCCTATGAATATCAACATTGATAAATCTAAATAATAACATATCATTGAGAAAAAAAAGTTGTAAGATATTTGACAGTATATTACCTGATATATAGGTATGATAAATATACAAAACAGGACATAGTTGTGGGTTCTTTTTATTGATACATATAAAATATAATCTACAAATATAGAGAGTTTCCTATTCATCAATTTTAGGGTAGAGGTTATCTCTAAAGAGGGAAGGTAAAGAATGAGATAAGGATTAAATGAATGCTTAAAATATACATGTAATCTTTTATTATTTAAGGGTGGGGGGATTTGGAACAAATGTAGCAAAATGTGGCCACAAAAAGTCTGATAGAGCTAAGTGGTGACTTTAGAGGAGAGTTTTTCAACCTCTGTACCATTGGTATTTGAGGCAATATTTTTTGTTGTGGAAGCTTTCCTGTGCATTGTAGGATATTGAGATGTTTAGCACCCTCTCTGACTGGCCTCTATCCACTAGATGCAAGTAATAAACCTCCCCACCCTCCTCCAGTTATGTCAACCAAAATAATGCCAAACATTTTGCTCTGAGGGAAAAAAAAATCAACTCTGGTTGAAAATCACTGTTATAGAGTATTTATTATACCTATTTGTTTGAAATAGGTTGTGATATAAAATATATACCTATATTTCTTACATGCTAAATTTACATAGATAATTAAGGCAATTGTCAACATGTAACCATAAAATATTCCACTTTATGTTACAGAAATTAAAAAAAGCCTAAGTAACCCATACAATTTGTGATTAATTTTGTCTGAATTATTTAAGAAAGATTATACCAAAGAAGAATATTTCAAATTCACCTTAAAGAATGTGTAAGGTTTTACGAGTTTGAAAAGTGATGGGATAGTATTAGAAGTAGAAGGAACAGCAAGGAGGTAGAAACTGCTAATAATTGTATGCAATTGAGAATTCTTCTATGAAATCAAAATACAGGGCATAGTTGTCAAATTTAGTGTCTTCACTGGTGCTAACATATACGTGTGAAGCAAACAGGTATAAGGAAATGGAGAGTAGTATGGCTCCGTGAAAAATTGGGGGAGAGTAAAGATATGTCTTTATCTAGAGTAAAGATGTAAGTCTGGCAAATAATGACTAATGTCATTAAAAGATAAAATTAATATCCCTGTTGAATGTTGACATGTTAAAAATTAACTTGAGAAATAACTTCATGGATTGGGAGTCTTCATATGGTTAACATTTCAATTCTCCACAAATTGATTTTTAGATTAAAGGCAGTCTCAAATACAATACCAGCAGGATTTCATGACAATGCAAAATATCTAGACTATCCAAAGCAATTTTGTAAAAGACCCAAGTTGTAGAACTTATACCACATGTCTTTGAAAGATGCTATAATCAAGAAATGTGACAGTGGCATAAAGATCAGCAAATAGATAGTAGAACAGAGTAGGAAGCCCAGTAGCAGACTGAGTCATTCGGTCCTTTGATTTCTAGGGAAGATGCCAATGCAATCAGGGTTTATTTTGTCTTTTCAACAAATCATACTGGAATAAATAGATACTATAACTTGACATTTACATCACAATATATAAAAAAATAATTCAAGTTGCATCATAGATCTAAACATAAAAGCTAAAACCTTAAAGCTTTTGCAGGAAAACGGCAGAGAATTACTTCATAATTTGAGGCTGTGCAAAGGTTTCTTGGACTAGAGACAAAAAAACAAGTATAGTGAAAGGACAAATTGACAAATTAAGACTTCATCAAAAATTAAAAGCAAGTTTAAAATTTTTTTCTCAATAAAGATATCATTATGAAAAATAATAAGAATCACAGATGCAGAGAAAATATTTGCAGAATATGATATCTGATCAGGGACAGATATCCGGGATACATATGTAACTTTTATAACACACTAATAAAAAGACAGAGAGGGCTTCCCTGGTGGCGCAGTGGTTGAGAGTCTGCCTGCCGATGCAGGGGACGCAGGTTCGCGCCTCTGTCCAGGAAGATCCCACATGCCACGGAGCAGCTGGACCTGTGAGCCATGGCCGCTGAGCCTGCACGTCCGGAGCCTGTGCTTCGCAGCGGGAGAGGCCACAGTGGTGAGAGGCCTGCGTACAGCAAAAAAAAAAAAAAAAAAAAAAAGACAAAGGAACCAATTTAAAAGTGAGTAAAAATTTGGACACTCCACAAAGAAATCTGTAGTAATAACCAATAGATACTTGAAAATATGCTTATAATCACTGTAATCTGGAAAATGGCAATTAAAAAAAAAAGAAGAATGAGATACCAGTACACACCCACCAACAATAAGAACAAATGTTGGGAGTAAGTGGACCAATTGGAATTCTCACATTTTATTGGTAGGAGTGTAAAATGCTAAAGCCATTTTAGGTTTTGTAACTTAAATTTTTTATTTGTCCAGAGAAAAATCTAAAAAGGGGATCCCTGTTTCTGCACCATCATGAATGTTTTACATAAAGCATTCAAATACTTCCCACAATAGTAAGTGTTGCATTTAACATGTTAATTTAATGTCTAAGATCATGCCAGTTATAGAATCATGTACAAGGTTCTGACACATACTTGAGTTTTCATATAGTCTGAAGGGTGTTCCAAGATATGCACAATTTGGATTAGAACTAAAATTATTCTGAGAAAACAGTCATATTCATATTATTATTTTTTCTTTGTACACTGTACAGAATTGTTGTTAGATACTATACATATGCTCTTTATTATATTTATATAGATAAAGCAGGCTAACTCTTCACTTAATGTATGCCTTTCAATAGAATGAAATTCCATGAGGGCAGATATTTTATCTTGTTCACAGTCTTTCCTCAGTGTCTAGAATTATATGTAGCACATGATAATAACTCAATGAGTATCTGTTGAATGAAGGAATGTGACTGTCAGATGATAATATTTGCAAGAGTATGAATGTTTATGAGCCTACTATTTGTGTGTCTTCATAATATTTGACATTTTAAGAGGCTATGTGACTTGCTGAATATCTACAGTTAATATATATTACTTTGCTAGAAACAATAATTTTTAAAATCTGGGTAGATTTCTTTAGGTGCTTTAGAATTTTACTTCAAATATTCTGTAAAGCATGAGTTTGTATTTATATTTGTAATAACACATACTGGATTATAATTTGGGGACACAAAGGCTTATATAAATGCTTGGAGAAATTTATGTGTGTACATTTCAAATGATTTTCAAATGATTTTCACAGCTCATGGGGGCTTCAGTTAGATGAAATCACTCTTTAGATTTCATGGCTATGGAATAAGATCCTCTGAGAGAGATGCACTTTTCCTCTACCAATTAATTCTCTCACTGTAGGTCACTCTTTTTAATATGTCAAGAACTATGTTTTTTCATTGTTGCTTTTTCTTTATATCTGTTATTTTCCTTAGTATTATTAGGAATCAGAATCTTTGATTCTTATGTTATGTCTGGTTTATTTAGGTATTTTTGGACAGTTTAGGTAATTTTCACATATTAAGTTTCTCTTTGAGATTTCCTACCAGTGCAGGTATTGAATAGTGGTTGTAGCATTTTCCAAAATTAGATATCCACAGATCAGGAAGTCGGTTGTTATCTTTGTCACTTTCTGATGATTATGCACTCTCAGGGATTGAATCTCACTTTTAAAAGTCAAATTCTGATTCTGCAAATGTGTTTTCCTCTCTGTTTGCCTGATCATTGAAGGTTTTTGGTAGAAAGCCAAGAAAGGAAATGACTGTTTTCATGTTTTCAGATTTAGGAAACATATCTGTCTTGAGAGGTACCCAATAATGAATCTGCAAATAGCTTTTACAATTAAAAGAAAATAATAAGTTAATCACAGTGTATCAGATAAATATACTTCAAAAATGAAATTTAAAAAAAAGCATATTTCTGATAATTTAAGTAAAACATATTCATTATAAAAATGGGGGGTGGATAAAATGGCATAGAAAGGAAGTAAAGATGCTAGGTAAATCCACAGTTAATACTTTGGTATATATCTTCCCCACTAACTATCCATTTATCTGGCAAATTAATATCATATTGTATTTACTATGTTGCTCTCTGAATATTTTGTTTTTCACTTAGCAATAATCTAGAGTAACTAAATATTCATATGTCACATTATTTTTAATGATATCTTAGTATTCCATTAGTTGCACACAAAACCCAATCACTACTGGACATTTTAGCTATTTCAGATTGCAATGAATATCCCTGTCTCTACTTCCATATCTGACATCCTTTTTTTAGGGTATTCTGGAGTAAAAACAGCACTTTCCATTAGCTCAAAATTTTAACAGGAATAGCTGATAACGATGATCATTGTGACATAATGGAATAACTATGGTGTGACTCTGGTTCTGATCCAAGTTAGTTAAGTAAATTCAGTGCTCTGGTCTGGATAACTACTAATTATTCCTCAAGCCCTGATATTCTTTTATGGTTGTTAATGTTTTCTAATGATGTGATGGAATACAATTCCTGAGTACACAGTAAGAGGTAGTTTTATTCATGATTTTGGGGTTAATTTGCTCAGTTGTTTTTATTATTAAATTGTATTATATAATGGCCAGCAAGAGGTGCTGGGAATAGTAGAGCAGGTCATACCACGTAGTACCAGTATATACTTCACCCAAAGCATGCCCTGAAGTGACCTTTATGGATCTCACAACTGTAACAATAGATTGCCCATATATTTGAAAAACATGTGTTCAGATGACTTGACTCTAACTCCTAAATCCTCAGGGTCATTCTCCTTAGATAATATACTTGATTTATTGGAACTGTGGTCTTCCTAAACATCTTATATCATTTAGTCCTCACGGAAAAATTTATGTAATATATTTCATGACGGCATATTTTTACACATTTCATAACCATTTGATTTTCAAGGCTGTTAGTGCCAATAACAAATCAGGATGGTCCTGCCTCTCTGCATGCCTGCTGGGAAGTTCTTTTAAATTGTCAGGAATTATATTAAGTTAACATAAATCTGTCTAGAAAGAAGAGGTGTATGAGAAGGAGGTTCTCACTACCTCCAGGACATAGATTTTGGTCATCTCTGGGAAAATCCCTGGGACAAAAATGAACAACCGAAATGGGGTATTTTGATATTTTGTCTCCTCAAGGAATACTGATTATTCTGTCCATGTAACTTAAGAAAATATCATTTAACTTAGTAATATTCTGAATAGGAACTGAACACTTAGGGTATCCAAACCCTTACCTAATTTTATTCCTGTGGCTGGACTGCTATTAGAACCCACTTTTGTACACATGACCTGAGGGATATATATGTAGACATTCCTATTTCATAGAAATAGTTAGATATATGGTACCTCTTAGAGGGGCCAGCTAATCAGAACTAGATTGAGTCATGCTAATCAGAACTAGATTGAGTCATTCTAATCAAAACAGTGACTTAAGATGACACTTTGAAGTCCAAAGAGTACTCATTACAACCTCTTCTTTTCATCAACATTCAATGCCATTATATCACTACTCTTCTGTTTCCCTTGCTTGATAAAAAAATCACCTCAGTTAACTCTAATTAACACCTACTTTGTACTAATCCATGCAGATGAACAAGGCTAAAGAAAACACAGGAGCATAGCAACTAGTCTCAATTTACATTCATGATCCATAATCTTCCCCTTATTGCTGTTCAGCAATCAATTTACTTTATCTCCAAAGTCTGTTCTCTGTTCAGATCTTTCACACACCGTTTTCTACCTTCTTCTCAAGCCTCCAGTAACCTCCTCCTCCATCATCATTCACATATGATGAATTTGTTCTTACGTACCTGAGGAAATTATAGGAATTATAGGAATAAAAAGAGAACATCTACACTCATGTTTTACACAAGGCTAACTCCCTCTCACAAACATAAACAAATGACTCCAGCAATTCACCCCTCTCTCCCACATGATGAATTTCCCCCCCACTAGGTTATTCATAAACATATATAGTGTCATTTCTACCATCTTAAGAAATCTCTTTCTCGTCTCGACTCACCATTCCAGCTATTGCCTCATTTCTCTTCTTTTTGCAGTACAAATTCATAAAAGAGCTAATTATACTGATGTTTCTGACTTGCCTTTCCCAATCTCTATTGAAACGACTCAAGTCTTTTGCTCCCACCATTTCTTTAAAACTATTCTTCACGAGGTTACCTACTATAGCTGATAATCAGTTTTTAGTATTCATCTTACTTGAGCTATTGAAAGCATTTGATACAGCAAAACTGTATGTTTTTATTGGCTTTCCAGGACCTCATATTCTTGTTTTTTTTTTTTTTTTTCTTCTTCTACATTGCCAGTGATTAGTTTCTTAGGGCTTGATCTTTGAATATACCTTCCTTAAAGTCTGCATACTTTCCACAGTGAAAACATCTAGTTCCATGGCATTAGTACCACCTTTCTGTCTCTTTATTTTATATACCTTTGTATCTATCTACTTACCTCCCTACGTACCTATCATCTCTGTAGATGTATATACCAGAATTCTTTCAAATTCCAAATTCATATGTCTAATTGCTCACTAAATTTTTTTCATGTGTATGTCGAATAGGCAATTGAATATTGTGTGTACATTTGAGTTCCTAATTTTTCCTTCTCAGACTTGCTCTGGTTCAGTTCTTCTCCATCTCAGTTAAGAGTTAAACCATAGGCTAAACCTTGGGTCCATGCTTGACTGCCCTTTTTCAAATTTTACATTTAATTCATCCACAAATCTTATAGCTCTGCATTTAAAATACATCCAGAATATAACCACTTTTTGACACTTTTCTTGCCAGGACCCTTTCCTAAATGACAAACATCTCTCTCCTGGATTATTGCAATCACCTCTTTTCTTTCTTTTTCCTATTTTCAGAACAATCTCTCTCAAACGTCTGTATAACTCACACTTCATTGCCTCACCGCCTCATTGAAGCCTATTTGCAGTCTCCTTTAGCAATCCCTACCCCATTGCCTGCCTTAATTTTTTCCCTGGCACCAATCACATTACTTTAAGGCATATAATAGATTATTATTACCTTCAAGACATGGACCTTGGTCATCTCTGTGAAAAGGCTATGACAAAAATGAACAGACGAAATGAAGTCTTTCAATATTTGGTCTCCTCAGAAAGTACTGGTTATTCTTTCCAAGTAACTTCAGAAATTAGCATTTAACTTAGTAATACTCTAAGTAGTAACTGAATCCTCAGCGAATCTTAACCATTAGGATGAGGTTCCATATGAAATGAACCTCTTATAAATGAAAAAATTAATCTAAAATACTATTTTGTTTGCTGATAATCTTCTTTATCTAGATTGTAGAATATGAGTCAGTTGGGTATTAATACTGGGCTTTATATACGTTTTTTCATATTGTTATGAGAAAACTAGAAAACATTCATATTGCTTCATTCAAGATTTTTTACCTCTGTCTCTCAGGGGAAAAGAATTGAATGATGAAGGGTGTTTTGGCCACCACTCACGTCTGCTAATTTCAGGAGGATATCTGTTAATCTTCCTAGCTCCCTTGACTAAAATTTTCATCTTCCTTCCGGTCTTAATTCAATTTTATGACAAGTTGGACATGATTTGTCTTAACACTTACATTCCCCTGTCAAGGCAAATGCAGTCTGCTCCAACATATGGTCTCTTTTGGAAAATATTTTAACTATAATTCATTCTACATACCCCTATGACTTGGAAATCTCTGGGGACCTTGAATGCCTGGATTGGAGGCAGATGTGATGATGAAGGCCTTCTTGGACTCAATAGCTAATGGGTGAATTGCTTACCATTCTTACAGAGACAGCAACATTAGTCCAAACTGAAAAATTCATCACCAGCATGTATGGTTCTGAGTGGTAGCATATGGTGTTAATCTGGGAGAGTTTTAGCTTTACTATTACTCTTGTAGGACAATGACCTAAATATTATTAAAGTGAGAGAACCTCACTTTTAATTACTAACCTTATGGTGGCTCTTCTGTAGGACAGAGAAGCAGTGTTTCTTCTGGATTTTAATTCTGGGCATAGGTATCAACATTTTTATTGTAATTTAATCATTAAAGAAAGAGGATGAGAAGTCTTAAATAAACATAGGTACTTTCAAACCCTATTAGTGACCACTTATCAGTTTTTTCTTCCCATAATGATGTCATTTCCTAAGATAAATTGAATAAAGACATATAACACCCTCACCTTTTGAAATTAAATATAAGACTTATAATACACTTGGAAATATTTGGGTTACTTTGTTATAACAGCCTATTAAACTAATATAAGTATGTAGGATCATATGGGAGAATGTCTTTTAAAGATGGCCATCAACAATTACTGGTCTCCCCATCGGTACATGCTACTCTTTCCATTATGAGGTGGAGTCTATTTACCTTTGTAGCTGGACTGGGCACGTGACTTGCTTTGAACAATAACATGAGTTGAACGTGATACTGTGACAGATTAGTACTAGAATTAGTCTATGAAAGACCCGATAGGTTCTATCTTTGCTCTCTAGGAATCCAGCTGCCATGCTTTAAGCTAAAAGCAGGTGTAGAGTTCTAGAGGAGGAATGGTAACATGAAAGATGACTGAAGCATCCCAAGTGCTACAAGTACCAACTGACAGATAGACCAGTGAGGTCTATTTCACATTCGAGCTCCCAGATGACTCCCATATGAATGCAGCTGCAGAAGCAACCTGAGCCAGCACCACACAGAGCAGAGGAACTGCAGAGCTGAGCCCTAACTAATACACAAACAATGACAAATGCTACATCAGTTGTCACTTTAAGTTTCTACGTTTCTATGTTTTAGGGTGATTTTTTTACACAGCAAAGTATCATTAAAAAGTAGATTAAATTCTAAGGAAAAAGATTTTTTAAAGTAAGGTGAAGGAATTGAGAGAGAGTATTTGTGTGTGGTAGTCATAGTGGGGGAGGGGAGGGTGCTGTGAGCCTCACTTAATCCTCACAACAATTGATGAGATAGATCTAATTAATATTCCATTTCCCAAACAAGCAAATGAGGGTTACAGAGCTTAAGCAAAGTGTCCATTTTTACCCTGTGAAGTCCTGATTCACATTCAGGGCATCTGTCTAAAACACTCTACCAAATAAATTATTGGGAGGGAAAGAGAATAAATAGATCATTGTTGGTGACAGAATGTCATCAGAGTGAATTTTGCTCTCCTACATAACAGCCTAGAAAATATTTTTAAGAGAAAGATTTCAAGGAAAGTGTGATGGTTAATTTTATGTGTCAACTTGACTAAGCCACCATTATTCTATGTCTATGAAGCCATTTCTGGATGAAATTAACATTTGAATCTGTAGACTGAGTAAAGCAGATTGCCTTCCCTAATGTGGGTGGACCTCATCAAATCCGTTGGAGGCCTAAATAGAACATAAAGGCTGCCCTCTCACGAGAAACAGAGAATTCTGCCCCCCACAACTGTCTTCAAGTAGGGACTTTTTTGTTTTTTCCTGCCTCTGGACTTGAACGAAAACATCAGCTCCTCCTGAATCTAAAACTTACTGGCCTTTAAACTAGAACTACACCATCATCTCTCCTGAGTCTCTGCTTGCTGACTGAAAATCTGGGGCTTATCATCCTCCATAATTGTGCGAGCCAATTCCTTAAAATAAATCTGTAAATATGTATCCTTTGACTCTGTGTCTCTGGAAAACCCTGACTAATATAGAAGGTATTTTTCCATTTCTTCTTATCAAAAAATTAAAAGATACCTAATAAGGTTGAATAGAATGTCAGTGCTTCCATACTAAAGATAAAATGCAGTTGGTATTTGTCTGAGAAAGAAGCATTGCTTTTGTTATAGATGATGGGTGAATATGACATCTGGGGCTTGGAGAGCCATTTTAGAAACTTAGTCTAAAATAACTTTTTAAAAAGCAAAAAACATTAAACCTCATGGGAGGAGCTGACTAATATAGATATGGTATAGCACACTGAAAGGCTGCATGAGACTCATTAGATCCAAGTTGAGCTTTCTCCCTAGTTTTCTTTATAATGTAGAAGACTTAAAAATACTATATTCATGAAAAATTGGAAAAAGAAAACAGCATCAAGAGAAATGAACTATATATAACTACACACATTAGACATCTTGCATTTCTTTTGTCATGGAGTGTGTTCGTTCATAACATGATAACTATATTTCTAGGTAAAATTGCATAAGAAAAAGTATTTTTTCCTCATGAGAGGATAAAATTATTATTCCCATGTCCTCTGGATCCAGGTCTTGATTATACTGCAGCTAGTAATAGTCTGTGTAAGGCAAGTAATGCTTTCTTATTAGTCAAATTCCAATTGTCCTATTCACTCTTTAAAAACTGACACTGTAGGAGAAATGCTTCTACTTAAATTGTGCAGTATTTCCCTGGAAAGGAAAGCAATTTTTCTCCCATAATTTTTTTTTTTACATCTTTATTGGAGTATAATTGCTTTACAATGGTGTGTTAGTTTCTGCTTTATAACAAAGTGAATCAGTTATACATATACATATGTTCCCATATCTCTTTCCTCTTGCATCTCCCTCCCTCCCACCCTCCCTATCCCACCCCTCTACGTGGTCACAAAGCACCGAGCTGATCTCCCTGTGCTATGTGGCTGTTTCCCACTAGCTATCTATTAGAAAATATATGGTTTGTGGTTTTCAGCCAATACTGTTTTCATAAATTGTGTCTTGCAGGGTGAAAATAGACAAATGCTTTGTAATAGAGATTCCTCCTTGATGAAAAATTTTGTGAATTTTGTCATAAGAGGAAAGCATGTGGGTGATGAAGTAAGAAAGATTCGTGTGGTTTCATTATTAATTTGCTGTATGACTTTGGTCATGTTATACCAACTTTATGAATTAACATTTCTCTCTCTTTTTAATAACAATAATAATATCTAATTAGAAGGATTCTGGAATGGTTGAAGGTAGTATATGAAATATAACTTAGTTCATCTTGAACATTATGATAACATTAGTTATTATCTATGATACCATTTTTAACATAATTACCATTATTACTACATTTCAGGCAAGCAGAAAAGTCTCAACTATTTCAATAACCTCAGTAGGGAAGAAATAGAAGCACTCATCTGTCCTGAAGGACCTGGCAATGCCTTGGGTACCACATGTACCCACAGACCCATGATATAAGCACTAGTCAGCTTGATCCAAAAATTCATACCATCAAGATTGTAAAGACTGTCTCTCATTTGAAGAATAAACATTTATATAAAATGAGAAATTCCAGGCATGATTTTAAACACGTATTCTATAAATAATTGGGCCATAATAATCCTAATTTCATGAATGTGTCCTGGTAACCCTGAAAGAGTCACTTAGCCTTCTGAACTTCTGTTTCTTCACATGGAAAAAGTAGATAATGATGTTAATTAAATTAATATTCATATTATAAGACTGCTATAAGCAACCAACAATGCATATACACATACACATGTACATGAACACGTGTATGTGTTTTATAACTAGTTGTAAAAGTAGTTGTACAAACAAAGCTAATGGAATAATATAGCAATTATATATAATACAGGAATTTATTCAAATTATATGAATATTCAATGCATGAAAGTTAAATAAAATTCAACAGTATAAACCATGAGTTTAATTAGCTGTAAAGTTATGATTCTTATAAGAAATAAACACAGGGTTTCCATCACATTATTTTTCTGTAAAAATGTTTCAGGTGGTACTCTGATCTTTGCATTATGCTTGCAGATACTTATATTTCAGTCCATTAAAAAATTATATTTTTGGGCTTCCCTGGTGGCGCAGTGTTGAGAGTCCGCCTGCCGATTCAGGGGACACGGGTTTGTGCCCCGGTCCAGGAAGATCCCACATGCCGTGGAGCGGCTGGGCCCGTGAGCCATGGCCGCTGAGCCTGCGCATCCAGAGCCTGTGCTCCACAACGGGAGGGGCCACAACAGTGAGAGGCCCGCGTGCCGCAAAAAAAAAAAAAAAAAAATTATATTTTGATCCAGATACATTATTATGAGTTGTTAATTTACCTTATATACTCAGCCATGTGTGCAGAGACTGACAATTTTTCAGCAGGACAATCTTTGCACTCATAAACAGTGGTAGTTCTTAAAAATGACACTACTGTGACAATGTTACTGGCCAGATACTAATCCTTACCACATGGAAAGTTTCAGCCTAACCAAAGATTTTATCATTAACCTTCATACCATTTTGAGAAAAATATATAAAAATTCTGACATCCATCTAAATAAATTATACATATATAAGCAAATGTGGAAGCCATTTACTCTAGTACAAAAATCATCATAACTACATCCAGATAGAATTTTGTAACCTCTAACCAAAATTGTGCCATATATTTTACCTGGATATTTTTTTCTTCTTTTTTAAGCCTGGCAAAGATTGTTTCTATAGTTACATGTAAATTATTAGTCCAACCAAATCTGTGTCCCAGTCTTTGAAAGTCCCTTTTGGATAAAGTTTTCTTAGCAATTTAGTTTGATATAAGTTAAGATCATGGTTAGATATAAGCATGGTTGATATAAGCATGGTAATTATTGTTAGGAATAAAATAACAAGCTTGTAAAGCAGCCTGAACTGTGCCTAGTACATAATAAGAACTGAATAAGTTATAATTTTTATTATTAATGAACCAAACTATACTGCAAAGGCTAGAGGGGTAAATTTCCTCATGTCCACCAGGCCTTACTGTTTTTAGGATATCAAAAGATCCTAAATAACATTAACTATGAAACTGAGGCTTAGTTTTTTTATATGTTCAAAGGGATTCTAGGAAGTGTTTACAATGATGCTATATTTCAAAACAAAAAGAAACTGAGGCCCAGAGAGGTTAAGAAATTTTCCTGAGATCACAAAGCTGGAGAGTAGTAGAGATGGAATTAAACTTATGTTTTCTACTTTATATTTAATCTCTTTGAGTAATTGATCCAAAATAGGTGTTACTTATGGGCACGACCCAAATTCCTAGGAAAGCTTGTTCAAGAAGAAGATTCATATGATGATTTCAATATAGCAAAAATAGCTTTAGAAAAGAATAACTGAATTATGTTTACATTTCTCTTTAATAAAGCAGGATAAAGAACTGGATTAGTCAACTTGTTGTACGTTATGCTGTGTAGTAAATGATTCCTAAAATATGAGAGACTTGGAAAACAACGATCCATTTCTTGTGAAGTGTAGAGTTGGTTTCAGTTCTGTTCTGTGTTTACTCCTTTTACTATTCAGGTTAAAGAAACAGCCCTCCTACTAGACTTGCCCATTCTTCTGGTAGAGGGATAGAAGAAGGCTCTGGTGGAGACTCAAGATGTTTCATATGGCTTCTGCTTGGACATGGCACAAGTAAAGTCTTCACATTCTATTGGCTAAAGCATGTCAACAACCATTCCCAAAGTCAGTGACACATGGGCTTATATTCCTCCCACAGAAGACTTATTTAGACAGAGGTATCTAACTCTCCCCACCTCAGATGTCAGTTGCAACTTCTGGTTGTCACCTGTGCTTCTGACAACTGGCTATGAATCAGAGTTTCCCAAGATCCCCTCTTCAGAATCAATTATGTGAAAGAACAACTCCCAGAACCCAAGGAAACACTTTCATATACCAGTTTATTAGATAATAAGGGTTATGATAAAGAATACAGATGAATAGCCAGATGAAGAGTTATGTAGGGTGAGGTGTGGACAGGTCCCAAAGATAGGAAGTGTGCACCATCTTCCTGGAATATAGATGTGTTTACCAACCTGGAAGGTTTCTGAACCCTATACTTTAGGGATTTTAATGGATGATTCATCATATTGACATGATCAATTATCAACTCTACTTCCAGCCTCTATCCCCTCTCTGGAGAATCAGAGGTGAGAATGAAAGTCCCAAGCTTCCAATCATGGCTTGATCTTTCCAGTGACCAGTCTCCATCTAGGAGCCCACCAAGAATTGCCTCATTAGAACAAAAGATGTTCCTTTCACCCAGGAAATTTCAAGGCTCTTAGGAGCTCTCTGTCAGGAACCAGGGTCAAAGACGAACCATTAGAGCAAAAGATTCTCCTAGCGCTCTTATTTACAAGAGTTTTAGGAGCTCTGAGTCAGTAACTGGGGCAGAAATATATATATTTCTTATTTTTCTTATTATTCACAGACAGAAAATAGTTTCTGGAAGGCCTTCAAGTAAATATAAATTTCAGCAGGAGAAAGGGTAGTGGGAAAGTGATAGTGGTGGACATAAGGCTTTAATCTTCTCAAGCTCCTAAAATATCTCTATTAACTTTAATGGGCTTCCGCTAAGAAGAGATTGCTTATCATAAAATCAGTGCTCTGGATTTTTTAAAATAGATAAATGAATAAATGAAAGAATAATTATCAAATCATTCTTTTAAACCAGATACATTTTAATGGAAAATGAGAGACAGTACTAATTATGTGAAAAGCAAAAAAAATAACTGTATGATGTTGCCATCTAGATCCTTACCTATTCCCTATAGCCTTTTACTTAGCCTCTGTAGGTCAAACCTTTGCTTCTGTCCTCACCCTATTCTATAATCAGAGTTTCCCTTTTTAAAACATGATTGATCACATCTGCTCTAAATTCTTACATTCTTTACATTAAGTTTACACTCTTTAGCTTGGCACGGAAGATCTATAATGAGCTGCCTCTAATTTACCTAAATGGTTTCATTTTTAACTTCTTTCCACATGCATCTTGGGTTTGAATTAGTCTCTTGAAAATGACATATGTTACCTTTCTCTGGTGTTAATGTGATTGTTCCATCTGCCTGGAAGAGGTTTCTTCACCTTAATCTAAATAATAAACTATTCAGACATCAGGACTGCCTATGCCATCTTCTTAACAATGTCTCGATATTTTTTCGTTGTTTTTAAAATCATAATTTTAAAATGTACTTATTGAAAAAATTAGCAATGCAGAGATATACAAAGGAAAAATTACCAACTTCTGTCACCTCTGATGACAACTTGAAATTATAATGGAATAATCACAGTTTAGACATACAAAATGGAGTTGGGGAGACATTGAGGATCTGGTCTCAAACATCTTTCTGCAGCACTGAAAACTTGATTTTTTTTTTAACTGTCCCAGGCCCAAAGACCCCTGCCAGCTGCAAACTTATGGTCTCACGGTTTCCCTTTGTAACTATGCAACCATTTCAAAAACAACCAATCCTTATTTAGCAAGCACCGTTACTTCTTGCCAGCTCCAATTATAATTCTCGATAAATAACTCATGTAATTAACCATCTTCAATGATTTATTTCACATTTTCTCCTATAAGGCTCACAACATCTTGGTTTTACTGTTTCCTAGATGATGCTTCTGTCTTAGTGAGGACATTTGATATTTACAAGGGCACAGGATCAGGATATGTCAGAGCCAGGGTTTGTACCTAGGTCTTTCCACAATTTCACACTGCTTCTTTCGACATTTTTATTTGTCAAAAAAATAAATACTGAACCATCTTAAAAGATCTCAGTTAATTAACTCTACTTAGCAAATAAAAGACAAAATCTCCCCTATCTCAGTAAGGTAGACATGTATCAATAGGTTAACAGAGACCTAAGTGATATTAGCATTCTTCTGGGAGATGAATTAAAATGCTCCCCACATGTTTTCCCTGCCACACATGTAGAAAAACTCTTAACACATAGTGGTTTCTGGCTAGAACTTGAGCATTACCAGACTCCCAAGAACATTGCACCCTGGTCGTGTATGAAGATAAGATTGGAAACATTTATAATTTGTGTTGTGTGATGTCCTAGCTAACTGGTTCACCATTGTTCTTTAGTTCCAATACAGTTACTGAGTACAAATCAAGGACTCAATAAATATTTATTGAATGAGTTTGTTGAATGGACTCTGTTTTTTTATGAAAATGTGTTAAAGAAATATCTCATTCTGTGGTGTTATATGTCTGTGCCATATAAATGATATTCATTTATTTATTTAATCATTCTTGTGATTCAACAGTTATTGATCGATACCTTTGCTGTTCCAGGTTCTATACTTTCATGGAGCTTATCTTCTGTGTCTTCTTTATATTCTTAAAATTATCTAGTTCATTGCTATACAAGTCTTTACCATAGTTATGATTGTCATTATACCAGTGTATTTTAACTAAATCAACCCCTTTTTAATTCAATAGTTTAAAGATTGCATCATTTTATCAAAATGTAATATCCATGATGTCACAAATTTTATGTAGTAATTAATTCTTTCCAATACAAAAATTAAAATATATTATTAATATAAAATATTCATTAATTTATCACTTGAAATGATTGCACAAAAAAACCTAGTAGGTTTAAGTGTATGGTTTAGAAAACCCTGTTCTAGATTTACCCCACACTTTTAGAGCTAAGACAATAAAAACTGTGGTGGAGAACTGACACAGTGAAGGCCAAAGATGTAGTTCACGACAGTAAAAGCCAAAACACAGGCTTTCTTTTATGAATAAGATAATAATGCCATATGTACCTCATTTTAAGTTAGAAACATTATAATGCATCTTCCATTTCTCTCATATTTCAGCACACTGTTTTTAGAAACTTTTATTTTTCCTTCCAGTTTTATTGAGAAATAATTGATATACAGCATGGTATAAGTTTAAAATATACAGCATAAAGATTTGACTTACACACATCATGAAATGATTACCAGAATATGTTTAGTGAATACCTATTATCTCATATAGATACAAAATAAAAGAAAAAAAATTTCCTTGTGTTGAGAACTCTGAGGACTTACTCTCCTAACAATTTTATATATAATATGCAACAGTGTTAATTATATTTAGCATGTTGTACATTGCATTCCTAATACTTCTTTATCTTATAACTGGAAATTTGTACTTTTTGGCTTCCTTTATCCAATTCCCCCTCTTCTCAGCTACCCGCTTCTGGTAACTGAAAATCTTTTTTTCTATGAGTTTGTTTGTTTTTGAAGGATAATTGACCTACAACATCATGTTCCTTCTTAGTGCATGATGTAGTGATTTGATATTTCTATACATTACAAAATGATCAATATGATAAGTCTAGTTACCAACTGTCACGATACAGAGATGTTACATTGTTATTGACTATATTCCCAACCTTGTACATTTTTATGTGACTCATTTATTTTGTAACTGTAAATTTTTGCCTCTTAATCTCCCTCACCTATTTCTCTCATCCCCAACTCCTTTCCCTTTGGGTAACCACCTGTTTATTTTCTGTATCTGAGACTCTTTCTGTTTTGCTATGTTTCTTCACTTTTTTTAGATAATATATATAAATTAAATTATACAGTATTTGCTCTTGTTTTTTCTTTATTTTTTCTTTATTTTGGTCTGATTTATTTCACATAGCATATTACCCTCTAGCTTCATCCATGTTGTTGCAAATGTCAAGATTTCATTCTTTTCATTACTAATATCTATATCTATATCTATCTCTTTCTCTCTCTATATATATATATATCATCTGTATTCAACTATCAGTGGGCCCTTAGGTTGCTTTCATCTTAGCTATTGTAAATAATGTTGCATACATCTTTTTGCGTTAGTGTTTTAATTTTCTTCAGATAAATATCCAGGAGTGGAATTGGTGGATTGTTTGGTAGTTCTGTTTGTTTGTTTGTTTGTTTGTTTTTAGGGACCTCTACATTGTTTTCTATAGGGGCATCTCCAATTTATAGCCTCACCAATAGTGCACAAAAGTTCCCTCATTCTCCACGTCCTCACTAACATTTGTTATTTCTTGTCTTTTTGATAATAGCCATTCTGACAGGTGTGAGGTGATAACTCATTGTGGTTTGACTTGCACTCCTCTAATGATTAGTGATGTTGATTTGCATTTTCTTGATGATTAGTGAAGTTGGACATCTTTCCGTGTGCCCATTTTTTAATTGGGTTGTTTGGCTTTTCTTAGAAATAGTTTTAGAAACCATTATAATTTCTAGGGACTTTCTTGAATTTATATTATACTGTGCTAAAATATACTATACTGTATTTAATATATATACTACTGTAAAGTAAATTCTCTGCAGTTTTAAAAATGTTGTGGGGGTATTGACCTAATAATGTTAACCAACTGTGGATTCTATGGTCTGGCTACTTACCAGCTTTTTAACATTGGAAAATTAATTTAACTTTACTAGCCTTCTATGTCCTCATCTATAAAAAGAGATAATAATACTTATCTAGAGGCATAGCTGTGGTCATAAAATAAAATAATTGATGCTGGGTGTTTCAACTTGGCACATAGTAATTGGATATGTTGAGTATTCAACTTATGATGATTAGAGAATTTGATGAATGTTATGGCTCTTCTTCCCTGAAAGCTCTATATTTACACATAAAATAAAAATTTTGAATACAAATGTCAGTATTTTTTCAGACCTCTGAAAACTTACCCTTCTAGCTTAAATAGAGATCTACTGATATTTTTAAGGGTCTAAGTATTAAAGAAAAAGAATTACACTATTTCTAATCTTGGTGGTTGAAAACAAATCAGTTATCAATTTTCTAAGTCAACTAAGTAAATGCAACAGAATTTGAAAAAACAAATGTAGTATACTGAGCAGCAGAAATCTTCCTACAGGAATCTTAATGATATATGACACAAGCACACTTTAAAAATATATGGTGCAAGTAAATTGTTGATAAAAGAAAATATATTTACTTGGATTATTGAGAACAGAAATATGGAATATAATAGAAGTAAAGAGTGTCAATGAAAGTGAATATAGTATTTCTATGTGTTAAGGGATCTTTTAGATAGAGAAAATTACCTTAGGTATCTGGAGCTCCAGTATTTTCCTTGTTTATTTACAGTGCTTTCATCGCTGTTGAGATGTTTTAGAAGGATAATAGGTAGAGTGAATGTTAGTGACTGGATTATGAAGCCAATAGGTTTCTAAGAACCAACATTTATAGATATGGCACTACACTGATAACAGACACAGTTACCTGTTGATTATTGGAGATGGACAGAAAAGAAATGGTAACAAAAGTTTAAGAAGGTATATGGTGAAAATAAAAAAGAATTGGAAGCTATGCCTAGATTAATAATGTATTGAGGACAGAGGAATACAAGTAGAACCAGGAGAAATCTTTGGAACAACTATTTAGTGGGCAGAAAAGAGCAAATCAGAAAAGAAAATAATCTAGAAAGTTTTTGGTATAATCCAACCAAGCCACAGGGAATTCATAGATAGAAAAGGAAATGAACTTTAAATGGAAGCAGAAGAATTCAACTTGATAATCATTCTCTATCATCTGTTAGAGCATAAACACAGGCATGGGCTTTAGCTAGACTATCAGGTGCAAATACCTGAACTGGAAATGGAGCACCAGTGCATAGATGGACCAAATGAGAAAAGAAAACATTAAGGATAAATCCAAACTGAAACTAAAAATACAAGAAACATAGATTGCATTTTTTAAATATAAAAAGAAAAAAAAGCATAAAGTTACTAATGAATTTAAAATTCATCCAAAACTCAACAGCTAACCATGAAGAAGAAAATCATACCAAGATGACAAATGTTAAAAAGAAAATAGATAAAACAAATCAAATCACAAAATACAGAAATATCTTTTTTGTCTTCAAATATTTTTGGCATGTGTGTTTTTCCTGCTTTCCATTAAAATAAACAGTAATGCTTAATGATACAGTAATGCATTTTCAACAATAAATTTCCCTTCATCTGGATAAAACATATGACACTGGAAAATTTGGTGCAGGTAGACGTGAGAATTTAGTTTCCCTTATACCTAAGATGTGGGTTTTTCCTCTTTGGGATAATTGTGGGGGAAAAAAGTGGAAATTGGGACTAGTAGAGGGAGCTAAACAGCAGGCAATTTGGAGTGGAGGCTATCACAATTCTTGGCGAAAGAAGAAAGGAGATGAGAGGAAGTAAATTCAGCTTTGAACTATACTGTCCCATCTGTTGAGATACTGGGGGAACGTATGAATAAGAGGGACTTAAATAGGCAATGCTTTTGTCCTATCTGAGGCCATAGAAACTCCCGAGAGATGGGAGATCAACATTCTTAAGCATAATATCAGAAAGCATTGGAATTTTGGAGGACAACCAGATATAGAAAAAGAATGCTTTTTAATTAAGTGATGTTGATGACAAAGCTCAATGATTTACAAGCAACTTACTGCAGTTGTGGAACAAGAAAAGCCTGCAATTGTCACTAAGAGAAGAATAAATAGGAATTAATGGAACAGTACTCAATTTATTGATTAAAATATACAAGGGATAATTGATATTCTCTTCACTTACTGTGCTATTTAACTTTGAGTAATTTAGATAGGTCAAGGAGTGGGCTAGGCAATTTTGATACACTGTCTCTTAATTTTAAAGCTACCATGTGAACCAACAATCCCACTACTGGGTGTATACCCAGAGAAAACCATAATTCAAAAAGGCAAAAACACCCCAGTGTTCATTGCAGCACTATTTACAATAGCCAGGACATGGAAGCAACCTAAATGTCCATCAACAGAGGAATGGATAAAGAAGATGTGGTACATATATACAATGGAATATTACTCTGCCATAAAAAGGAAGGAAATTGGGTCATTTGTAGAGACGTGGATGGACCTAGAGACTGTCATACAGAGTGAAGTAAGTCAGAAAGAGAAAAACAAATATTGTATATTAACGTATATATGTGGAATCTAAAAAAAATGGTATAGACAATATTATTTGCAAAGCAGAAATAGAGACAGATGTAGAGAACAAATGTATGGATACCAAAGGGGAACGGGGGGTTGGGAGGTATTGGAGATTGGGATTGACATGTATACACTATTAATACTATGTAGAAAATAGAACTAATGAGAACATACTGTATAGCATAGGAAACTCTATTTAATGCACTGTGTTGACCTAAATGGGAAGGAAATCCAAAAAAGAGGGGATATATGTACATGTATAATAGATTCATTTTGCTATACAGTAGAAACTAACACAACATTGTAAAACAACTATACTCCAATAAAAATTAATCAAAAAAATAAAACTACCACGAGGTAACTTAAACTGAGAAATTAAGTGACATATTAAAATCATAACCTGACAAGTGACAAACACACGTGACAATGACCATTAAAATTAATTCATGCCTGATACTGAGATAAGTTAATTATCTATATTATCTCATTTAACCTTTATATTAACTTTGTAAGAGAGCTATTTTCATTCCCATTTTATACAAAAGGAAATTGAGGCTCATAAAATACTTACAAGGATCACACAACTAGTAAATGGCAAAGTTTGTTATTTACACCCATGCCAACAAAAGATATAATTCCACCTTTAATGTTTTAGTTATTGCATCAGTCACGTTTCAATCAGAAAAGCAAAATCACT
Source organism: Hyperoodon ampullatus (assembly GCF_949752795.1). NCBI lineage: Eukaryota > Metazoa > Chordata > Mammalia > Artiodactyla > Ziphiidae > Hyperoodon > Hyperoodon ampullatus. Next base: position 171,617,551 of record NC_136914.1, read on the forward strand.
GAGTGATAAATAATGAGGATTTTATTTACTGACTATATTATACAATTTGGGTCAGGGACTGGTTAAGAAGATCATCTCCTCTTTATTTCGTATTGGTGGGCATGGACAATCCATAGGTTAGCTGGGCCAGCAGATGGAAAGAAAAACCCAAGCAGGGGAGAACAAAGATCATGGGAAACCCATGAGGACAAATAAGAGCCCACATCTGTCTCTTACCATCTCCAGCCTTAATGGTACAGGTGACCTGCAGGAGAATTTGCCATATTGTGTCATGGAACTGATCATGCACCTAATCCAGGATTTGGAGAAGTTGAAGGGAGAGGTCTGCTGGGAATGGAAGGGGCTGTGGATCTTCGGGCAGATCCCACCAATCAGGTGATCCAGCACATCAGGAAGATGCCTGTAAATGCCATGGTGTCAAGCCCCTTTTACCTGCCTTCCAAGTATAAAACTGACTCTTCAACTCTTTCCAAAGGTTATGCAAATCTCACTTGTAGTCCTCTCTCCTTTGGAACCACACAGAGAAGGGATTTATGGGAAAAGTAATTCAGTTGAGCTAAGTGGAAACAGTACAAAGTCATGTCATGACAGAGATCTAGTTGGTATGTGGTACAGGCACCCACGTACATACACACCCACAGTTAGGTGTGTGTGTATGCATGTGTTTGTGCATGTTTGTTCACTTCTGATATTGGCCTTATTGGTTTTTGCCCCATTCATTGCCTCTTTACGCTCACCTTCCTCAGTTCTCCTATCATAGAGGTTTTCTGAAATTCATGATTAAAGTGGGTTTACTGAATATATTTTTAAGAAAAGCCAGAGAGCCATAATAACATTTTTAAAGAATATTTTAACGATCAATGGTCACAATGATAATTATTATTAAATTGCCCAAGACAAATCTCTAACCCAAATAATAAATAATAAATAAAATCATTATGCAGTTTTGCCATAGATTCTGGATGTGAAAATGTGACATATTTCAGGACAAGCCAAGTCAACCTGTAGTGACTGCTTAAAGAACTACCTCAAGACAACTTCCAAGAAGCAATTGAGCTCAATGGGCTTGAAGGCCATGATTCCTTATCAATGTGTTTCACGGACACTCTAATCAAGGAGTAAGGGCACATATCCTGCACATTACATGTGACAGCCATAGTTTAAAACAAAATCACGACATACATATAGCTACCAGCACCCATCTCAGGCCCTGTTTAGTAGTAATTCAAAATCTCACAACTTTGCCACTGTGATTGCTCTATGTGGTCTATAGCAGAGTATAATAAAAACGTTGCTTCCTGTGATCTGGATAACTTGCTTCTATTAATGCAACCTAAATTTGTCTAAACTGTCCTTTCTTTTCAACCACAGATGAAAGTTAAATCCCCAGGATTGTGACTTCATGTTCTGTTTTCAAGCAGGGACTTCATCATCTTATACTTACACAGTTGAATTTCTGAAGCAAAACAAAGGACTCTGCATTTGATATGTTTCCATGTGTTTGTTCTGACTCATTGTTTTCAGCCTGTTGAGAACCATTTTGAGTATTGACTTTGTCATCTGGCTATTTATTAGATGTCCTATCTGTGCAATCTCTAGAACAGCTAAAATGAGTTTTGTTCTCCAAGTAAAACTGTTTATGCATCTCTCTGAAGCTATAAAAACAGTATTCTCTAGCTTGGTTTTCACACTTCTTGGCTGAACTCTTGCATTTCTTTTTTAAAAATACTTAGGAAATTTAAATCAATTTTTAGTAATATCCACATCCTGGAGGTTCAAAGTCAGCTTAACATTATATTCTGACATCCCACATTATATATGGATTTTTGAAGAGCAAGTCCTTTTTTTCTTTCTCTTTTGTCCTGTAATGTACTTCCTTCCTTCTTATATATGTACTTATTCTCTTAAATTAAAAAAGCTGAGCAATAACTAACTCACATCAAACTTTATGTAAGCTTTCCATCATGTATATAATTAGGGCATTACTTGTATTTACCACACAAGTTTGTTGTGAAGATAAAGGCACAAAATAATTCATATAAGCTACCTTAACGTAATACCTGGTATGCAGAATATGTTCAATTTATTATTATTTTAACTACTATTACTATCCATGTGGTTTATTCTGTCCTCCAGCTTCCTCTCTGAATTTTTCCCAGGTCCCTTAGACAGTTCAATGCTTAGACAGTTACTTTGCTTCCTGTCAATTCACTTTCTTCTGCCCTCATTATATTGGAAGGAAGAGTAGACCAGAATGAACATGATCTCAGAAAACAAGAAATGTACAAGGTGGTCAACGGGCTGACAGGGAGAGATGTTTTTTTTGTATCCAATGATTTTGAAAGGAAGTTATTTTAACTCCATATCAGGCTTTGTGAAATTGGTGGAGGCATTTTGGTCATCACAATATCCAGAGTATTTTTGCCCAGAAGACAGAAGTACTAAATGCCTTGCACCAAAAAGGACATTTTGCCCCAAATATCACAATGCTCAAATGAAATCAGTGTAATGAGCAACAAGCAACAAGCAATGAGCAAAAGAATCATGAGGCTAACTCGAGGGGGATATGGAAAAACAGTAAAGAGATATAAACTGTACAGAAGCATTTTATATGAATCTGAAATGCAATTTTATATTGTAATGTAAAGATGTAATTTTATGTGCCCAAGTTGAAATTATGTGATGCTCCCCAAATCGTCAAAATACATCCAGAATCACATAATTTCCAATCTTACGATTCAGGTAAACAGTATATTGTACTTTAATATTGTCACAAGGAAGTGTCACTTACATGTTAAAGAGAAATACCAATAACAATTGATGGTATTACTTGGCCCACACAGTTATTTATCTGTATTGGACCTTCTATAAATGTTTTGATGATTCAAGTTCTGCACTTACATTATTCCCTGTTATTATGATTTAAAATCTTTAAAATAATATCCTCTAACAGTGTCAGGCAAAAGCCAGTGACGATGCACTAACATGCACTAAGAAATCAATAACCTAGAAGGAAAGTTAAATGACATAAAAATGCCACAAAGAAGCCTAAACAACCTCCATAACATCACATACCTTTAAGTTAAGAGTGAGTATTCTGACAAGTATTAGAGATAATTCCAAGGAAACATAAAAGCATCGTTAAGCAATTACACCTTTAATTTTCCAAAAATATTCATATAAATGGGCAAGGATAATAAGAAGATGTTGGCTGCAAGATCAATACTATTGAAATATGCTTCTAACCCAAGTTACTGTCTGTTGTAAGGTACAAAGTATTCTTGATGATGTTAAAGGAGATGGTGTATGTAAATATAAATATTTTTGCAAACATTCACTGTGCTTAGGAAGTATGTCCATATGCAAATATATATTTCACTGTTTGTAGATATATGTGCTTTAGAAGACATCTCCCCTTATTTATGTTTATTTAATGAGGAAAATAGCCTTAAATCTTTTAATTCTGCTATTGTTGTATGAATTCAGGAGTCTGACAGGCTTCTCCATTTTACCACTGTGAAACTCTGAGCTATAAATCTCTAAGGTCTGTTTTCTCAAATACACAAACCTCCAGAGTTGACTGGCAAGTAAATGAGATAATGTGTTTTCAGTACTTAATGTAGCACAGGCTCTCAACCTTTGTCACTTATCATCACAATAACAATAGAAGACTGCTATAGCCTAACCACATGCCAGCCTCTGTTCTTAACGCCTAGTGTAAACTCACGCAGACCTCAGAATACTTCTCCAACTTAGCTACTATATCATCACTCCCATTTTACAGATGAAGGACACTGAGGAACAAAAGGAAAGTTTTGTTAGTCCTCATAGTCAGAAAGTGGCTAAATTGGAGTTTGAACCCAAACAGTCCCATTCTAATACCTGTGTGCTTCTTAATTAGAGCCTGACATTGACAAGCACTGGTCCTTGTTTTAATCCCAAGGCACTTATGAGCAGAACGTCACTTCAGCCTAGATTTTCTCTCATTATGTATTAGTTGTCCAGCCAGCATTCAAAATGAGACCAATTTAGATATTCAGTGAGGACGCTGATGAGTGATTGTCAGCAAAGCAGTCACTAGTTTGAGTTTGGGATGATTTCCTAGCCAGATGCACGCTCCAAAGATAACTATTCATTCCTTTGGTGGTTACAGGAAAATCGAAAAACACAAGGGCATAAAGTGATGGAATAGGCTCTAAAAAGACATACTCAAAAGGAGAATGATATTCTTCTAACAGTGATAGAGTTTGAGGTTAAGGGGCATGTTGTAGTAGGCAGGGGCCAAGGAACATCATGATTCTAATGAAATTATAACATAGCTAAAACTTAAGGCATGAGCGATATGTGCTTGAAAACTGCCTGGCATTTTACTGGAGAGCCTTCTTCTACTGTTAGAGAATACTAAAGCATACAACAGTTGGCTCAGAGCCAAATGCACATAACCATCCCACGCTGTCAGGAATGGTATGGTTGTTGTTTCTACCTGGGTAGAGCTGACCGGAAAAATGAAATCCTTTAACCACTTTGCTCTTTAAATAGTGTTTGGGGGTTTAGACTCAGAGTGAACTCTCTAAACCACCTGTGTTTTTATTTTACTTATACAGAAATGCTCTTTCCAAACTCTAATTAAAATCTGCTGCTTATACCAGCCTTTAATGTGGTGGTTACAGCCTTGAAGTATGTGATCCTTTAATGTCTTGGTGAGCCACTGCAGTTGTTCAGAAAGAGGAGGAGAATAGAAAGCAGGAAAAGAAGATGTTAATTTGTTTCTGCCTAGTGGTAAATATTTGAAATCATGGAATTTGTATTTTGGAAAGTTATTAAATATAGAATAAATTGATATGAATTTGACCTCATTCAGACTTGGAGCTGTTGCAGGCATCATGCATTGTGATATTATGGAAGGCAGATGCTTCTTTTTTTCTAAAACCTCTTGGTATCTCCCTGGCACAATGTTATAAAAATTCTTGAAATCTTTATTTCCTTATTACCTTTATGACCACATGATGCAGAAGTAAGCAACATCCCTGAAAATGACCTGAGTATTAATGAGACGGATTGATGTGGAGGGGAGATCCAGTTCCTGATATCTACAGAACAATAATCTCAACTCCCAACCTCCCAAGCCATTCAAATTCAGGAGGATAACAGCACAATGAATGAGAGAAACCTGGGTTGAAATCTTGGTTTGACTCCTTTTCTTGCTAGCTCTGAGACTCTTAGGAGTTTTCTTAACTTCTCCGTGGTTATGAAACTACATAGAAGTGTTAAGGATAAATAATATAACATGTATAGAGTTCTTAGTGATTCTCAGTAAATAGCATCCTTTCTGGTTTAGCTCAGCACTGCCTCCTCAGTTAAGTCCTGACTGAGGACTTGCCCCCTGTGGACATTCATTCCTCCATGTCCACTTCCTGTATTGTTTATATTGTGTAATTATTAACAAGACAGCAAACCTGATGCTATGGTCTAAGAGTCTCTGCTAAGGAGAGCAGCACCGTTGTTCATTTAATTTCTGTGAAGTGCAAAAGAAAATATGCTCCCCCCATCCCCCCAAAAGAGATTAAACTTACAATGTAGACCAGGGGTTAGCCAGCTAGGGCTCTTGGGCCAAATCCAGCTGCTGCCTGTTTTTGTAAATAAAGTTTTATTAGGAAACAGCCATGTTCATTCATTTACATATTATCTATGGCTGCTTTAGTGCTACAACAGCAGAGTTGAAAAGTTACAACAAAGACCATATGACCTACAAAGTCTAAAATAGTTACTATCAGGCTATTTACAGAAAAGTTGGCTGACTCCTTGGGGCAAACAATTCTACTTAGCATTCTACTCTGAGTTTATGTCCCAGGGTGAGTCTAATAAATTATGTGAATCTGTAGTTGTTGGTTTCAGTTCTATTCTATAGCTCTAACTGGGATTCTAATGTTCAAGGTAAAGCAAAGATTTTTTTCCTACACCCTGACTATTAAACAGAAATCAGCTTCTTCACCTGGTGTCAATTAAAATCCAAAAACTTGTTCACAGCATAGGAAGGAAATTGACAGTTGAATGTATTGAAAAATGGTTTGTTGGTCTACAACAAGCGTGTCATTTCTCTGAGGAAATGTAATGATAATTTCAGCACTAAAGGTATTTTTACCTTAGGCACTGGTGTTTGAACCTGGCCCATATACCCTACCACCAACTTAAGCTGTGACTGAACTGTATAATATAACACTTCACAAATCCCTTCAGCTTTCTCTTTAGATGTTTTGCAGAATTTTGAATTTTGTTGCTGCTGGGGGGTTTTTGGGGGGAGGGGGGTGGGTGTTTTGGGGGGGTTGTTGTTTGGTTTGGTTTGGTTTTTTAAGTTCTACCATGTCATCCAACCACTACCGTAAATGCTTCTGATCAAAACAGGTTTCTTGTTCCAGTTAAGTCACTCAGTTCAGTTCCTACAAGCATGCTGACTCTCATATGTATATCTAGGCCTCAGTCTTGTTTCTCTTGCTTGGTGTAGCAGATACTTCTGGGTATCTCCCAATATCTACCCAGCCCATCTTTCAAGGAAATAGCATTTTTATTAGGGCACATGCCTGGCCAACCTCCTTTCTAGCTTAATGTAGTCATGTGATTAGGTTTGCCTAAAGTAATGTGAGGGGAAGTAACAGATGCAACCTCTGGGTCATGCTCTTATAGGGAGAAGGCATGCTTGCCCTTTTGCCCCTGTTCATCTTGCCCTCTTCTGCTGTGTGGATTGTGAATGTAATAATGAAATATCTTGAACAATACATAAATATTCTAAGGATACTGGGGAAGTAAAATAGAGAGACTCTGGGCTCCTGACATCACGGAGCTGCCAGAGTACCCATAACTATTATATGCAGGAGAAATATGCTTTGGTCTTTTAGAAACTATGTATTTGGATCTCTCTTCTATGCAATAGTTCCTGTTTCCTAAGGAAAACCCAGTCACTAATCTCATAGAGTATATAGCCAAGTAGTTGAGGTAAATGTTTATCAACTTATTATACCAATGAATATACAACTTAAATGTGAATTTATGAGGGAACTTTATCTTAGAAAGGTATATTTTTTTAAATAATCTGATCAATATAGAGTGAGAGGAGAATATGAAATCCTCTTCTGAAGTAGTGACTTAGAAAGTTTTAGAATTTTATACATATTCCTCAGGGACTTTGCACTTGATGTTTCCTCTGCCTTGTAAGCTCTTCCCCAATATATAGCATGTACACTATAGCACAAGTGATGCTTCCTGCCTTCCTGTAGGTCTCTGCCTGAGCATAACCTTAGAGAGGGCTCCCTGATGTTGTTACATGGAAGCATTCACAGCACTGTTAACCACCTTAAATACTCTATATTCATGTCCTTACTTTGTGCCTGCCCCTCACACTCATACACACACACACACACACACACACACACACACACACAACCTCCAGATAAGTGTATTCTGCATCTGTTTTATTAACTGCTCTTTTTCTGGTGTGAAGAAAAATGCTTGGCAGAAAGCTAACTCTTGATAAAGTTTTACTGAATAATTGAATGAATCAATGAAAAGCCAAGAAGACCAGAACCAGTGGAGCAGAGATAGTAAGGCAGTGGTACACGAGATGGGCCTGGAGAGGTAGTCCCGCCAGTGTGTGAAGGGCTTTGCAGGTCACATGCAGTGTTTTGTCTTTTTGCCAAGACCATTGGTAGACACTGTGGGGTTTTAAAGGGACCAGAGTACTCCATGATCAGATGGGAGAATCTGAAGAGATCATTCTCTCTGCAGTATAGAAAACAGATAAGATGGAGGTCTGAGTTTGTTAAAGGAGAACTGTGGTAGACTACTGCAGTCATTCAGGGGAGAGATTATGGGTAGCATAGCAAGGCTGGACTTTGGAAACAGTGCTGGTCATTTTCCAGGTTGCTCTCACTTTCATTCCTCACCCTTTCTCTGCTCTGCTCTGTACTAGAACAGACCTTCATGGATAGGCTCTGTGTTCCAGGACACCTTGCTAGCTGGCTCCTGGCTGGGTTCACCAATGGGAAGCAGCGGCAGGAGACTTCACAGTGACAGAGAGGAAGAAACAAGATATGTCTCCCACTTCTCCTTGACAGCAGATTTTAATGCAGTGGCTGTGTCTCCTCCATTTTTCCAATTCTCACTACCCTTGGCTCCTATTTCCATGGTCAAAGATTCCACAGGGCAATTGTCCACCATGGGTCCAGCTCCCACAGGGAGTCCTGAATTCCTAGTGGTACCGTGTCTTCCATTTCCTCCCATCCTAAAGGTGGTAGCTGCTCCTGCAGTTGTTCATCTTCAGGTGGCCTCTTTGTAGCCTGTTCAGTTTTTCGCTATCAACTAATCAATCACCTCTATTATATTACCTATTTGGGGAAAAACTCAGAACTTTTTCTGTTTCATTGACTGGACTCTGACAGATACAGTTCTATATATTCAGCCACATCAATACATTTGTCAAAAATTATTATTATAGAAATAATAATATAATTATTATTATAGAAATCATTATATTTTTCATGTAGCACAATCTCCTCCAAGAATTAAATGCTACTTTTAAAATGGTAACTAGCATTACAAGCTTCTTGGAAACAAGGCTTACATCCCTTTATCTTCTTATTTTCCACTTGCCAGGTCCAAGTTTGCATTGCTTCAAGCCCAGAGCAATGTCAGAGTTACGATAACGTTTTGCATATGGATGCTTAGAAGCAAAGGTTGCAGTTGTTGACTTTCTTTCACTGACGTCTCTCTGAATAAAATGGAATTGTCTTACATGTTTTTCTATTTCCCATTAAAAAGATAGATATTATTACACCATATTTCTGCTTCAAATGAGCTTAATAGTGGTTATCACAGTATATCACTGGTGTGGCCCAGCTGCTATTGTTTTTATTGCACTATTCCAGTGCCTCAGGGTAATTACCTTTGAGACCTCAAATGCATTCTCATATGTAAGACCCATTCTTTCCAGTTCAGTATTTTCAGGCATATATCCTCAGTGTTTGTTTTATTTTCTCCTGTTTATTCATCCACAATGACCATTTTGTAATCAGCTTTAGATGTTCTAATATAATCCTCAAGGAGCACAGCCAAGGGCACACAAAATGAACTCCGTGTCTTTCAGAGCTGGAGAGGAATTTGGCGCTTTGGCAGGAGTTTGGGACTGTGTGGGAGCCATGAGTGATGATTCTAGCTCCTGCCTTTGCATGCATTAACTGCTGGTCGCCTCTGAATAATTGGCTAAGAATATTGGTTAACACGTCATGTGAAAATGTATGTGGCAGTGCCTGTCTCCATCATCCCAGGAGAACATCTGTCCACTTCCCAAACCTATTGAACAATCTGGCTCTCCTCCGTGTGACTGACAGCCTGTCCCAGCGAGGTCCTTTGCTACAAAGCAGGGATGGGGAAGTTTGAGTTTGAGTTGTGTTGGCAGGTTTTGTTGAAGTACTTTGGAGAGTAATTTTACAAAATTTGTCCGCTGGTGATATTAGTCCTTTATTATTGTGAAAGTCAGAGGGAAAAAAATCACAACTCTTTCTGTGCATGGAAATTGTTTGGGGAAGTAGCTTGTTGGTTCTATTCAGGATATTCTGTAAATGTGTATTGAGTTCCCCCAACCTGGAGGCATGACCCATGCTCTAGAGGAATGATTTTGCAAGGGGACTCTAACATTTAAAAAATAATAATAATAAAGATACGTGCTCTTATAGTAATGCACACAGGGTATCCTGAGGGAAGAAGTCATTGTGTTCATATGGAAAAAAAGGAAAGCTACAGAAAAATCCAACAAATTGAAAAATATCGTAGCACAATTTTATTAAAAGGAAATAAAGTACAAGGTGTATGATCTGATTTGAGATTACAAATCAATGGTAAACTTAGAATTTGCAGCCCAAAGAGCCCATATTGTTTTGTTTCATTTTACTTTGTTTTGTGTTTCTTTGCTTTGTTTTGTTTTGTATATACCAGCCATACACGAATATGCCATAATAATAATCACGAGGCTATTGGCTCCTCTTTGAGAAAGACACACTGCCAAAGATTGACTTCACTGCTGGAGGGAGAATATGGAATAATTCACCTTTGGGACCACTCACCTGTATTTTCTACTAACCTTGGGAGATGCTCCTATATCATACACTTTCTTGCCCATTTGTTCCCTTCATTAATTATCTGTTCTGAACTTCATTAATTAACTTCATAAATTATCTGTTCTGAATCCACCAAGTAGGATTTTTCATCATCTTTGCCTGAAATTTTAGAGTCTTCAGCCCAAATTTCTGTGATCTTCCAGACCTGGCTCTCTGATCCCCAAGACTTTCAAAGGCGATTTTGGTCTATTTAGCATAGGACTTAAGTTTCTTTTGGTGACACGAATTACCTATTAGAGGATTCAACTTCTTAAGGCATCAGTCTTTTCTCTTCATAGGGATAAATTTCAGGTCCCAGGGTAGATAAGTAGTGAATCAATCCCTCCTCAAAAATGATAGACTAAGAAGTCAGTACCTTTGGGACTGTGATTCCGATTGCATTAAAAGGCTTAACATCTTTACAAGGAAAATATTTATACCTACTCCCATTTAGGGAAATAATTTGATAGAGATCCCAAATGAACTTAAAGGCCCACAGACTTCCAGTTGGATATATTAATAATGTGTTAGAGGTTCCTAAGATTGGTTTGTACATGTATTAATTTATAAATGTAATGTGTTACCCACTTTTAATATTTATATCACTTTTATTAGTGCTGTCATACAACAGAATTCACTCTACAGATGTAGCACAAAATGGCATCATCATTCCTACCACCTTTTCAAGTTCCTGTTCCAGATATCCCTCTTAAATTATTGAAAATGTATTTTTCTTCACTCTCTCTGCATTCACTGGTGGGCCCCTTGCAAAATGTATTCTACCCCTACCACTCTCCCAGAACTACTGCTTTATAGTGATAAGATATTGCTGCAATCTTAGACATTCTCATTATTTTCAACCTCTCTCCAGCATTCGTCACTTGTATCATTCCTTCCCTTTGCAAAGTCACTTCTCCCTGAATCCTTATTTTTGGGTCCCCTACTATAGTTATGCCCCTAGATTCTATTTGAACCCTCTTTTCTTATCTTCCTCTAAATTCTCTTCCTCTGGAATCTCATTCCCATGTGCTCTTTGACATCTTCTACATCGACAACTTCATACTAGTTGCTCTGCCAAGCAACCATCCCCCATTTGTAACTGGTTGCCAATCACTTCCTCCTAAACCTCCTACTGGTATCTTTAACTCTAGATATCAAAAAATGAACTCATCCTGCTAATTGACCAGAATAGCTCTTCTGCCTGACCTCTATTACTTTGACCATCAAAATCTGTCACAAAGCATTGAACCCTGGGAGCTATCAACATCTTTTGTTGTTGTCTTAGTACAACCAGGGCACTGGGCATGAAGCCCTGGGGATGTTGCCATATGTATGGAATATGTGTCATCCCTTCTGTCCCTCTGCGTCAATCCAGGTTCCTGTTACCTCTCATTACCTCTTAGGTGGGTCATCCCAGCAGCTTTCTAACAATCCTCCTTATCTATAGACTTCATTCACCTAAACGTCCTACCTAACACTGACAGATTAATTAAGGGAAGCTCAAAATGTTAAAACGACTTCCCATCACTCTCTAAATTATCTTCTAATCTCTGGCCATAGAGTATTTTCTAGTCCAGTCTTAAAGGCTTCTCTTACATATGCTCTACTTTTGTGCTAAATTGGTCTACTCGTTGAACCACAAACATGCACTTTGTCCTGTGTCTGTCTTATGCTGCTCTCCCCCTTAGTAAGCCACACTCTTTATCCTGCTGTCAAACACTACCCATCCTTCAAGGACTAACTCATATATCACCTCCTTTATGAAGCCTTTTAAATGTCCACCATCTAACAGTGAACAGCCCTTCCTTGAACTACCATGGCATTCAATATACTTCTGCTACAACCCTACCACATTTTGAAGTTATTTGTATAATTAACTTACTTAGCAGTCTGAATTTTGTATTCCTCAAGTTTGAAACCTCACCATGCTCACTTTCATACGAGTAGCAGTAGCTGACACTGATCCCCCTTGCTGAGTTAAATGAAGGTGAAAGTTTCCTGATACAAATAAGACCAATGACTATAGTTTTGATAATATTATCTTCAAGTCTTAAGTTTAGTTACAGACATAATAATTATAGTATTTTAAAATGGTGTTTGACTCATTTTTGAAATTAAAAAGCAGGATGTGATAATTTCACGAGACATAGAGCAACTGTCTTAGAATATGAGCCATTTAATCTAGCCACTGAATTATCTCACATTTCTCTGGCTAAATAAATTGAAGACTATTAGCTGATTATGTATAAGAAATGTAAGAAGACAGAGATAAATAGATAGGAAAACACTGATAATACTGTAAAGAGATAGTCACCCTCAAAACTCATAAAAATGATTCACCTAACTCTTAGTCCAGGTGGCTACCAGTCACGTCAGGGAGACAGGATAGAGTGTTGGATTGAGTGAAGCTTTTGATGTCATCTAAGTGTTAGACTTCCATAGAGAAATATTGGTTGGTTAAAGCACATCATGTTCTCTTCAAAGTGGGTAGATTGCTCATAATGCAAACTGAAATGACTATTTAAATATTAAAATTTGATTGACTATTGAATACATGAAAAAAATAGTAGTTAAGCAATATAGTTAAAAGGCTAACTTGTGGCCCACATGATGCTGAAGTGACTGGCCTATTCTTATAAATAAATTAAAAAACTTGTTAGGGACACCAGACAAAAAAGAAACTTGTAATTGTAATAGCATTTCACTGTCAACTTATTGCTCAGGTCTTGCACAGATACAGTTGAAGGCTGAGATAGGTCACCCCTGCTTTCTATCAAGAATGTGTTACACGTTGCTGGATGTTATCAAGGAGAATCAGAGCCAGACACCAGTTAAAGTGGTAAAGACAGATTTCATTCACTAACTATTGCAATAGGGGAAAAACACATTTCAGTAAAGAACCAAACTCAGTTCCAAATACAATAAGAAGAAGTGGCGATTTATAGCCAAGGAGCAGGATGAGAAAATTACTAAACAAAGTTATCAAGCGTAGGGAAATTCTAGCTAAACCAATTTAATACAATTTTTGCTGAGGGCAGGTCAGGATGATCAGATTGGGGGGGGGGGGTGGATTCTTGCTAAACTGACTTAGTATACTGATTCTTGCTCTAACTGGATTAGTCAGGCCAGGGTCAAGGATGAGCTTAGTCAAAAACAGAGCTCAGAGGAGCATGTCCAAAGTTTGGTCAAGGAGAGAATCTTTGTTAGTATCCCTATTCTTTCTACCCTTCAAATGGGAGACAGTATTCCCACATGGCCCATCCAGAGAGGTAATAAACTCTTATTAGAGGATGAGAATAATGCCTCAGAATTTTAAATGTCAGATCATTATTTTTTTATTAAAAAATAAAAGAAAAATAAAAGAAGCAATATCTTTAGAAAAAAATCTAGGGAATTCCCTGGTTGTCCGGTGGTTAGGACTCAGCGTGTCCACTGCTGGGGCCCTGGGTTTGATCCCTGGTTGGGTAACTAAGATCCCTCAAGCTGTGAGGAGCTGCCAAAAGAAAAAAAAGAAAAAGAAAGAAAAAAATTCTACCTGATGTTAAATTTCTACTGCTGGTGTAGCAAATTATCACAGATTTAGTAGCATGAACCAAAGGCAAACTTATCATCTCAAAGTTTTGTGGGTCAGAAGCCTGACATAGGTCTCAGTGGGCCAAAACAAAGGTGTCATCAGGGCAACAATTTTTTCTACAGGCTCTAGAGACAAATCTTTTTCCTTGCCTCTTCTAATTTTAAGGGAAGCCCACATCCCTCAGCTATCCTTTCCTCCATCTTCAAAGCCAGCAATGGTGGGTTGAGTCTTTCTCACATAGCATCACCCAACCTTATTTCCACCATCACATTTCTTTCTCTGCGTCTTCTCCCCTGCCTCCCTCTTCTACTTGTAAGGACTTTGTGATTATATTGGGAACACCAAGATCATCTCTCCTCAGCTGATTAGTGACCTTAATCCCCCTTTGCCATATAACATTATATACTCACAGGTTCCAGAAATTAGGACTCAGACGTCTATAGAGTCCATTATTCTGCCTACCCCCTAACAATTTGTGCAGAGTCTAAATATATAAAATATGCCAAACAATACAAAAAATTAAAAATTTGAAATTATTTTAAATAAATAAAATAGATTTTCATGCTTCTCAGAACAAAATTTCAAATCTCATTTAATATATTCCCTTATACACAGAGTGTAAAAATAAAAGATAAACCATCTCTTAGAGTTGATAATCTCATGGCAAAAGCAGTTCAGGAGACAAGAGTTCTTATTTCAAAAATAAAAAATAAAAAGCCATTATTCCATTTATGAATGCCTATCATTTGTGTTTTGTATGTTCCGTTCCTTGTATTAGACTGACTTGCTTTAATTACATTTAATTAGCAGAATCATTTTGTTTTTCTACCTTGACCCTAAACCAGTTTAAGAGATCCACTAACTGGTACTTTCCAACAATAAGGAAGGTTGCCCTTGGCAATTTCCTTGCACTCCTTTCCTACCTGTAGGGCCTTTGCTCAGACCAATCTCAAATCAGCCTGGACACAGACTCCTGGGTTAGTAGCTTGTTTTACAGGCAAGAAAGTTCTGTGACCTGCTGTGAGCCTTCCTACAAGGTGCCTGTCACTGTGCAGCCTTAAAAGAGATCCTCAACAACTCATAGTGTCTGCTGCCCCATCTTTGATGGAAGATCATTGTGGCTACTGTAGGTTAGATAAAGTAATTCATAAAAGATGCTTCAGACAGAGCATGTCACATAATCAACATGCTATGCAGTGCTTCTATTTAACATCCTTTTCATCTGCTCCATTGAACTCAGGGTGCATTTGACTCTCAACTTCCTCTGATTAGCTTTATTTTGGATGCAATTCTACCTTTTGTAGCTCTGAACTGCCTTGGTAGTTGAGGCCCCTGGGAACCCAACTTTGGCATGGGATGCTTGCCTAATATCCTAGCTGGCTTATGTTCTCCCTCCCATTCTTCACAGGGGATGGGAGGACTCAGAACTATTTGGAGTCCAGCTGTTTCATAAATCATATTGCATTCTAGCTGATTCAATATTTTATGAATAATTGTGGAGAAAAATGAAAGAAGGCATTTATATTACTTAGGAAACTTAGGGATGTCTGTGATATCGGTGGTTACATTGAATTCAGGGAAAGTCAGCTCTGCTTTCGTATGTCTGCCAGATCTGGACAAAAGACGTCTGTCATTCCCGTCCAGACGAAAGAACGTCAATATCAACAATACGTGCAAAGTTGGAGTTATCCAAAGCCAGAGCAATTGTCTTTCCAGCCAAGTTTGAGAGAGCAGAGTGAGTCTGCTGTGCCAAACATGTGGGACATACAAACATTCCCCACAAGTCCCATCTCCAACCTGCTGCAATCTGCCCCCAGCCTGAACTTTAGACCAGAGCTATGCAGAAGTGTTCCTGGATCAGGTCCTGTTATGTTTCCTGGCACCAGCGTGGCTAATCCAACCATTGAGCACAGAACGGTGGGCACAGTGTTCAGACAGAGAGAGTGCCCTTCAGAAACTTCTTCATGCCTCAGTTTCCTTATCAGAAAAACAGAATTTTTAAGGTTACTACTTTTTAGGGAGGTCGTGATGGGTAAATTAGGTGATTCATATATAATGCCTAGGACAGTTCCTGGCAAAAAGTAAGAGCTTCATAAGTGGGAGCTGCTGCTATTCCTTTTTACTTAGCGAAGGACGTATGCAGTCATACTTGATACAATTGGGAGCTGTGCTATCTGGACAAAACATATGGGAGAAATAGGAGTTGATGAATGTTGCTGAGGACCTCCATTTACTCAGTGATGGTTGCTTTCTCCAACTTACCCCTCGGTCCTCAGTAATCCCTATTCACAATAACTCCCAGGAAATTATCTGAAATTCATTTGCACTAATATGAAAAGATTCCTAGGAACTCAAATTGAGACCTTTTCTAAGAGGAATACTTTCTGTTTTAGAGAATTAATATAAACTTTGGTTAAAGGCAAAAAAAAAAAAAAAACTCTAGTTGGAATTTCAATGATGGAGCCATTCATTCATTTATTCATTCATCAAACTTTCTTAACATTTACCATAGCCAAGCACCCTGCTACGTACTCCCTGACACAGAGAAGGCTAAGACAGGGTCTTTCGAAGCCTGGTAGGACCTTATATCCATAAACAGATAGCTATGTATCAAGCACAATGACTGCTACAATGACTTATGTGTAAAAAACTCCAAGAGCATAAAAGAGGGCTTTCCTTTACTTCCAGTGAAGGGTAATAATTGGGTTGGAGGGAAGAATTTATGTATCCTACAGAATAGGAAATCAAATCACCTGAGCAGCTATCTACTTCTATTAATGTAAAGAATGCCTTTGGATATCTGATAGCCGGCAGGATATACATATATATATATACACACACACACACACACACACACACACACACACACACACACCTTATATAACCAAAATGCATACAATCGATTACAGTGGTATTTCCAGAATTCCTCTAATTCTACGAAAAGGGGGTTTAAGGCATGACATCAAGTTGGAAGAGTGGGCTGGGGGCTTGTCTTGAAGGTCAATTTGCCTAGCAATCACGTTTTACTTAGTTTGTATGTTTACTTGGGGTGATTTGTGGTGCTGCTGAAGATACCATGATTCTATTAGAATTCATGATATCTTTGCACTTGTCCCTCTCTTTATGCAAACTGGGAATTAGCAACTAAAAACTAGATATTCCAGGGCTTCCCTGGTGGCGCAGTGGTTGAGAGTCCGCCTGCCGATCGATGCAGGGGACACGGGTTCGTGCCCCAGTCCAGGAAGATCCCATGTGCAGCAGAGCGGCTGGTCCCGTGAGCCATGGCCGCTGAGCCTGCGCGTCCGGAGCCTTATGCTCCGCAACGGGAGAAGCCACAACAGTGAGAGGCCCGTGTACTGCAAAAACAAAACAAAACAAAACAAAAAAACTAGATATTCCAGCTTCAAGCAGCAAGTTCATTAAAAGCTGAGTAAACAGCTTTCAGCTGGCTGATTTTTGTTTCTCAGTAATTAATAATTATATTTTATATGACTTTCTTTAAAACTAATTTTATATGCTTTTTAAAAAAGACTTCTAATAATGCTGGTAATTGAGATCAAAAGAATGTTATAAAATACTTTGTAACTTAATAAATATAATTACATATGCTATGTTGTTGCCTCTTTCTAACAGTTGTGATGTTGGCATGATCACTTCCATGTTACAGATTGGGAAATTGAGGTTCTGAGCAATTAACTTTTATATCCAGAGATATACACCTGAAGAATTTGGAGGGAGATTTCAAGCCTAGGTTTTCTTGGTCCAAATTTTCTATCTTCTCCCTTAAGACAATTGGATTACATTTTATCAAGGAACAGAACTCCCAAATTTAAGAGTTATTAATATTATGGTGTCTAACATACTAATTTTACATATAAGAAAACACAGAATTTAAGTGACAAAATTGCTGGGTATCAGAGGCAAAATGAAAACTCGTATCTCCTGTCTTTTCCATTATACTGATTTGCCCAGCTCTTTCTGACCATGAAGTTCAGAAAAAAATGGATACAGAATTCCCTTCCCATGTGTTTTATTCCACTTGATTTCCTCTCTGTTTGAGTTAGCAACAGCTTAGGTAAGAGGAAATTCTGGAGCCAATTCAAGTCTGCTATTAATTATTTCTCTAAATTTATAAGAAAATCAAGATTAGAGCGTATAGCTCGGAGATATGAAAGATGGTTTTTCTTGTTGTTTAAAACATAAACACTCTCAGTTAATCATCTGCATTTAAAAGGGGGAATTTCAACTAGAAATTACAACTGGAAACCTGTGGGCCAGGAGAGCTCAGCCTATTTATTGAAGATACCAGTGCACAGTCAGAGTTACAGAACTGAGTGCTAAGGAGGCCCAGCATCCTGCAGCTGGGAGGGGAAGGGCAAAAGGTGAATTGTATTTTTTAAGCCTGTCACTTTGAAAACTCCCTGCCTCAAAATGCATTTCCAGGATTGTCGACTTCACAGCAGCAGTGAAGCAGCAGAAGCAAAGGCATCTTTGGAAGGAACTGCGCATAGCAGCACTTAATCTCTCCCCAGGCTTGTGAGAACCTGCTTATCTGGCAGGCTTTTCCAAGCGCGCTCTGCTCCATGGACAATGGAGTTGGCAATCTGGAGACTGTAGCTACATAATAGAGAGGCTTTGGGGAGAGAAGCTTCCTTTTAAAAGGATCTAAATGGATAAGTATTAAATGACTTCCCTGCAAAAAAGTTCAAATAGTTACTGAATATATTCAGGTTCCATTCTGATCTCCTTCTTTGAACACTTGAACTCTTTTTCATTGGGTATTATGCTGCAATTTTATGGTAGGTTAAGCGATGCCACCATGTGCATTGAAGTTATTCTTAAGATGGCTATTATAGCATCTCTTATATAATATTGAATAGCTCATCAATGAATGACATCTCTATTTTCCAATCATTTTTGAAATAGTTTGTGGTACATAACCAGAAAAGCTGACATAGCTCACCTGTGTTCTGGTAACAGTTGTATCACTACTGAACCATATCATGATTTTAGTCAAAACTTTTAGAAATATATCACTAAAACCCTGTGTTAAGGCCAATGTTATTTGTAAGGAATAGAAACACATGTAAAGAATTAAAAAAAAAAAGAAAAAGAAAAAATAGAGAGGCTTGTTTTATGAGAATGCAAGAGAAAATCACCAAAAAATTAGGTTGGGTACAGTTGGGCTGCATGGAGATTGATTCACTAGAGATTTAAAGATCAGGACATAAGATGGCTTATGAATTAAGATGCTCATGGCAATTAAGATATTGTATGCCCAAGTACTATGTGTAGAAAAAAGAAGGATATCTTTTATAATATATATCAAGTAATCTAAAGATACTTTGGTTTTAGGTTATTTCAAAACTTAACAAAATTCCAAGAAACCGAGACTCTTTTCTTGCTTCCACTGTATCATCTTCAGTGTGTGGTCTGTGGTCCTTTGGTTTGTCACCTCATAGTTAAAAGATGGCTGCTATAGTTCTAGACATTATATCCTTAACTAACAAAACATCATTCAAGGGCAAAAAGAACAGTTTTTTGTTTGTTTGTTTTTAATGTCTCTTTCAAACCAGAATAAAGTCTTTCCAAGAAGTCCCTCATATCTTTTCTTGGAGTTTGTTCACCATTATTGGGCCACATGCCCACTCTTTATCTGTGTGGTAGGCTGAGGAAGTGCTTATCTGGCATCATCAGCCTGTAGAGTACAAAACTTCTCTGCCAGAATGGGAAAATAAAAAAAGGAGATAGATACTTGAGAAATCAACTATTGGAGTCTGCCATTACTTTTCTGTTTCTCACAGGCCACTTTGATGTAATGTGTAGTTCTTTCTTTTTCAATGAACTTTTGGTCATTTTGTTGGGCTTACTGCATACATGACTGTAAGCTGATAGTCTGTACCCCAGATTCTTCAGGAAGCTCCCATACATATTTAATCCTTGTCTTTCAGAGCTCCATCTTCAGATTTCTGAAATTCTTGATAAAAGAAACTTAATGACCCAACTTAACGATTCAAGCTACCTGATAAGTGATAAGTGAATGCCTTGGTTAGGTCGGATTGGTTGAGGATGGGCAGAGAGTAGGGTCACATGGTCCAGTTCAGATTCAGCAGAGTTATAGATCGTGATGATAAATGTGTCTAATGTTCTCTGAATGTAGATCCCCAAGTCTTACAGACCTGCTTCTTCTTCTGGTACGCTGATGATGTCATAGCATATTATTCTGGTCCTTATCTATTCCATATTCATATTTTCAATATCAGCAACAGCCAGTGAAAACAACCCTTATGCTACTTATCAAGTAGGATTTTTGCTAGGTATACATATCCTTATAAATACCCTTAACTAATGCATATGAGTGTACTTTGGGAAAAAATAAAAACCTGTTACAGTTGTAAATTATCCTAATTGCATTATTAGAATAAATAATTCAATCATCCTAGAAATTTTCTAGACTAAAAAACAGGCTCAAGGATACTTTTTAATGTAGAGCGTAATAATGCAAAATGTACAGAATCTGCTGGGTTTGCATCAATGTCTATTATATTTATTCACACAGTTCCCAGAATTTAGATGAGTAATATAATTAAAAAGTGACCACAGTAATGGATTCATTATATGGTATCCTTAAAAGCTAGTGTTTTACTTCAACATATTAGAAATAAATGATCTAATAATTTGAAATGTATTAATTTCTTCCCTGTTTAAAGAATGTCCCTGTGATTTATTGATAAATGCAAACAGCTTCACTCTGCTATAGATATTATCATCTACACCTTACTCTGGAGGAAACTATGACCCCTACAAAAAGAATTTCTATAAAATTTAAAATAATTAGTGGGATCATAAAAATAAAACTATGAAATCTATTAAAGGCTATTATTTTTTGACAATTTAAAAATATTTATTTGACTAAATACTGAATTGATTTTGATGAATACAATATATTTTGATCCTCCTATTTTGAAAGTCTTATTTTAATTTAATCTGTGGATATTCTGTCCTCACTGTTTTGACCACTAAGTATAGCAAATGTTGGTCAAAGTCAACTTAGTTGATCATGGTAGAATACACCGGAAAATTTCCAAAGACAATGTTGACAAGAGAAAAGTAATGTTTTGAAAGATGTATTCTAGAATTGGGGAAGGGCCATAAGAAAACAAAAAGACAACCCACAGATTGGGAGAAAATATTGCAAATTATGTCTGAAGGGATTAGTCTCCAAAATTTACAAACGGCTCATGTGGCTTAATATCATCAAAACAAACAACCCAATCAAAAAATGGGCAGAAAACTTAAATAGACATTTCTCCAAAGAAGACATACAGATGGCCAAAGGCACACAAAAAGATGTTCAACATTGCTAATTATTAGAGAAATGCAAATGCAAATCAAAACTACAGTGAGAACTCACACCAGTCAAAATGTCTATCATAAAAAAATCCACAAAAATAAATGCTGCAGAGGGTGTGGAGAGAAGGGAACCCTCCTACACTGTCGGTGGGAATGTAAATTGGTGAAACCACTATGGAGAACAGTATGGAGGTTCCTTAAAAAACTAAAAATAGAGCTACCCTATGATTCTGCAATCCCACACCTGGGCATATATCCAGAGAAAAACATGGTCCAAAAGGACACATGCACCCCAGTGTTCATTGCAACACTGTTTATAATAACCAAGACATGGAAACAACCTAAATGTCCATCGACAGAGGAATGAATAAAGAAGATGTGGTGCATATATGCAATGGAATATTACTCAGCGATTAAAAAGAATGAAATCGTGTCATTTGCAGCAACATGGATGAACCTAGAGATTATCATACTGAGTGAAGTACATCAGACAGAGAAAGGAAATATTGTATGATATCACTTATATGTGGAATCTAAAAAGAAATGTTACAAATGAACTTGTTTACAAGACAGAAACAGACTCACAGACTTAGAGAATGAATTTATGGTTACCAGGGGAGAAGGGTGAGGGGAAGGGATAGTTAGGGAATTTGGAATTGACATGTACACACTGCTATATTTAAAATGGATAACTAACAAGGACCTACTGTATAACAGTGGTCCCTAACCTTTTTGGCACCAGGGACTGGTTTTGTGGAAGACAATTTTCCACAGACCAGGAGCGGGGATGATTCAGGCAGTAATGAGAACGATGGGGAGGAATGGGGAGCAGCAGATGAGGCTTCACTCGCTCCCCCACTGCTCACCTCCTGCTGTGCGGCCCGGTTCCTAACAGGCTGTGGACCAGTACCAGTCCAAGGCCCGGGGTTGGGGACCCTGATGTATAGCACAGGGAACTGTGCTCAATATTATGTATAAACCTAAATGGGAAAAGAATTTGAAAAAGAATAGATATATGTATGAATCACTTTGCTGTACACTGGAAAATACCACAACATTGTTAATCAACTATATTCCAATATAAAATAAAAAGTTTAAAAAAATTAAAAATTAAAAAAATAAATTAAATAAATATGAATATTAAAATAATCTAACAAAAAATAAATGAATTTAAAAATAAATAATAAAAAAACTAGAATTGGGGAAGGGTAGCATGGGAAGAGGCCTGGCAAACCAATTAGGAAGCCACTACAATTGCCTGTTATTCAGGAATGGGTTGATATATGCCAGCACTATGGTGGAAACAGCGGGAATGAAGTGGAAGAAACAATTTTAAGAGGCCAGGCTTGCAAATGAGAGTGAGGAAAAAACAGGGTCAAAGTTACTTCTGAAATTTCCAGACTGAATGATAATGAATGTGGAGGGGTCTTTAGTTTTATTCAAAAATCATTTCGATTTGTCACTCTGGAGAGAGCAGTAATGGGCAGAAATCATGTCAAAAGGAGAGGATAAAGTACAATGAGGGAGACAGAGAGTATTCTGGGAGATAACTCTTAACCACGACAGAGGCATGTCATTCTGACAAGCCTATGCACAGATGTATCACAGAATGTCGGTCGTGTAGGGTTCGGGGGAGAGAGCACTCCCATTTCAGGGATTCGCCCTCTGTGCCACATGGGCCATTAGCTCAGACACATCTCCACTGTTCACAGTGAGTGCTGGTGATGCCTGCTGTGTAGCCAGTGCACAGCATGTCACGTTTACAGTATCCTGTTGATGAAATCTCCAAGCCTCTGACTCAGTGGCTCTACAGCATGAAGCTATCTTGAAATTTGTGCACTGACCCCCAATTTAAACAAATTATGTATACAATTCTTTTTAGAAGAGGTAGCTTATTAACAGGGAAGAAATTAGCAATGAAAAGTACATATATTTTACCCCCTGAGGCATGTTGTTGGATGGGTTCACTCATATTTGTTCTACTTCAAGCAAGTCTGTACCAGGCATCTGGTTACTTCATTCTGCTAGTGAGCCAAATACATAACTGAGTAGGTGTAACCACTGAGTTGCTAAAACTCCAGAGATTGTCATGTCTTTGTGTGGGGAAATGAGAGAAATGCACTATTGATATATAATGCACAGGATTACAATATAATGATACTACAATGGTCCTTCAAATCTCCTTTTTCCTCTCTGAAACATAATCAAACACATCAAAATGGCTGCCTCAGCTTTTTGGATGAGATTGGATATAAAGACAGTAAAACAATTCAGATATATTAATTTCTAATTGAAATTCTCAAACCATTGAACTATCAAGGAAATTGTTCCTACCAGCTCTTTTGACCTAACTCAACCATCCAGCTGCTGACCAAAAGTGAAAACCCTAGTGTGCCAAGATGAATATTTACTGCTTTAAAAGTTGAGGGCCTACACTCCCCTCTTCTTCTTCTGGTGAGTTCATCCTCCCCACTCCCATTCTCTGACTCCAGGGCCTGGATGGACTGACCCCATTCTCATTTTTAGTAACTGGCTCGTGGATAAATATATGACCCCATTGGGGCTAGTGAGAGTCGGACCTAGGACTTTTATTTGAATTTTTTAAGAAAGAATTACTTTGTTACAGACTTGGAGGTGGGATTCAGTCTGTTGATGGAAGCCATTCTACCTGAAAATGTATGAGGCCTACAAAGAGCAAACAGAGAAGAGAGCTGAGAGGTAGGGAGTCCTGATACTGTCTGAGTCTGTGGATCTGGCTATTCTTTGAAGTCAAAGCTACCCTAGATTCTTCAGACATGTGAAACACTGGCTTTGTTTTATGCTCCATTTTTTGTTTGTTTTTTGAGCCATTTTGATTTAGGTCTTTTTTAAAAAGATGAATCTAAAAAATCTTGCTCAATGTACTTGAGAAACCTGCTCAATCCAGTCTTCAGCATGGTAAGATTTCTTACCTTGGTCTTAATTGCCAACACTTTTTCTTGCTGTGACGTTATTTGTATGCCCTGTTAGAGCATCTTAGGTAGTTTGTTTTACAGGATAGCCATGTTTGCATAAACCTCTTCAGTAACTTCTAACAATGCGGTGCGTAAGGACTATGCGTATTCATTCACCTTCATGCACAGAAACATACATGCATGGCTTGAATAAAATAGACACTTTCCAAGGGTTTCTTTAACTACAATGAATTAATTTATTGGGTCTCAACACTCCAAAGGGAGTTTCAGTGTCTGACTTGACAAGAATCATTGCTGCTTAACTTTGTCATTTGTTGTTAATTTTATTTCCAGAAAGTTAAGAGTGTGATTTGAGGCTTTTTCTCTAAGCTTGTATGATGGAGATGAATTTATCAAAGAAGGGTTGGGGTGAGGGGGTGTTGTACTGTCATTTTGAGGAACGTTAAAACCAAGTCATCAGAATCAAGAGCTATCAGAAGTCAAGATCGATTTTCAAAAACAGGAAAATAAAAGCGGAACTCAGTTTGTGTTAAAATTAAGGGATTTAGGAACACATTTAATTTGATAACTAATAAATAGTATAGATATCATTTATGGGGAGTTTTCTCTGGGTCAGTCACCTATACATATTATCTGTAATCTCAAAGTAATACTGCAAGTTAGTTGTTATTAATCACATTTTGCATGTGTCATTTAACTTTTGCTGCATAAAAAACCACCCCCAAAATTAATGACTTGAAACAGCAAGCATCTCTTATGCCTTAGAATCTTGTGGGTCCGAAAAGTAGCTCTTCTGTTATGAGTTAACTCAACTGATCTCAGCAGTCAGCTGACATCTGGCACTAAATGGTCTCCAATGGCTTCACTTACATGTCCAGTCATTTGTAGACTTTTGGTCAGTGACCCTCAGGTCTCCTACATGTGACTGCTCTAAAAGGCTAGTTTGGGCTCATTCATGTTGTGGTCTGATCACTTTAGTTTACATAGTCTTTGATTAATACCTTATTTACAGTGTTGTTCAATAGCAAAAGTTCCATATAAGAGAGACCCAAACTCAAATACTTGAAAGAGCCAGGCAGGTAACATATGGTATGAGCCTGACTGGATATAAAACAATAGGGGATGTAGAGTCTGGAGCAATGTGAATTATCTGACTCATCTAAAAGTATCCAAGTTAGAAAAAAATATAACACTGTGCTACTCCCCATAAAAATCTGCTTCAGGGTCAGAGAGAGCTAAGAACTACCTATTTGGTCTGTGACCTCTGCCATATAAATATCTACCCATCTTTAGCTAGAATTAGCAACATCCCCAACGTAACAATTCCACCAGAGTGCTGTGCCCTTGAACAGCTGAGACAGGAATGTGTCAGAATTCCTCCACATTGTTTTCAAAAGGAACCCCAATGGACTTTTGTTAGGGATGAGGTCACTGGTGTATCCACCTCTTCCCGGGGTCGTGGTGCTTGGTGCATCCTGAGGAGGGACTGTCTGTCCGGGAGGCTTGATGGGTGTTCAGGCTGTATGAGACACCATTGCCAGCCTCAGAGATGAGGGTTTGGATGTCCTGAATCCTGCCAGGTGGAAGAAATGTCCACAACAGAAAGAACTGGAGGTTCAGTTTGTCAACAGTCAAAGGGCAATGAAAAACTGTGTATTTTTTCTGTATAACTGTGAGAAAACCAGGCATTTAATACCACCGTTTTAACTTCAAACCAATCAAACATTGGCAGTTTGGAATTGTTTTATTTTGAGGCTTTAGCTTATCTCCATGGAATAAAAGTCTTTCCAAACTGGCTTTAACTAAAAATGTCACCAATCCCAGCTGCTCACTGGTGAACAGAAACCGTGGTAACAGAAGGCCCCTTTTGATAGCCTTCTTCCATAATATCATCCAAATTTGCATGGCAAAGATGTGGGAGCTATTTATGTGTTGATTATTACAGTGCTGCAGTTTATATTTTTCCCAGCACAGTTGAAAATTATATTTAGAAAGACTGACATCATCTTTAAATATATATTATAGCTCTCATTTGGTAGAGATGAGCTATTGAAATACATGCCACCTACTCAACTTCTCAGAAAAACGGCATAGATGTTTCACACATGGTTATATATAAACGTGTACACTGGCAAAGAGCTGCGCTGGGACCTATAGGACTGAGAGGGAGTTTTGTGGGCTCTGGTTTTTGCCTTCTCAGTTTGCTCTCTATTTAAAATAAAGACTGGCAATGTGATTTCATTGGAAGAACATGGGTTTTGTAGCCAGAAAGTTCTGAATTCTGAATTCTAGCTCTGAGACACAGTAACCGTGTGATCTTGGAAAACCGGGGCATTAGTGTCTATTCCTACCTTTGGACTCAAACTGAAATATCAGCTATTCCTGGGTCTCAAGCCTACTGACCTTCGGATGGGAACTACACCATCCACTCCCTGGTTCTCAGGCCTTCAGACTCCAATGGAACTAAACCACTGGCTCTCAGGTCTTTAGCTCTCTGATTCACCCTGCAGATTTTGGGATGTATTAGCCTCCATAATCATGTGACCAAATTTCTTATAATAAATATTTTTCTCCATGTACACATTCCATTGATTCTATTTCTCTGTTTCTCTTACTAATACATAGATTAACCTGTTATGTGTTAAATTCCCAAGAACAACTTGTTGAGGCAGAAGATATTGTGCTATTAGCTCTATTTTACTTACCCCAATCAACACGTGAGGAAACTGAGACCTCCAGAATCAAATGAATATATATATATATATTTTTTTTTAATTTATTTTCTTTTTTGTTGTTGTTGTTGTTGCAGTACGTGGGCCTCTCACTGTTGTGGCCTCCCCCGTTGGGGAGCACAGGCTCCGGACATGCAGGTTCAGCGGCCATGGCTCACGGACCCAGCCACTCTGCGGCATATGGGATCTTCCTGGACCGGGGCATGAACCCGTGTCCCCTGCATTGGCCGGCAGACTCTCAACCACTGCGCCACCAGGGAAGCCCTCAAATGAATATATTTTAAGGTCAGAGACATTACATAGTGGAAGCAGGATTTGAAATTTAGAAATATAATGCTATTTTTCACCCATTTAACCACTATCTTATATTGTCTAGAGGTTACATGTTAGATAAAAGTTAGCTGCTGCTGCAGCCCTGAGAACATTTTGGAAATCTGATGCTCATGGTAAAAGAGAATCAAGGATACAGTAATACACCAGTGTACCTCAGGGAGAGGGCATGGGGAAATCCATGGAATCTGTAGGCGTCATTCTGTGGGGTTTAGCTGGGACTGGGAAATGCTTTGGTTTCCCTGGCCTGTCATCTAACTTCCACCCATCATCTAAACCGGATCTGGAATCTGACTGCTGATACCAATTAGATTTGTGTTTGCAATTCTGTGGCACATCTGAGAGACCATGGCCCTAGAGGGATATCCATGACTGGAATGGCATCTAAAATGTTTTAATTTTATAAGAGAGCAAAGTTACAGTAGTATTTTCCTTTTTAGCTTTTAAGTGTCAGAGTCCAAAATTTCACCAAAGGAGCTTCATGGCTTAGAATGATTAAAATTTCACTTTGTTTAATATAATAGGCCAACTTTCACACTTCAGATGAGAAGAGCCAGATATTCAAGACAAATGTACCTTTTTGAAGGATTATATGACCACCATATTTAATAAATTGAGGCCTCTAAATGACACTTAGATATTGTATTTTGCCAAATTTAACTATTATGAAAAATTCTTCGAAAATCATTTCCCCACAAATGGAAATGAAAATACAGCTGCAAGGGCTAAGAGTAGTGAGATGACATTTTATTTTTTATAAGCTAGTTGGCAAAAATTCAACTTTTATAAGCACATATGCCTGTCTCAAACTTTTAAGGAGTCAGTTTTATGTTTCATACCATTCTTTCCTCTTGCCTATTAAGCAAGTCTGAGTTTGCACCAAGATCAGTTTTTATATGAAGCTCAAAGGTAAGTCAATTTCTGTAATATTTGCATAGGCATAATTGTTTCCACACACTCCATCCCTACCACCACCCTGTCCCTGGGCTGCATAGCATTGTAAAACTAATCGGTTTGAAAACTCACTCTCAGTGTGTCACACCCTTGTCCAAGAAAAAGTTCTGTTTCATTAAAGTCAAAATGCTTCATGCTGGTACACATAGTTCTCAATAACCTGACTCCATTGTCCCTGATAGTTATAATGAGAATAAGATCGGGCCTCTCACTGCTGTGGCCCCTCCCATTGGGGAGCACAGGCTCTGGATGCGCAGGCTCAGCAGTCATGGCTCACGGGCCCAGCCACTCCGCGACATGTGGGATCTTCCCGGACTGGGGCATGAACCCACATCCCCTGCATCGGCAAGCAGACTCTCAACCACTGCACCACCAGGGAAGCCCAGATATTTTTTTTAAGAGTATTTTCTTTGTTTTTGACTGCCCCAAATCAACACTTCAATAAACAACCCTGTCTTGCCCTCTCTAACTCAGAAACAATTGAGAATTCAGATATGGGAGCCATCAAGATTCTGGTTAAAGTATCAACCTTATTACTAAAAAGTAGACATGGAGCAAAAACATGGCTTGTAACTGTTGTCATGTATTCAAAGTTTCTCTCTCCCTTATTCTAACTTAATCTCTACAACTGTAGCTATAACCTTGCAGGGACAGACCCAACCCTGGTAACTTCATCATACCAGGCAGAGATG
Source organism: Hyperoodon ampullatus (assembly GCF_949752795.1). Taxonomy (NCBI): domain Eukaryota; kingdom Metazoa; phylum Chordata; class Mammalia; order Artiodactyla; family Ziphiidae; genus Hyperoodon; species Hyperoodon ampullatus. The sequence goes on from NC_136914.1 coordinate 171,646,285, forward strand.
ACCAGAATTTGCCCTCTTGGAAGGAGACTGGCCCAAAAGATTGAGTAATGAGCTAAATCAGGCTTACCTGCTTGCTTTTCTTACACTCAGCAATGCAAGAAATACACATACGGTAGGTGTGGGTAGAAAGAAAACGGGTATGTTTCTCATTTCATCTCTGTATTAGCTTTTTATTGCTGAATAAAAAAATTACCACAGACTTAGAGGTTTAAAACACCTGTTTATTAACTAAAAATTAGGTATGTCAGTCCTACTCAGAGTCATCAGGCTGAACTCAAGATGTTGGACAGACTGAATTCTTATCTGGAGGCTCTGGGGAAAAAATAGACTTCCAGGTTCTTTCTTGTTGTTGGAAGAATTCATTTCCTTGTGGCTAAAGGGCTGAGGTCTTGGTTCTCTTGCAGGCTGTCAGCTAGGGGCTATCCTCAGTCCCTAGAGGTCACCTTCATTCCTTGCCTCATGGCCCCTCCACTTTCAAGTCAACAAGGATCCATCAAATACGTCTTGTGCTTTGAATCTCTGATTTATCTTTCTCTAACATTTAGACCTAGATTTTAAACAAACTTTTTTTTTTTTATTTTTGCGGTACGCCGGTCTCTCGCTGTTGCGGCCTCTCCTGTTGCAGAGCACAGGCTCCGGACGCGCAGGCTCAGCGGCCATGGCTCACGGACCCAGCCACTCCGTGGCATGTGGGATCCTCCCAGACTGGGGCATGAACCCGTGTCCCCTGAATCGGCAGGTGGACTCTCAACCACTGCGCCACCAGGGAAGCCCTAAATAAACTTTTTATTCAAGAACAGTTTTAGATTTTTAGAGTTACTGTGCAGATAAGGAATTCCAATATACCCCACACTCCTGATTCCTAATTATTAGTATATTAGAGTAATATGGTATATTTGTCATAATTAATAAAGTTGATGTTTTGTTATTAATTAACCTCCATATTTCATGAGATTCTTCTGAATTTCTCTAATGTCTTTTTTCTATTCCAGAATCCTATCTGGTATCTCACACTACATTCAATCTAAGTTTCCTCTTGGCTGAAAAACTTCTCAGATTTCCATGTTTGTAATGACCTTGGCAATTTTGAGGATTCCTAGTCAGGTATTTTGAATAATGCCCCTCAACAGGGATTGGACTAATGTCTTCCTCATGATTCAACTGAGGTAATGTGTTTATAGGTAGAAGACCACAGGGGTAAAGTGCCATTCTCATCATATTATCTCAAGGGCACATGCTATCAATATGACTTACCACTATTGATGTTAACTTTGGTCACCTTGTTTGAAGTAGTTATTGTCAGTAAAGTTACTATGTTCTTCCCCTCTTTCCATACTGTACTCTTTGGAACTAACTCACAACGTGCACTGTACACTTAAAGGGTGAAGAATTATACTCTAACTCCTTAAATGTAGAATATTGACATGTTATTTGGAAACTTTATGCACAGGATGTTTAGCTCTTCTCCCACATTTATTTATTTGTTTAGACCTTTATTTACATCAGTATGAACTCATGGATATTTATTTTATACTTAGGGTTATAATCCAATATTTATCTACTTATTTACTCAAATGATTTCAAATTCAGTCATTAGGAGTTCCTTCAGTTGGTTCCTGCATCCCTCTGATATCCACCCAGAATACCTCCCTTTCTTATAGTCAACACTGCCATAACGTTACCTAATCACAAGAGTGAAAGTGAAGTCCATTATATTTCTAGTCTCAGAGATTGTACAGAGTAGGTACACCAAAGAGCAAGAAATCTTGGGACCACCTTACAATTTTGCCTACCACAGTCTCTCTCTTAAAAAGTGAGACAGAAAGTTACTAAATCCCATAAAACATGACAAATGGGAAATAACTCTCTTCTACCTCAATATTATGCACACATATTATGGAAGAAAGAGGGTTTTCCTGTGGTTCTGTGTATACATCCTTACTGAATTTAGTTTTCTGTCTTTTTCTCCTCTCTTTCACTCACACCTCACATTTAGTCTATCAGCAATACTCATTGGGTCTGTGTTCAAATATATCTCAACCACTCCCCACTATATCCACGGTCTAAGTTACCATCTTTTGTTTTACCTAATAGATTACTGTAGTCGCCTCACTGGCCTCTCTAGAAAAGTTGCAAGAACTGAAAGTATTAAAACAATGACATAAATTAGATCAGATCCTTACTCTGCTCAAAACCCTCCAGCTTTCCCAAAGGTATTAAAATAAAACCCAAAATCCAGCTTTCCCAAAAGTATTAAAATAAAACCCAAAATCCTTATCATAGTCTGCAAAGACACAGTTCAGTTCTTTAAACTCTACCTGTGGAGAAGGACTGGTTCTTTCCACTAATTTTTTGCAGATCAGTACCAGTGAAAATCTCTTCTAACATAGGACTGACCATGTAAATTCAATGACACCTGTATTTGAACATATTATGCTCAATAAAGTGAGTCCACTGATCACTGCTTAAATGTTGTGCAATGTCAAGTTGCTATAAATGTCTCTAAACACTTGCTTTCAATTTTATTGTCATGGAGGACTGGTAGTTCAGAGATGGGAGTGGTAAGTGCGCTACACTTTGATTAGCACAGTGCTCTCAAAATCTGACCCCTGGCCATCTCCCTCTCTCCTGCTCTCCCCATTGCTGCCTTCTTTCCAGCAAATCTCACATCATGTTCTCTCTATAACACACTGCACTAGTTTTCTATTATTATATAACAGACTACCGCTAGTTTTAACAGCTTAAAACAACACATATTTATTATCTCACAGTTTCCATGAGTCAGGAGTCCAGGCATGGCTTATCTAGATCCTCTGCTTAAGGTTTCACAAGGCTGTAATCAGGTTCTCATCTAGAATATGGAGTCTTCTTCCAAACTCACGTGGTTATTGTCAGACTTCTGGTCTGTGAGGTTGTAGAACCAAGACCAGCAGCTCCTTAAAGGTACTCCAAAGTTCTCTACTAAATGGCCCTCTATATACACAGCTACAACATAGAAGCTTTCTTCTACAAAGCCAACAAGGGGGAGTCTCTCACTACAGTCTGCTAAAATGGAGCCATATAACAGTATGTAAATATTGGTAGTCAATGTCATAAAAAGTAGCTTAGTTAGGGATATCCCATCATCTTTGCCATATTCATTCACTGGAAGCAAGTCACAGGTCCTACATACACTCAACAGGAGGGGATTACACAAAACCATGGACAGCAGGAGGTGGGAAATCATTGAGGGTCACTTTAGGGTCTGTCTAGCAAACACTGAGCTTGCCTAGGGGTTTATCCTTGCATTTCCTCTCCCCAAAGACTCTCTTCCTCATTTCTTTTAGGCCTCTGCTCAGATTTTACATTTTCAAAATCCTTCCCAAACCTGCTTCCTAAAACAGCCACCCCATCATAGTCATCCCCAGTGCTTTACTCTCCTTTATTTTTCTTCACAGCATGGATCATTCTCTGACATTAAATGATTATTTGTTCAAAATCTGTCTTTCCCATTAGAATGGAAACTAATGGAAACTATTAGTTTGGAAATAGTTGGAAACTATTCCAACTATGGAAACTATTTTCCAAGTTGTAAGAAATGGATCTGTCATGGAATACATGCTCAAAAAATATTTGTTGGATGAATCAGTAAAAAGTTTTAATTTGTAGCAATGGTCACAAAAGTTTGCTAATTTGATCCACACCTTTTAAAATTTTTTATTGGAGTATAGTTGATTTACAATGCTGTGTTAGTTTCAGGGGTATAGCAAAGTGAATCAGTTATACATATGCATGTGTCCACTCTTTTTTTTTAGAGTCTTTTCCCATATAGGCCATTACAGAGTATTGAGTAGAGTTCCCTGTGCTATACAGTAGATCTTTATTAGTTATCTATTTTATATACAGTAGTGTGTATATGTCAATCCCAAGCTCCCAATTTATCCCTCCCCTGCTTACACACTGGTAACCATAAATTTGTTTTCTACATCTGTGCCTCTACTTCTGTTTTGTAAATAAGTTCATTTGTACCCTTTTATTAGATTCCACTTTTTACAGTAGATTATGTGAGTTGCTGTTAATGTTTAATCTTATCTATATTGCAAGTTTGCGAGTGGAAACAATAATAGAATACAAATAGCACAGAATTTGGAACAGTACAGTCTGCAATCAAATTCAAATTGTTATTCACTACTTTTGTGATCTAAGAGGTTAATTTCTCTGAATTTCAATTATAATGCCTGAGAAAACAGTGCATGGTTTTCATCAAGTAGATTTGGGTTAGATCTTAGACCCACTACTTACTAGTATGCCTTTAGACTAGTTTCTCAGGCTTCTGGAGGTTCAGTGACCTCATCTGTAAAATGGGAATAATAATATTTTTTCCCACATAGGGTGATTGTGAAGTTAAATGAGCAAATGCATGAAAAGCACCTAACCTGGTGATGGGCACAGTATTTGCACTCAGTACACATTAGCTTTTATTAATATCAATACTTTTATGCATATCAGTATAATAAAATTATATAATCAATATCAATATAAATTCTGTGGTACACAGTATGTTGTTAAATGATATTCACTATCTTTCTATATCTTTCATTTGGACTTAACATAGAGCTAGATATAACAATAATAATAGTGATAACTACCTTCTATGGAAAATTTTATTTTGTTTTGTTTTATTTTATTTTGTTTTGTTTTATTTTATTTTGTTTTGTTTTATTTTATTTTGTTTTGTTTTATTTTATTTTGTTTAGGACAAGTCCTAAACAGCTCTTCAGAACATGTGACCAAGAAGCAAGTGTCAACATTCCACACATAGCTGACTATTCTGGCTAACGTTGAGGAAAAAACACATAAATTACTCTCTATAACTAATTATGGGGAGTTGCTGTTCAATGGATATAAAGTTCAATTATTCGAGTTGAAAAAGTTCTTGATATCTTCTGTACAACATTATGCTTATAGTTAATACTGTACAGTTCACTTAAAAAATTTTTAAGAGGGTAGATCTCATATCATGCGTTTTTTATCACAGTAAAAAAAAAAAAAAAGTGCCTGGGGCTTCCCTGGTGGCACAGTAGTTGAGAGTCTGTCTGCCAATGCAGGGGACACGGGTTTGTGCCCCGGTCCGGGAAGATCCCACATGCTGCGGAGCAGCTGGGCCCATAAGCCATGGCCGCTAAGCCTGTGCGTCCGGAACCTGTGTGTCTGGAGCCTGTGCTCCGCAGTGGGAGAGGCTGCAACAGTGAGAGGCCCGCATATCGCAAAAAAAAAAAAAAAAAAAAAAAAGCCTGTACATAATATTTTCATTATTTTTTAAGTTTTTGCTCATAACATTTCACAAATGATGTGTTTCTATGTAAGGATAGGTTAAACAACAAATTAAAAGAAGCATTTTATTATTAAGCTGTATGAAACACTCATAAAATTATGATTAAAAAGAAATATTTTCCCTTTTGTTAACATCTAATTATATAGAGTCCATGAAATCCTCTATTACAACTTAAAATACTAAGTAAAAGTCTAATATTCTGACAAAGAAAAAATGTGTACATTCTAAATATACCTTATTGCAGAGTTATGAATTTAGAAACATATACATGTTTTATGTATTGCAAAATACAATGTAAAACAAAGCAAACTGTAAAAACTGAAATAGAATTCTAATATAAGATGGTGAGTTAACCACCCAGAGGAAAGAATTATTTGAAATGATTTTAAAACATGCTAATTTTACTATTTAACCATAGTGGAATATAGTCTAAGAATGAATAAAACAGTCAAGTAATCCTAAATAGCATTCAATAGTCAACTATTTATTTTAACATTGTTACTGCTATATTGAGGTCATATGTTTATGCATGTGGATACATTCACTACAAAAATTTAAATACATAATTATGTTAATAGGATAGTTAATATTCTCAGTGCACAAGAAAAGAAATAGAAAGATAGAATCAAATACTCTAAATAAAATCATATTGTGTTAAACCTCAATTTGAAAATATCAGTGTGGACTCAGAATTATTTATTTATTTATTTATCTATCTATTTATTTATTTATTTATTTATTTTAATATGTACTCCCTAGCTGTGCCTATTGGAAAAGCCTAGAAGCTATGACAACCCAATAGCAATAAGAACACCTAGCACCCAGATTGTGTTTTCTATATAATATACTCCACTAAAAAGAACCAGTGATCCTTGGGAATGATTGATTTCAAGTCTCAAGCAGAAAATATCCAACAAGTCTGAGACTTCTTGCTGTACAAAATGCAAGAAAGCGCTTAAAAACTAATTGGTCAGTCCAAAAGGCCCAGGAGCAAGCAGAAAGTGTCTCTTGTTGGCCATAAGTGAGAAATTTAAGCATATAGTAGCAATAGTAATAGAACTAGCAGTAATAATATTAATAAAGCTAATTAATACAGTAATTAAAACATATTGAATATATTGAAACCCATGGTGTTGCTCAGAAAAGAAAGATGGGAAGAAAGGAAGGAAGGAAAGAAAGAAGGAAGGAAGGAAGAAAGGAAGGGAAGGAAACTCATTTAACCTTTAAAAGTTACTAGGGCATCAACTCCTTTCTCAAAAAAGAATCATTTTTAAAAGAAATAATTAAGAATAAATAAAAATAGTTAATAATAAATTAATAAATAATTAATTTAACAGTACACAAGTTTAATATTGATGCTTATTAACAATTATTATTAATAAATTATTAATGATAAATTTTAAATAAGAAAGTAATACATAATTTAAAATAATTAAGAATTTCTTTTTTGTAGAAGAATTGTATTTTGAGGTCAGCAAATAGCTTTTGTTGATGAGGAGATCTTTTTAGAAAAACCTCAGCTGGTAAATGAAGGAAATTAGAATGCAAAAATCACTATTTGGCACCCTGAAATAAAGTAATTAATTTAGGTAATCATCATCAATAGATGAAACCCTTAGATAAAAATGTGTGAACTTTATAATGGAATCATCAGGTAGCCACAACCTGAACTCATGATCACTTTATTTCACTAAAAGTGAGATAGACACATGTATGCCTGATGTGATCTGTTACTTATGAAATATTCTTTTAAAAGAAAAAACAAAACGAAACAAATCAAGGCTTTAGAATTAACATTCAACCTAAGGGACAACTCACAGTGTGTCTGCAAAAAGTCAATGGCGTGAAAAAAAAATTGTGAGTAATATTCCACCTAAGAATAATGATAGGACTCATTTGGATCCTGATATAAACCAAGCCAACTGTAAAGACACACTTTGCTGTGGTTTAGAAAATGTAAATATGGACTGAGTATTGAATGCATATGTGGAATAGTGTTAATTGTACCTAGTTATGATCATGTGATTTGGAAGAAAATACTTAATTTTAGATACTCTTAGTGAAAATATATAGAGGTGAAATGACATAATGTCCGTGATTTTCTTTAAAATACATCACTGCATAAGACTATAAAAAAGACAAAAGGGATAAATCAAACAAATGTGACAAAATCTTATGATTGTTAAATCTTTTTTTTTTTTTTTTGTGGTTCACGGGCCTCTCATTGTTGTGGCCTCTCCCATTGCGGAGCCCAGGCTCTGGACGCACAGTCTCAGCAGCCATGGCTCACGGGACCAGCCACTCCACGGCATGTGGGATCTTCCTGGACCGGGGCACGAACCCGAGTCCCCTGTTTTGGCAGGCAGACTCTCAACCACTGCGCCACCAGGGAAGCCTGATGATTGTTAAATCTTGGTGATATATGGCAATACTGTGAATTAGTTTACCCTCAAGTATGTTTAACAATTTTCATTAAAATTAAGAAGGAAAACTAAAACAAAACCCTTTCCTCTCTGGGGTATGAACTTATCCCTAGAGGGACCCTGTCACCGTTCTTAGGGACCACAAATATGATTGGAGGATCTGGATTCTATCCTAGGTCTGAATCAAGACCAGGCTTACCACGTTCCTCACATGCTCCTTGTTTTCTTGTCTTTTTCTTTAGTCCTAGAAACCATACAATATCATAGTCATTCATTCTGGTAACGGCTTCATACTGATCTCACTTCTTGCCTATCCAGAGTTGTCATGAGAGCATCACATTACTCAGAACTGAGTCCTGACTTCTCCTCCTTGTACTCATTCAAGTTCTAAATCATGGAGTGTGATAAACAAGAAAGAATTTACTGAAGACCTAGAAGGGGAGAACAGTTTGTACCATTAGAGTCAGATATTATCACTCTGCATAGAGGAAGAGGGAAAAACAATAACCCAAAAGCCTCTGTGGGCCCAATACACCTTAGAGATGATCAAGAGGCTTATCTGATTATTAATTATAATAACTATGTGAAAAAGTAATATTAATTGAATTCAGTTTATACTAGGCACAAGGGTGAGGTCTTTACATTCATTACCTCATTTATTTATTGAAATAACTCCTCAAGGTGGTCATTATTAATGTTCATATTTTACAATGCTTAATTAACTTGCAAAAGTAAAACAACTACCAAGTGAAGAAGTCAGGACCCCAGAGCCCACATTCTGGTAAGAAATAGAGAAAATGAAATTTGGGGGCTTCTGTTAAGTATAGAAAGCACTTTGTTTGTTTTTAGGAAGAAGGAGCTTTTTTCTTTCATTTATTTAACCACCATTGATTCATCATCTGCTATGTGTCAAATCCGGTGCCAAGATTAGGAGGATAGTGGTAAATATGACCTGGTACCAGCTTTTGGAAAGTTCAAAATCTAGTTGATGAGACTGATACACCAATAGATAATCAGAATGCAATACTATAGATATTAAAATTGAGGTGTACAAAATGGTTGTTTTTGTTTCTTTCACAGTTTGCCTGCAAGTCAGACCTTAGAATAAGGACTAAAATGGAAGTATTTATGAAAGGTGTAACTGAAGGAAAAATTAACTAACATGAAATAGAGTTGGAGAAGACAGTTCAAGGGAATGACATAGAGTAAGAAAAATAAGTAGGACTTCAGCAGGACAGATAGTGGCAGAAATAAGAAGGGTGAAGGGTCTGCAGAAGTCAGAGCTCAGAGGGTGGCGTAAGGCAGGGAGCCATGGCTCTGAAGGTGGCTGAGGACTTAATAGTGATGGTTTTACCTGGGACGTCCCGTCACCTTCAAGTTTTTAAGGCACAGGAAATATTCAGCCAGACATATTCGAAGAAGGTGGTCATTTTGCATAAAATTTTGCTACAATCTTTTTGGCCAATACACAATCTTGAGTATGAACCTTGTGGTAAACTATTAAAAGATAATATTTCCTTGAAACAATTTTTTTTTCCAGTTGGGGGTTAAACATCCATATACATGGTCTCTATTTTTGTCTTGGAATTTGAAGGGAATACAAACCACCACATGGCTTTATAAGTAAGTAGTCCCTTCAGGATGTCACCTGAGCCCTTGGCAAGCACAATGGCTCTTCTGATGCCAACCTTGGATGTGGTAGATAGAGGGACTAATAGGAATTGCTGTTTCCAACCCTTTTGAAAGTTTCCAAGCTGTCTTTGACATCTGTTCCATGCACATTCCACTAGCATCTAGGGAGTAAGGGATTTTGAAGATACTATTAACATTTTTTTGTCAATTAGGAATGTGTGATCAAATAATTGCTCTAAACTCTTCAAGATGGCCTAACTTAGAGAGCTGGAACAAGGCAATGGAAGGTTATCTATATTCACCCTAAGAGTATGGTTTATTTATGATATAGTGTTAAACAAAAAATCTAAATTTTGAAAGTTTTAAGGTGTTTGTCCACATGACTCCGAAAAATCTGCTTATTTGTAGATCTTTTATTCAACACAGGCTCCTGGCAAATAAACCGTTCTATTTTCTCCATATGTACTCTGGGATGCCCTACTTCAGTGCCCATAATGATGCTCTTCTTTCCACAGGGAAGCCTGTTTCTTTCTTCTCAACATTTCTAAATGTTATTTGCTTCATCCATACCTGGACTAATTCCTGATTTTTTCATATAACAGTTGAGTGACCTTGGGCAAATCTCTCAACCTCTTTGCGACCCCAGCTTTCCTCATCTGTAAAATGGAGATGATGACTATAGCTAATTTAGAATCATGTAAGAATTAACAGAAATAACATCTATGAAGCACTTAGTGCATAATAAAGGCTTAATAATTATCACCTATTATTTTAATATAAATTACTATGGTGTTAACAGCCTGTCCTACTTTCATCATTGTCATAGACTCCTTTCTGATTCTCTATAGAACATTTATCCTCTGCCTGCTCTGAGTTTCCATTGCAATGTATCTATACCATTTTCTTGGAGTACATCACTTCTTACTTTAGATATCAGTTAATATATATGTGTTCTGTCTCCCTTGTAACTTCTGGGGATCAATATCCATATTTGATTCACCTGCATGTCCACATTTTCTAGGATGGTGATATGCTTAGAGGAACGACTTAAAAATATTTATTGCATAGATATCACGTTTTGAAAGTGAAAAGCAAATAACATGTCTATGTAAGTTAGGGGGTATTGGTGCGACCACCAGCTACTCTTGCTCAGATGGCCCTCAAGGTCTCCTGACTCCAAGCCTGGTCCCTCCAGCCACACTCTCTAGACAGAGTGATTTTCCTAAGGCACAACTCTGATGGAGTTGCTCCCTTGCTTTATTTCTTTCAAAAACATTCCATGATCAGTGCAAACATCAGTATTGCTATAAGAGAAATTTCATTATCTTCTGACCCCTACTCCCTCTTTTCCAGCCTTCTTTCCACCCTTCTCTTCACTTCATGCAATATGTGGAACACATACTGGATTACGTGAAATATGACATTTTCCAGACTCTCTCTGCCCTCTTGTTCTGTGCACCTTTATTTTTGTCTGGAACAAACTACTTACCACTTTCCAATGTCATCTAGTTGACTGTGACTCATCCTTTAGAATCCAGTATAAATATAACCACATCATCTCACCAAGAAAGCCTTTCCAGTCCCTCTCTATTTTGGTTATTTCTCTGTCCTATATGCTGCCTTGTCTCCCTGTGTGTATCTCTATCATAACATTTAAACCACAGTATTAAACTTTATCTTACATATAGGTTTCACATCTCAGATTCTGAAGTGCTTGAGCTAAAAAGCTCTCAATCATCTTATTCACGCCCCCCCCCCGCCCTTCTGAGAGTTCCAATACTTCCAATAACTTAGAACCTACATCACTACCTTCTACCCTTATATTCCCCACTTTCTGCCTCACATTTAATTAATATCAACTGCATAAATTTTCCTTCAGATATCAACTTATTTAATGTGTTTTCATGAATTTTTGCATGCAGTGTACTATTCCTATAAAACCCATTCCACCTTTATTCTCTTGACCAATATTTGTCTTGTATTCATCGTGTACACCATGGTTTCACAACCTTGAAACTATTGGCATTTTAGACCAGTTAATTGTTCACTGTGAAGGCTGTCTTGTATGCTTTCCTTACCTCTATGCATTAGAGGTCTATAGCATGCAACCCTGCCTTACTATTGCAAGCAAAAATGTCTCCAAATACTGCAAAATACCACCGGTGGGGCAAAAATCACTCTTGGTTGAGACTGTAGGCTAGACCCTAATAATAGAACTTTGTGTTCCTCTCTCTGCTTACAGTGATGAATGGATTTAACCTGGTTCAATGAAGACTACTTTTTATTGGTAGTGTTATTATTGATAAAGAGTATGTGATTAGAACCTAGGAAGCAAACCCTATTTCCCATTAGTGTCATACTCTCTTATTTAAAAGAGGGTTTTCTAGACATAAAAAGTCAAATCAAAGCTTTTCTATTTGTTGAAAACTACAGAAGGCAAGAACCCAAGAGTACTATAACATTGTCATTATAAGTAATAGGCAGTAACACCAAGGATTTATAATGGAAACTCAACCTAAAAAGAAAATGCCAAAGAGGTAAGGATGTGAGCAATTTTCTATTAATTTAATGCTATTTTGTGTCACATCAATAGTCTAAATCAAATCAAAATTCATTACTCTTTTCTTTCAACCCTAAATCACACTATGAATTACACCTATTTCTTTTATGATGTGGCTATGGAAAAAAGGGATAGTCAGTTTTTCAATTTAACTCAATATAAGTGAGTTTTATACAATTCAACAAACATTAGGGACACTCTTCTGTGTGCCTAACTCTTTAATAAAGTTTTAGGACTTCACCCATATACTCAACATGCTTAAATTCTAATGGTTGTTCTATATCTAAAAAAGACTAGAGTTATCAGGGGGAAAGTCCACTGCTTATAGAGGCTTCTCAGGGAAAATAATGCAGATAGTTGGTTTTGAACAATGAGTAGGAATCTTTAGGTAGACAAGACAATGAGAATGTACCAGAGGATGCCACCAGAATGCACATCAATGTATTGCTTCCAAAATGTCTTGCTGCAAGAAACTCAGCAAAGCAGAGGATTTAAATTCTGTCACAAGTTTCTTCTTGCTTTGGGGACTGGTTACAATTTTTTTTTTAAACCAGAAGAGGTCCATCGACTATGCTTTAAGTAACTCTGTGGAAAGCGCAAAAAGCAATATGTATGGGCATGAATCCTAATGTCATCTGAGTAAGCTTATTCTATCAGAAATTTTGAGAATCTAAACCAGGGCATAACACTGAGTATGGTGAAGGTAGGAAAGGAATTAGGGGAAGAAAATATTTCCTCCCTATAGTGCATTGGGTCTGTATCCTGGTATTTCCGTTCATATTTTATTTTATTTTATTTTATTTTATTTTATTTTATTTTACTTTGGAGGAGAATTTGGCAGAATTTCTTTCTTATTTTTTTAATTTAATTTTTATTTTATGTTGGAGTATAGTTGATTTACAATGTTGTGTTAATTTCGGGTATACAGCAAAGTGATTCAGTTATACATCCTTTAAGTCAATATTTGAGTGAGGCTTATATGGGAACTCTCCATATTATCTTCACTACTTTTCCGTCAACCTAAAACTATCCTACAATAAAATGTTTATTTAAAAAGAGATTTTAAAAATCATGAAAAAAAGAAAAAGAATGGTCTGAAAAATGTAGAAGGTCAGCAGAAGGGAATAGTCAGGCAAGGCAGGGTGCTGAAACATTGGAAGGGGATTGAATTCCCGGTGTTTTTGCAGTTATAGATCCCTATCCTTAGCCCCTCCATGATACCTTTCTTACCACGTGTGCCCTTGCTCTCACTTGCTCCTATTACTAATTAGGTTGTTTTATGTGAATTTGAGCATGCAATATTTCATGTTTAATAGCCCTGCACCAGAAGTAATGGGAAGTCAAAGAGGCTGGAATTTATTGCCAGGTGTTCAGGACTGCATCTAGAGCATTTATAGAGAACCCATAAAATTCCTCAATACCCTGAGGAACTCAAAACCCACACTTTCAGGAATCCAATAATTTTCAGCTGAGAATCCTATAAATACCACAGGAGATGGGCTATACCCTGATCAAGCTCATTCACTGGTTAGGTGACAGGAAGTTGACATTCAGGGGTACACATACTTGGCCTTTGCATTTAGCACCTTGTTCACATAAATTGAGGAAGTTCACACCTCTAATCTCTTGTTACTAATGTCAGCCTGCTAGAATCTGAGCTCAATAAGATGAGGTTAGCTTGCTGGAAAAGCTTACTTTTCTCAACAGGAGGAAAAGAATCTAAATGTTCAACTGAGACATGGAATCTGACATGAGCGGTATGCTTCCAAAGCTGAAGGTTAAAGGCAGAATATCACTAAGGTTGTCACTCAGTCTTTATGATTTCTGTCTTTTTAAAACATGACTTTGCATTCTCTCTTTGCTTGTGTTTTATATTAGAGCCAAGTTGATTAATATGGTGCACCCATATACACCCATGCTCTCTCTCTTCTCTCTTTTGCTCACAATGTACCCATGACCTCAAGTACCATTTTTTGTATCATCAAAAGTCTAAATCCCACCTTAAAACTCCTATTCAAATTCATTCCCTTTAAATTCCTATTTCCTTGAAATCTTCTTTACTCCATCAAAAATCATTGCTCATTTCCATCTTTGTTTATTATTCTTATTTAAAAATTTGACACCTAAATTTTGTCATTTATTTTTCCTTAGCCAAATGGCATGCTTCTTGCAGACAGTTATTTCAAATTTCTCTATTCTAACAGTGCCTAAAATAGTGCTGGTGTTAGAGATGACACTCCCAGAAAAGCAAGTCAACTGTTGTAAAGCTTCTTGTTAGAAGCATTAGGATGGCAATTATAAGTGCTGATTGTTTAAGCCAGAAATGAGCCTCTCTTTAAAAACACCACAGTTTGGGGCCTTTATAAAGGCAGTATATGGGCCATCTGAAAAGAGATGAATAAGGGCTTCAGGATTAAGACTCCCTCCCCAAGAATCCAATAAAGTGAATAAAAATATATATACAGTAGAAAAGAAGAAAACTTTACCAAGAGCAGCCAGACGTGGAAAAGGAAACCATCTAATGCTTCATAAATTAGAGGTCATGGAATGAAAAAGACATTTATATAGTAGCTTAAAGTATCTGTGTACCTTGGCACAACTGCTGATCTTAGATGCCTTACTAACAAGCCCACAGATCCTAAGAATTTCCAACATTAGTCCAACATTTTGAAAGTAGCAAATTAAGTTGATATTCTTAAATTCCTTCTGTTCTTACTGGTGAGTTGTGGATACGGTCTCTGGAAAACAGGTTTAAAGAAGGAAACCCAAGAATCCAGAGCTACTCTGAATTGGAGTAATAATCCAAAGCACAGTGGTAACTATGCCATCAGATTGGATTTTACTTTACAACTAAGAGAAATGAAATTTGATAAAGGACACTTAGCCAAAAATATTTTTTAAAGTAGCAGGTAGTGTAAAAACACTACACACCGCTATTTTGAACTACACACCTTCCCCTGCCACTGAGCTACAGAGGAGAAGACATAACACCAAACGACTTACCCTCAAATCACTCTTTGGCAGGGAAAACAAACTAGTCCTGGATAAGTAAGGAAATATTCAGTATTCAAGCAGTCACCCAGCTGCATGGGAGTGAGCAAAATTATGGTGGAAAATGGCATAGTAAATACACAAACCTAGCTAAGGAAGAAGGAGAGGTAGCAACAACATAGCATTTCAAAGATAAATATCAAATCTAAAAGGAAAAATAAACAAAGGAACAAAAAATCCTTCATAAGTGTTACACTTTACAACATATATAATTACTATATGAAGTTAATGAGCCAAAGTCTGAAAGACATGAAAATAAACTAACAACCAAAGTCATGAAGATAAACTAACAAGAAAAGCTGAAAAGATATATTGAAAACTTGATGAAGAAAATAACATCATTACTGAATTGATACATAAATTGGAATCAGCAAGGAACAAAACAAAGCAAGCTGAAAAATCAAATTAAAACAGAAAACAGCAATAACAACAAACTTGGGATAATCAGAAATAATGCAGGTGAGAAAGGCAAAAAAAAAAAAGATTAAACTAGTGAGATGATAAAAATTGATAGCATTGAAATAGAGAAAAAAATAAAAAGCAACAAAGAGAGAGAAGCAAGTGTGTTGTTTTTGAATCTTTCTTTGAAATGAATATAGAACTAAATTCCCAGGTACTTTACAGAGACAGTATTTCAGTAAAATGTGATAGGAAACAACCAGTACCAACATGCATCATGTTTAAGTTATTGGACTTCAAGTACAAAGAAAGTTTTCTTTAGGCATTTGGGCAGAAAAAAGCAAATTACCCACAAGATATATATATAACCAGGCTGGCTTCAGACTTCTTTCCATAGAAACATTCAATGCTGGAAGACAGTGGGTTTTTGTTTCTAAAGGTCTGAGGGAAAAAAATGTATAGAAAGAATATTATACATATATGAATCAACCAAATCAATGAAAACCATCTTATATGCTTTTATTTCTAGTTTAGATGATCAGCACCTATAAGATGGAAACCTTGAATGATTATAATAGGTGAGTTCAAGCTATGGAACCAGCATAAGCAAAAGCTTGAAGATGGAAGATATCTGATCCATTCTGGAGAGTGTGGGTCATGTCAGAGTGTCATAGGTGGCAAGGACAGAAGAAGGTAGTAATAGTAATAGAAGAGTGGGCTGACACAAGTTTGTGCAAAGCCTTGTACACTTCTTATATGGTATCCATTAAACAGCATGAAACCATGAAGCTTCTAGAAATAGAGCGTGTATTCTAAAGAATCTTGTTTATAACCCACTCTAAAGGGTTAATAGAGTTTTAGCTTCTGTAAAAACTTAAATGATGTGAATACATATCCTTCCATTGTGCCATTTTAAATTTTTTTTTCCTTTTTTTTTAAGAGACAGACAAAATGCATGACTTTCAATTGATGTTCTGAAACTATTTTTAGCATTAGACATTTACTAGATCTCTACCATGTGTGAGATCCTGGTCTTGGAGTAGAATCAGTAAATATACAGCATCATTTCTGTATTTACAATTCTGTATATAATCATTAACATTTAGCAGGACAACTGTAAGCTTTGTAAGTAAAAGTACTATCAGGATTAGTAAGGTAAGGGAATAAATACGTTAGTTTAGACAGAGCGTCCAAATGGTTAGCGACCATAAGGTGAAGTCTCAGAAATCAAGAAAATTCAATTATGCTAAGCATCATATTTCCTAAGTATTCTGGTTTTATGAATTCAACTCTAGTGAGTAAAGCACTGTGAAAGACTGTCTCCTTCTTTTGTTTACCCATCAATCATTTTCAAATTCTTAATCCCTGTAGAAATGGACAAGTTCTTTTCACCATGACCTGACAGTAATGTAGTGTGTTGAAAAGAACATTGATTAAATCTCATAATGTAATTATTAGCTGTGTAATCTTGGCCATGAGAATTAATCTCTGGGACTGTCAGTTTCCTTATCTGTAAACAGTAAAACTACTAAGCAGTACCCACGGTTATGGTAAACAGTAAGTTAATGTATAGAAAGGGTTTATAATGACAATCTGCATATATGCAGAATAAATATCAGTCAGTTACGTTTTTCCTTCCTTTGTCACTGGTCTTAGAATCAAGAAACCTGATTTTTTTTATGACTCAAGTTCACAGTGTGATCTTGCACAGGCACTTAAGCAATTAGGGTCCTTGTCTATAACACATCTCTTATGTTTCTTCCAGCACTAAAACCAGTGAGGTAAATATCATGCAAAGTTGTTGTAAAAAGCAGTTATAGAATGCAGGGGAATGAAATCATTTAACACTGCTGACCAAATGGCTATGAAATCGGTCTGTAGGATGACTGAGACATAAATCATCACTTCCCAACAAGTGAAGAAAGCTCAACCACTATGGAGAGCACTGTGATTGTACATAGATGACCTTTATTCTTATTTTGTCCATCTTACGGTGGGTGATATTCTTCATATATGGCAAATCCATACCTCCAAATGAAACTCATGTGTGACCCATATGCACAGACATTCGTGTCAATCTGATCACTAGCTGGAACTTGTGCATCCCCAAATTGCTGCAACTTAGGTTCTTTGGGAAATACTTATTTTGGAAAAGAAGTCATGCAGGAGGTAATTAAGAAATGGTAGGACTTTCATTTTCCATTTCCATTTCTTTCCTTTTGCTTTTTTTAATGTCTGGAAAGTGATTAAACAAACTCGAAATGGTAAGTGATAGAAGTGAGTTTGATTGTCTTTTTGAATTTTTTCAACTCCCCTTTATCCTTTAGGATAACTGATGATATATTAAAAATGTAAGACTACTACATTAAATGTAGGTTAAAAAAATTATCAACTTGTGGTCTACATATGTGAATATTGATTTCAAATTTCATCCAGGCTATATTTCACAGACCAGTTAAGAAACAATCATACCTGAAGAATGACAAATAGTGTAGAAGACTATCTAAGTTGTATATTGTCTATTTAACTAGGTTTTCTGGCATTCCTGCCAAGTCTGGTTCTCGTGAAAGATAATTTATTTTGTCATTGGGTGGCAGTGGAATCTATTTAGGCAACTGTGATATAGATTTATATTCCACTAAGCTGTCACACTGATTTAAATGACTTGGTCTTATATGGAGGCTGATCAAAATGAAGATTGGTTGTAAAAGTATTCTAGATGGAAACACCACTGTATTAGGAGTATTATAAATTGTCTTGCTACATTTTCTCTAAAATTAACCTTTGGCCTAAGGAGTGCAGAGGAACATTATCACTTTAAGTTTATTCAGATCCATGGATTCAATAGGGTGACAGCAACTTATTTCAAAAGTAAAAATATCACCTGCAAAGATCAGCTCTATTCCCTTGCCAAACAAAATTCCATTAATTAAGTTAAATTGAACTTAATAACAATCACATAAACCAATTAGTTTCAATTTTTAACTCCATTAGGAGAATAATTTATCACGGTATTGCTAGATACAACTGTGCTTCTTCTGACTTTCAGTGGATTAAATAACTATAACTTGGGGTGCTAATTATACAATGATGATGCAGGCACTTCAAGATTACTTTCCTTAATATAGATAGAATCATTGGAAAATAGTTTGGTTTTTTTCTTTTTCAGAACATGTCCTTAGCCCACACTGCATTTTCTGATTTTATAATTTAAAGTGAGTGTGAGTGTCTAACATATATTTGAATCTACAGTAACCTGTGGGCTTTGGTGATAATCATTTCTTTCCATGCAAATCCAGATAACCTTTACTTTTCCATTCTCTGTAAAATCCATGGCTTACCAAGTGCTCTAATCTTGTGTAGTTTTATAATCCTTTAGGGTTCACAGAGGGAGATTTGATGCTCCATGACTTGTGATCTGATCCTGGAACTCTTCCAGTATTAGTGCTCAAGGGCTTGGTGCTAAACTCTTTTTTTCTGTCTACAGTACTTTCCAGTGTGATCTCACGTTCATAGTACCATCTATGTGCTTTTGCTTTTCAAATCCATACTATAGCCAGAACCTCTTTAAGAAACTCTAGACTTGTATATCTAACAGCTGACTAGCATCTCCAATTTGATATGGTTAAATGAACCTCTCTGTTATGCCCACCAAGGCAGTACATCCTGATGACCTAAGTGAGCAGCCCAAATCAGAAGAGGATCTGGCACCTATTAAACTCTCAATATATGTGAATCATTATTGTTATTGTTGTTACTGAGGAGTTGTGAAATATAATACCAACTTCCTGTTTCTCTTCCTTAAGGACCTGGGGAAAGTCTACAGCCAGATATAACTAAGAACAGTTTCTTACTGCTACCTAAATATTTCTTTCTATTTCTCTTTTATTTATATAGCTATTCTTCAGGTTTCTTTCAAGTGGCTCCCTGTTTTTGCTTTCACATCATTTAGTCTATATGCTATTTGCTTGTACAAGACCCTTATTACTATTCTCAGATTTCTTATTCACTGCCTGCTATTACCTAAAGACCAGAGTCAACACTGAATACCAAGGTATTCCCAAAGACCATTCATTTAAGTTATGTCTGTGATTACTTTCATGCTCTAACAGCAGAATTGAACAGTTGCAAAAGAGATCATATGACCAACAAAATCTAACATATTTGCTATTTCATCCTTTACAGAAAATAGGTTGCTGAACCCTCCCTGCTCTAGAAAT
The DNA here is from genome assembly GCF_949752795.1 of Hyperoodon ampullatus. NCBI lineage: Eukaryota > Metazoa > Chordata > Mammalia > Artiodactyla > Ziphiidae > Hyperoodon > Hyperoodon ampullatus. The sequence goes on from NC_136914.1 coordinate 171,665,884, forward strand.
TTATCTAGAATCTGCATCATAGCAATTAGTATCATATGCCCAAAAAAGTATTTATTTAGTTTCAGTGAAACAAGTTACATACATGTTAATTACTTAAACTTTATTAGTTTTGTAATTTGACTTTTTTTTTTTTTTTTGTGGTACACGGACTTCTCACTGCTGTGGCCTCTCCCATTGCAGAGCACAGGCTCCGGACGCACAGGCTCTGAGGCCATGGCTCACAGGCCCAGCCTCTGTGCGGCATGTGGGATCTTCCCGGACCAGGACATGAATCCGCGTCCCCTGCATCGGCAGGTGGACTCTCAACCACTGCGCCACCAGGGAAGCCCCTGTAATTTGATTTTAAACTTATTTTGGTTCTACAGTTGGATAAAAACTATACACATGAACAGTTCATGTATTTTTGTTTACAAATTAAGTACTCTATTATAAATCATTTAGGAACAAATAAGGAGTCTAGAAACATTAGTTTTTATTTAACAGAGTTCTATACTCTCAAATTTTAGAAACCCTTCACTAATTACCTAAAATTTCTGGCTGTCTTGGTTGTGAGCTGGCACTGGGCTTCATGAGTCTTCCCTGTGCTTCATCTCAACTCTAACTTTAAAATAGCAGGTTCTGCAACTATTTGTGACAAAGGAAAGGTTTTGTTTTTCCCTAATCCATTACAAATGATACTCTTTAAAATGAATCAATAAAATTATTATTTTTGAACATGGTCACACATTTGTCTTGTACAATGAAGTCAAATTGCTACAAAAATTTATAAATGTATACTTTCAATTTCTGTACTCATCAAAGACCAGTGAAAACAACAGGTGGTGAGCACCACAGTAGCATTGCACTGCAGGATTCAAGTAGGGTATGAAAGTCACTGAAATGAGATGAGAAGGAGGGATTATCCCTAAATTTAAGAATCATCTGGACTCCTAGAGTAAACTGAGGAATAGATAAGTTCCTCCCTGCTCCTTGGGGCAAATACTCAGGACCTTTAAATTTATGTTGCAAAGAAACTAGGTTTGGGGACTAGGAACCATGTTTCTTCAGCAATACTTTTCAAAGTATATCCACTGACCACTAGATTCATGCATTCACTCATTCATTTAAATAATAGTTTTTGAACAGATAAGATGCTCCAGGAACTATTCTAGTTACTGGGGTTATAATCTTGAGCAAGACAAAAATCCCTGCTTTCGTATAATTTACATCCTAGCAAGAGAAATTGGAAAATAAATAAACAAGAAAAAATTTAGAACACTGATTAGTATTATGCAGAGAATTCAAAAGGTATGATTTGATGGATAGTGACAGAATGAGAGCTTTTGTTTGGGTAGCCAAGGAAGCCCTAAAATGTGAATGATAAAGAAGAACCAGTCATAATTAGGGAAAACCATTCCAGGAAGAAAAAAAAAAAAACAGAAGTGGAGTCTTCTCAAAGTAGCAATAACCTTGGGGAGTTAGAAGAGCAGAAAAAAGGCCTTTATGGCTAAACTGTTGTAGGTAATAAGGAGAGTAGTAAAAATAAAATCACAGAGGTAATTGGGAAACAAATAACATAACGTTCTCTATGCAAGAAAAAGGGAATTAGATTTTAATCAAGGTTTAATGGAGAGACTTTGGAGGGTTTAAATGGCCTGACATATTTTTATTGTCACCATAGTATGTTTGTAGAGAAGGAATGGCAGGTTAGCCAGAGTGAAAGCAGTTCATACCAAAGAAGCCTTGGATTCGGGTGGTGATATTGACAGTGGAACAAAATGGTGATCTTTGAGGCATGGTTCAGAGGTAGATCTATATATTGAGTTTGTGGGGAAAAAAAGGAGAGAATAGTTAAATAGAATACTTCTAAACCTCTACTCCAAGAAAAATAAAAATATTAACATTTCCAAGTAGAAGTCAGTTGAGAGATTGGCAGGATAGCACATTTCAATTCATACTACTAGCAAATAGGTTACTGAAACAACTCAATTCTCAATAGCTATGTGAAATAGTAACTCATTAACTCTGCCACTTTAGGAAGATAAAAATACTGCCTCAACAGAGACAGATTATACCAGTTAAAAACTATGGGCTCTGGGGACTTCCCTGGTGGTGCAGTGGTTGAGAGTTCGCCTGCTGATGCAGGGGACACGGGTTCATGGCCCAGTCTGGGAAGATCCCACATGCCGTGGAGCGGCTGGGCCCATGAGCCATGGCCGCAGAGCCTGTGCGTCTGGAGCCTGTGCTCTGCAACAGGAGAGGCCACAAGAGTGAGAAGCCCGTGTACGGCAAAAAAAAAAACAAAAAACAAAAAACTATGGGCTCTGTTCAATACATTGTCCAAATATATTACTTCCCAAGCATCTTGACATTTGCTGTTTGAATCAATTCTTCCAACTCTTAATTTCTGTGTTATGTCCTTATGGTATGACTGCTGAAAACTTGCTCATGTCCTTTCATTTCACTACTATAATAATAAGTTGATTAAAAATTGTAGCAGATAACTCTATTACCCATGTCACATCTCTATGGCCTGCCTCTAATTTCAACTGTAGCAAGAACTGGCCATTATTTCCTAGGAGCTCAGACTCATGGGACCCTGAGTATTTTTTTAATTTTTGCTTTCTGTCTTGGAAGTTCTACTTAAGAGGAGCCTGCTCTATCTGCTTAGCTCTCTAAGCCCATAAATACACGTACAGTCTAGATTTATGAAAGGGTTAATCATTCAGGGCAACTCTCAATCAATGGGGAATGGAAACCCTTAGCCAATGGAGAAGACTGGCTGAATGCTCCAGCCTTCTGCCCTTTGAGTCACCCAATCTGGGAAGCATTCTGATTGCTACCTAGGCAGGCCCAGCCAAGTCAAGTCCCTGATGCCCATGATGGTAAATGTTACAATGCCTCCTTGTATTGAATTTTATTTCTTCCCTCCCATTTTCACAGTTTGCCTTGTTCCTCCATTTCTCCCTCTGGATCTATCTTCCATACGAGCTGCTTGAATGCAAACCTTGCTTGAGTCCCTACTTTTAACACAATCCTAAAATGAGACAAATAACTACCTCTGATAAATAATCTATAAAATATTTTACTTATATTTTCTCTAATTCTCACCACAATCTAAAAGTTATGACTTATTTTTCACACTATATGTTAAGAAATTTAAGATCCCGAGAAATCAAGCAATTTGAACATAGTGAGTAGACAATGAAGCCAGTATTCCAAGTACAATATACATGTCTGATTGCAATAGAGCATGTTTTCACTCTACAGTATAGTAATGCTACAAGATATATTTTATCCAATTTTGGCTTGTTATTTTGGCAAAACTTTCCTACTCTGGTCTTGCTCTGGGCTTTATCTCTGGTGTTCACTCTCAATTTATTCTTTCCTGGGATGTCTCTAATCCCTGATTAGGATGGCTCATATCCCCAGAGAAGCCCCCACCACTCCTACATGACATGACTTAGATTCCAGGGCAACCAGTCCTTACAGATTAAAAAGAGCTTGGCTTTATAGGTGACAGTCTTGAATAAAGATTGACGAGGCCTGGTTTGCATTTTTGGATCTGGTGAGCATCAGATTAGTTCCTATAAAGATAACAAGCAAGTTCCTAGGCTCTCTTTAGATGTTTTTTCTTAATTTTAATTTAAGATATGAATTATTTTAGTTTATTACACTGCCTTAATAATGTTAGGATATTATAATTTTTAGAAACACTTAGTGAGTGGAAAATTATGAATTCCCACACATAGTGTTTTTTTTTTCCTCTGGATGTAATAAAAAATAGGCACTGTTGGATGTAAAGCTCTTTAAGTACTGCCTGCTGGTTAATTTAAATTATGTACATTTTTCTATCTCTTTAAGGCTATGAAACTATATCTTATTGATTTCCATGAACTGAATAAGCTTTATATCTCAAATTAGTAGCTGGGAGCAGTTGTAATTTATTGAGTTGTTACTATGTATTAACTGTTTTTCATGCATGTCAAAGAAATTGTTGATTGGCTAAACGAATACCCAATACTCATTCCTAAACTCATTTTCTTACCTCCACTATAGAGCCTGGAAACATAATCACATTTCTATCCTCCTTGGCAAGATAGCAATGTGACATAGTTCTGCCCAATGGTACCTAAGGTAGACAACTATTGATGAGGAACTTTTAGAAAGGTATTGCTATTCCTGATGAAAAGGATGAATAAGGCTGGGATGACCAACCATCACTTCTTTTTCTTGTTTTGAATATGTATTTAATGCCTAGAGCTGTGGCAGCTATCTTGTGCCCATGAGGTAAAGACCAAGAGGATCACATTTATTTTGATCAACAGAATAGTTATAAAAGCTTCTTGTGGTCAGCCTCTTAAAGACTTAAATTGGAGAAAGAGGTCACAAAGGGATATTCTCTGTTGAGACGCTCACTGGCTTGAGGAAAGTTCCTTTGTGGTTGATTTGAATAATATACATACCTCTGGCTCTTTTCTGTTCCCCCTTAGTAATGTTTTAGAGACTGGTAGAAAAACTTTTCCCTTGGCCTGGACAGTAGACCCAAACACCTGAGCCCTAGTTTTACAGAGATACAGAAACTAAAGCCCAGAAAAGAGAAATTATCCAAATTCACACTCAGTGTACAGTCTATACAAGAGCCCAGTTCTCCAGATACTCAGCTCAGTATTTGACTATAGGGAGAAGGCTTTCTTGAAGATAAACATCAGAAAAGAGGGAATCCAGAATTTAACCAACTAAGAGGAAGAAACTGTCATGCTGAATGGCACCATATAATACAATGAGAACCTGCTTCAGGTCAGCCTACCAACTGGAACATAATTTCCTCAAACTTCGGCACTAAGCCCTTCATATTTCTCCCGAGTCTATCTGCTGCCATTTCCCCATATAGACGCATAGCAAGGAAAAAGGTAGAACACAACTTATAAAATTTGTAGGTTTTGGCACATCCAAAAGGCTGCCTCTGGAGTGTGGAGTTCCAGAGTTACAAGCCGTGTGGCTGACAGTGTCCTGGTGCTCCGGCCTGATGTCAGGCCTGAGCCTCTGAGGTGGGAGAGCCGAGTTCAGGACATTGGACCAGCAGAGACATCCCGGACCCACATAATGTCAATTGGCGAGAGCTCTCCCAGAGAGTGCCTACTCAATGCTAAGACCCAGCTACACCCAATGGCCAGCAAACTCCAGGGCTGGACGCCCCATGCCAAACAAATAGCAAGACAGGAAAACAACCCTAACCATTAGCAGAGAGGCTGCATAAAATCATACTAAGTTCACAGACACCCCAAAACACACCAGCAGATGTGGCCTGGTGCACCAGAAAGACAAGATCCATCCTCACCCACCAGAACACAGACACAAGTCCCCTCCACCAGGAAGCTTACACAAGAAACTGAACCAAACTCACCCACTGGGGGCTGACAACAAAAACAATGGGAACTACAAACCTACAGCCTGAGCAAAGGAGACTCCAAACACAGTAAGCTAAGCAAAATGAGAAGACAGAGAAAAACACAGCAGATGAAGGAGCAAGGTAAAAACCCACCAGACCAAACAAATAAAGAGGAAATAGGTAGTCTACCTGAAAAAGAATTCAGAGTAATTATAGTAAAGATATCCAAAATCTTGGAAATAGAATGGAGAAACTACAAGAATTGTTTAACAAGCACCTAAAAGAACTAAATAGCAAACAACGATAAACAACACAATAAATGAAATTTAAAATTCTCTAGAAGGAATCAATACCAGAATAAGCGAGGCAGAAGAATGGACAAGTGAGCTGGAAGATAAAATAGTGGAAATAACTACCACAGAGCAGAATAAAGAAAAAAGAATGAAAAGAATTGAGGACAGTCTCAGTCTCCTCTGGGACAATACAAAATGCACCAACATTTGAATTACAGGGGTACCAGAAGAAGAAGAGAAAAATAAAGGATCTAAGAAAATGGCTGGAGAGATTATACTTGAAAACTTCCCTAACATGGGAAAGGAAATAGTCAATCAAGTCCAGGAAGCACAGAGAGCCCCATACAGGATAAATCCAAGGAGAAACACTCCAAGACACATATTAATCAAACTATCAAAAATTAAATACAAAGAGAAAATATTAAAAGCATCAAGGGAGGGCTTCCCTGGTGGCGCAGTGGTTGAGTCTGTCTGCTGATGCAGGGAACATGGGTTTGTGCCCTGGTCTGAGAAGATCCCACATGCCATGGAGCGGCTGGGCCCATGAGCCATGGCCACTAGGCCTGTGCTCCACAATGGGAGAGGCCAGAACAGTGAGAGGCCCATGTACTGAAAAAAAAAAGAAAAATCAACAAATAACATACAAGGGAAACCCCAAAAGGATAACAGCTGATCTTTCAGCAGAAACTTTGCAAGCCAGAAGGGAGTGGCAGGACATATTTAAAGTGATGAAAGGGAAAAAACTACAACCAAGATTACTCTACCCAGCAAGGATCTTATTCAGATTTGACGAAGAAATTACATGCTTACAGACAAGCTAAAGTTAACAGAATTCAGCACCACCACACCAGCTTTAGTACAGATGCTAAAGGAATTTCTCTAGGCAGGAAACACAAGAGAAGGAGCCGACCAACAAAAACAAACCCCAAAAAGTTAAGAAAATGGTAACAGGAACATACATAGCAATAATTACCATAAATGTAAATGGATTAAATGCTCCAACCAAAAGACTGGCTGATGGATACAAAAACAGGACTCGTATATATGCTGTCTACAAGAGGCCCACTTCAGACCTAGGGACACATACAGGCTGAAAGTGAGGGGATGGAAAAAGATATTCCATGCAAATGGAAATCAAAAGAAAGCTGGAGTAGCAATTCTCATATTAGACAAAATAGGCTTTAAAATAAGGACTGTTACAAGAGAAAAAGGATACTACATAATGATCAAGGGATCAATCCAAGAAGAAGATATAACAGTTGTAAATATTTATGCACCAAAATAGGAACACCTCAATACATAAGGCAAATGCTAACAGCCATAAAAGGGGAAATCGACAGTAACACAATCATATTAGGGGATTTTAACACCCCACTTTCACCAATGGACAGATCATCCAAAGTGAAAATAAATAAGGAAACACACGCTTTAAATGACACACTAAGCAAGAGGGACTTAATTGATATTTACAGGACATTACATCCAAAAACAACAAAATACATTTTCTTCTCAAGTGCTCATGGAACATTCTTCAGGATAGATCATATCTTGGGTCACAAATCAAGTCTTGGTAAATTTAAGAAAATTGAAATCATATCAAGTATCTTTTCCGACCACAACACTATGAAACTAGATATGAATTAGAGGGAAAAAAAAACTGTAAAAAATACAAAGACATGGAGGCTAAAGAATACGCTACAAAATAACTAAGAGATCACTGAAGAAATCAAAGAGGAAATAAAAAAAAAAAACCTAGAAACAAATGATAATGAAAACATGACAACCCAAAACCAATGGGATGCAGCAATAGCCGTTCTAAGAGGAAAGTTTAGAGCAATACAATGCTTCCTCAAGGAACAAGAAGCATCTCAAATAAACAACCTAACCTTACACCTAAAGCAACTAGAGAAAGAACAAAAAAAACCCCAAAGTTAGCAGAAGGAAAATAATCATAAATATCATATCAGAAATAAATTAAAAAGAAATGAAGGAAACTATCAAAGATCAATAAAACTAAAATCTGGCTCTTTGAGAAGATAAATGAAATTGATAAACCCTTAGCCACACACATCAAGAAAAAAGGGAGAAGACTCAAATTAACAGAATGAGGAATGAAAAAGGAGAAGTAATAACACACTGCAGAAATACAAAGGATCATGAGAGATTACTATAAGCAAATATATGCCAATAAAATGGAAAACCTGGAAGGAATGGACAAATTCGTAGAAAAACACAACCTTCTGAGACTGAACCTGAAAGAAATAGAAAATATAAACAGACAAATCACAAGCACTGAAGTTGAAACTGTTATTAAAAATATTCCAACAAACAAAAGCCCAGGGCCAGATGGCTTCACAGGTGAATTCTATCAAACATTTAGCAAATAGCTAACACCTATCCTTCTCAAACTCTTCCAAAATATAGCAGAGGGAGGAACACTCCCCAACTCATTCTACGAAGCCAACATCACCCTGATACAAAACCAGACAAAGATGTCACTAAGAAAGAAAACTACAGGCCAATATCACTGATGAACATAGATGCAAAAATCCTCAACAAAATACTAGCAAAGAGAATCCAACAGCATATTAAATGGATCATACACCATGATCAACTGGGGTTTATCCCAGGAATGCAAGGATTCTTAAATATACACAAATCAATCAATGTGATACACCATATTAACAAATTGAATGAGAACAACCATATGATCCTCTCAATAGATGCAGAAAAATCTTTTGACAAAATTCAACACAGGTTTATGATAAAAACTGTCCAGAAAGTAGGCATAGAGGGAACTTACCTCAACATAATAAAGACCATATATGACAAACTGACAGCCAACATCATTCTCAGTGGTGAAAAACTGAAAGCATTTTATCTCAGATCAGAAACAAGACAAGGATGTCCACTCTCACTACTATTATTTAACATAGTTTTGGAAGTCCTAATCATGGCAATCAGGGAAGAAAAAGAAATAAAAGGAAGACAAATGGGAAAAGAAGAAGTTAAACTGTCACTGTTTGTAGATGTTATGATACTGTACATAGAGAACCCTAAAGATGCCACCAGAAAACTACTAGAGCTAATCAATGAATTTGGTAAAGTAGCAGTCTACAAAATTAATGCACAGAAATCTCTTGCATTCCTATACACTAATGATGAAAGATCTGAAAGAGAAATAAAAGAAACACTCCCATTTACTGTTGCAACAAAAAGAATAAAATTCCTAGGAATAAAGTTACCTAAGGAGACAAAAGACCTGTGTGGAGAAAACTATAAGATACTGTTGAAAGAAATTAAAGATGATACAAACAGATGGAGAGATATACCATATTTTTGGACTGGAAGAATCAACATTGTGAAAATGATTATACTATCCAAAGCAATCTACAGATTCAATGCAAGCCCTATCAAACTTACAATGGAATTTTTCACAGAACTAGAATAAAAAATTTTACAATTTGTATGGAAACACAAAATACCCCCAAATAACCAAAGCAATATTGAGAAAGAAGAAACAAGCTGGAGGAACCAGGCTCCCTGACTTCAGACTATACTACACAGCTACAGTAATCAAGACAGGATGGTACTGGTGCAAGAACAGAAATATAGATCAATGGAACAGGATAGATAGCCCAGAGATAAACCCACACATATATGGTCACCTCATCTTTGATAAAGGAGGCAAGAGTATACAATGGAGAAAAGACAATGCTGTGAAAACTGGACAGCTATATGTAAAAGAATGAAATTAGAACACTTCCTAACACCATACACAAAAATAAACTCAAAATGGATTCAAGACCTAAATATATGGCCAGACACTATAAAACTCTTAGAGGAAAACATAGGCAAAACACTCTATGACATAAATCACAGCAAGATCCTTTTTGACCCACTTCCCAGAGAAATGGATATAAAAACAAAAATAAACAAATGAGACCTAATGAAACTTAAAAGCTTTTGCACAGCAAAGGAAACCATAAACAAGATGAAAAGACATCCCACAGAATAGGAGAAAATATTTAGAAATGAAGCAACTGACAAAGTATTAATCTGTAAAATATACAAGCAGTTCATGCAGCTCAATATCAAAAAAACAAACAACCCAATCCCAAAATGTGCAGAAGAACTAAATAGACATTTCTCCAAAGAATATGTATTGATTGCCAACAAACACAAGAAAGGATGCTCAACATTGGTAATCATTAGAGAAATACAAATCTAAACTACAATGAGGTATCACCTCACACTGGTCAGAATGCCCATCATCAAAAAATCTACAAACAATAAATGCTGGAGAGGGTGTGGAGAAAAGGGTACCCTCTTGCACTGTTGGAGGGAATGTAAATTGAAAGGGGCTCTATGGAGAACGGTATGCATGTTCTTTAAAAAACTAAAAATAGAACTACCACATGATCTAGCAATCCCACTACTGGTCATATACAAAGAGAAAACCATAATTCAAAAAGAGTCATGTACCACAATATTCATTGCAGCACTATTTACAATAGCCAGGACATGGAAGCAACCTAAGTGTCCATCGACAGATGAATGGATAAATGGCAAATATACACAATGGAATATTGCTCAGCCATAAAAAGAAACGAAATTGAGTTATTTGGGATGAGGTAGATAAATCCAGTGTCTGTCATACTGAGTGAAATAAGTCAGAAAGAGAAAAACAAATACCGTATGCTAACACATATATATGGAATTTAAAAAAATGGTTCTGATGAACCTAGGGGCAGGACAGGAATAAAGACACAGATGTCAAGAATGGAGTTGAGGACATGAGGAGGTGTAAGGGTAAAATGGGATGAAGTGAGAGAGTAGAATATACCTATATACACTACCTAATGTAAAAGAGCTAGCTAGTGGCAAGCAGCTGCATAGCACAGGGAGATCAACTCAGTGCTTTGTGACCACCTAAAGGGGTGGGATAGGGAGGGTGGGAAGGAGATGCAAGAGGAAGGGGTTATGGGGATATATGCATACATATAGCTGATTCACTTGGTTATACAGCAGAAACTAACATAACATTGTAAAGGAATTATACTCCAATAAAAATGTTTAAAAATAGCCTCTTGTATATTTAAGACTGCAGGAAGCACTGTAGAGAGCATAAATAAGTGTTTACATGACTCTTGCACTAAAAACACTTCGATTTGTAGAGGTATAGAAAAGAAAATAGGAAGGAGAGTATGGTCAAAATTTTACAATATTTGGGTGCCACGATAGCTTCCAAATGCAGTTGTATGACCAAAGGAGAAGATTCAGAGGTCTTGCCAATGCAAAGCTCAGAGAGATGTAGCATGATGGTCTTGGCACAGGCTTCCACTGACAGGTATGCTGATTTGGGGAACCAACTTTCCCATCATTAGCCTCTCCTTCTCAGGAAGAGGTCTTTAGTCTATATCCCATCACTGAAGGAACAGGCCAAACAGACAGACTGAGCCTTCCAAATCAATATCACAGAGGGTGTCTGAATTTAAAAAATGAAAAACATTATTATTCCTTCCAATTGCTAAAAGCTCAGAGAGGAAAAATATTTTCATCCAAATTGTCTGGCTTATATTGTACATATTAGAGCCAGACATGGAGTAAACCAGATGCAATTTGAGACTTGTGGAATTTATTTCTCAGCCAAGCAAGGAGCTGAATTAATAGACTTTTACTTTTACTTTTGTTGAATTGAGAAAGCTGAAGATTTTCCAGCATATTCCTACCAGATGGCATGCTCTATAGCCTACAATTTTCCCCCTGCTTTGGATGGCCTCTAAGTCGGCCTCTTCAAAGGTGAACAGGAAAAATACGTATCTACCTATTCGTATGGTAATCAAAGCAGGATAGAGAAGAAAGATCAGTCTGAAAAGATCAGTCTGAAAGACTGATCAGAAGAAAGTCCAGCTATGGCTCAACTCGACCTAACTGTACAATTCTTTCAGACTCTGGTAAGAAAAGATATGTCTTCCTGAAATTTAAAGGCATATAGTATTAATCAATTTTTGTATGACAAATAAATTGAGTGGATGTTTAATGACTAATGACCTAAATATAAGAGAATGTGCTGATATTTATGAGGCCTATGAGTGATGATGGAAAATAAGAACTCAATATGATCAAAACCAACTGAACAAATTCGCCATTTTAAAGACTGTTTAAATTGGAAACATCAATTTGTCACCCATATTTTTATATGGAATCTCTTAGAAATTTTTGCTGTGTTACAGAAAGATATTAGAGACTAACCGTCTTTAGAGTTATAAATAATAGTAGAATCAGAAAAGTGAGTTTTTTGTTTGTTTGTTTCAGTATGCGGGCCTCTCACTGTTGTGGCCTCTCCTGTTGTGGAGCACAGGCTCCGGACACGCAGGCTCCGGACGCGCAGGCTCAGCGGCCATGGTTCACGGGCCCAGCTGCTGCACGGCATGTGGGATCTTCCTGGATCGGGGCACGAACCCGTGTCTCCTGCATCGGCAGGCGGACTCTCAACCACTGCGCCACCAGGGAAGCCCAGAAAAGTGAGTTTTTGAAAGTTATATTTAGGTTAGTCTGAATTAACATCTCACATTTTACAGTTTAAATGAGTGATCCAGAGAAGCAAGAAATTTAACAGTAATTTATAAAAGAAAATGTTTATACAGTAAATTGAACACAAATTCAATGTTTATAGAATGATAATAGATCATTACAAGTAACATATTTCTGATGACATATATAAAAATATCAGTAAATTCTGTAGGGATAGTTTTCAAAATAGCTGGTAATTTTTCAGGATGGTATAGCTCTTAATCCCAGCTTTGACTGACTTTTGGTATCTACTTGCGGGGAAAGCAAATGACCATTTATTTACCAGAGTAGGAACTGACGTTAGTGAAATAGGACCAAACCCTTTACAATTTCTACCTGTTTCCACATTGATTTAAATAGCTAGAAACCATCTGTAATTTATTTCACTTTGTCAAGAAGTGTACACAGACAGCAGACTTCAAAGAGAAGGCACTGGATGCCATAATTCTTCAAACTTATTAATTAGAATTTGGTTCAGCATTGTATAAGTCATGTCCATGTACATCAACTCTTTGAGCTCCATTATGCCTCTGCCTGTTTCAGGTCTGTGTGTAACTTTCTCAGGTTTCAATGTCCATGGAGAGCCTTTCTTGTTGGTCCTTGGGTTATCTGACTGCCCCTGGCTGTGACAGGGCAGGAAGAGTGTGTTCAGATTCCTTTACAGCCTTAGTGAAGGATATACACTTACAGGTATCATCCCTCACTAATATGTAGAATCGGAGGCAATGATCCCACCAAAAGTTATTCAGAAATAAATCAGGTAGAGGGTGAATTCTGAGAAGTCACAAAAATAACAACAAAATCCACATTTATCCACCACAAAGCAAAATTAGATCTCAAACCCGTGTGTTCTTACCATTGTTCTTTGGCTACTTCAATCCCTGCATTTTCCTTATATTCTCCAAACACTGAGTATTTTCATCTAAGAATTAGGTTGTTTGGACTTGATATCCTCATATGAGTATCTCTCTCTTTCTCACCCTCTCTCTCTCTCTTTTAATCTTTTATATAAATTCAAAAACTCATTTCTGTTTTTGGTTTGGTATGTTAGGAATATTGCATTTATCAGGTGAGTGATCTGTGTGGTCTCTCATTGTTCTATATATATTACCTTGAATGTAATTTTTCATATTTTCTCCTGTCTTTCCAAACTGCCTTATCACATCTGCCAGTTGTTTAGGGAATTCATTCTTAAATAATATCATATTATCAATATTAAAATTGTATGTGGTAAGCCTTTTTTTGAAAAATGATTCAAAGCTTACTTTTTTATTACATTCATGATTTACTTCTTCCAATAATTTCTCAATATGGACATTAAATTAAAGTTAATTTCTATTTATTTTGAGCTGTGGGAGTATACAATGTGTAGCAATATTTATGGGGCAAAAGGAAGTGTTCGTTGTTAAACTGCATAGGAAATTGAAACAAAATGATTTATACATTGAGGGGAATGCATTGATATCATCAAACATAACTCTTACTTATAAATAAAATGGCAAAGTCATCTCATCCTAGCTCTTTAACCATTTCACGTTTTGATATCTTTAAATAAACTAGATAAATGCAAAGTGTAGAAATTTTTCTGCCACAAATCTTAACATTTTCTTGCTCATTTATTGAAGACAAAAGATACTATTGTACTCTTCAGTCAAGATCCAGGAGTCCAGCCACTCCCTTTTCCCCAAACTCAACCTGGACTCCCACATTCCCACATTCAATGAATCTTGTACCCATGTCAATGCTCTTCACGTGACTCTTCATTGACTATTTACTTCTCTGACCACTAAAAGTGTAACAATTAACCTAATCTAAACAAAACTGAAGCAAAAGAGAATCTTTTAAAAGAAAGAAAAAAGAGAATACTAGTTTTTCAGTAGATACTATTCAGTATACTGTATAAAGTCTGATAAAAGCCACTTTGTGAAATATTCTGAACAATCCACCCTGTTCTAGAATTGTGCAATGACTTTTTCCTCTCTTTGGCTTTCTCAATCAACAGACGGAAAATTTCTCACTCTCCTACATACTCGGCTATTAAACTTTCAATTCACTGCCAAAAATATCTTGTCAAACAACTAGATATACCACAGAAAGCAAATTCTAAAATGATGAAGTAAAATCTAATCATGCTCATAGGTATGATGTTAGAATGGTAATATTAGAAGGGTTTTTTGCTTTGTTTTTGTTTGTTTGTTTTTGAGGGTGAAATACTCCATGCTTAGCAAGCCTTAAGTAGTTTAAGAGTTATTTAAATATTTTTCCCTGAATCTGGGTCACAATTTACAAAATTCCAGGCACTTTCATTCACTTCCCCATATGTACACCTTTGTGAACAAAAGCCCTGATTGTTGTTAGGATAAGTTGCAAAGATTTGATTTCCTTTAGCCTCTGATCAAGAAGAGAGGGGTTTTCTTTTTTATTTTTGTTTTTGTAGTTTGGGCAAAGCATAGAAAGACAAAGGTCAAGTACACACAGTTCATCAAAGAAGAAGAAAATGAGGAAGGTGGGAGCTGGGGGATGAGGAGGAAGAAGAGGAGGTGAAGGAAGAGGAGGAATAGAAGAAGAAACTTCACACTATACACAAATAAGGTTTTATATATATATATATATATATATATATATATATATATTTTTTTTTTTTTTTTTTTTTTTTTTTTTTTTTTTTTTTTGCGGTACGCAAGCCTCTCACTGTTGTGGGCTCTCCCGTTGCGGAGCACAGGCTCCAGACACGCAGGCTCAGCGGCCATGGCTCACAGGCCTAGCCGCTCCGTGGCATGTGGGATCTTCCCAGACCAGGGCACGAACCCATGTCCTCTGCATCAGCAGGCAGACTCTCAACCACTGCGCCACCAGGGAAGCCCCCAAATAAGGTTTTATCTTATAATCAGATATATTCACAGACATCAAAAGGAATGAAAGTACCATTTAAATACATCTAATTTATAAAATTCCTCATCTAATTTTTTTTAAGTTTCAGCTTTATTGAGGTATAACTGACATATAAAAATGTAGAATACTCTGTTTTTATTTTCATTTTCTTTGGATATATACCAAGAAATAGGATTATTGGATCATATGGTAGTGCTACTTTTACTTTTTTGAGGAACCTCTGCACTGTTTTCCATAGTGGACCTACCAATTTATATTCCCACCAACAGTGCACAAGGGTTTCCTTTCCTTTACATCCTCACCAACACTTGTTACCTCTTGTATTTTTGATGATAGCCACTCTTACAAGTAAGAGGTAATATTTCATTGTAGTTTTGACTTGCATTTCCCTGATGCTTGCATTTCCCAGATGATTAGTGCTGTCGGACACCTTTTCACGTACCTCCTGGCTATTTGTTGGTCTTCTTTGGCTAATCTATTCAAGTCCTCTGCTCATTTTTTAATGACTTTTTTTTTTGGCTATTGAGTTCTATGAGAATATATATATATATATATATATATATATATATATATATATATATATATATATAATGGACATTATAACAATATTAATTCTTCCAATCCATTAGCATGAACTAGCTTTCCATTTATTTGTTTCTTCTTCAATTTCAATCATCAGTGTTTTATAGTTTTCATGTATAGATCTTTCACATTTTTGGTAAAATTTATTTCTATATGTTTTATTCATTTTGGTGTAAATGGAATTGTTTTCTTGATTTCTCTTTCTGATAGTTCATTATTAGTATATACTAGTTTTTTGGTGTAGTCTTTAAGGTTTTCTATACACACCATGTCATCTACAGATAAGACAGTTTTACTCCTTCCTTTATGTCTTGGATAACTTTTCTTTCTTTTTTTTTTTTTTTTGACTAATTACTATGTCTACAGCTTCCAGTGCTATGTAGAATAAAAGTAGTAAGAATGGGTGTTCTCATCTTGTTCTTCATCTTAGAGGAAAAGCTTTCAGCTTTTTATCATTGAATATGGTGTTAGCTGTAATATGTGGCCTTTATTATTTTGAGGTACTTTCCCTCTGCACTCAGTTTGTTGAGAGTTTTTATTATAATTGGATGTTGAATTTTGTCAAATGATTTTTCTGCATCTACTGAAATTATCATATGGTTTTTACTCCTTTTGTTTGTTTGTTAAAGTGATATATTACATTGATTGATTTGCAGATATTGAATCATCCTTACCTCCCTGGAATAAATTTCATTGGATCATCATGGTGTATGAACCTTTCAATGTATTTTTGAATTTGTTTTGTTAATATTTTGTTGACAGTTTTTCCATCCATGTTCATCAGGGATATTGACCTGTAAAAATGTTATTTTATGTGTTTTTGTTTGGTTTTAGTATCAGGGTAATCTTGCCCTCATAAAATGAATTTAAAAGGGATCCTTCCTCTTCTATTTTTTGGAAGAGTTTCAAAAGGATTTGCATTAATTCTTCTCTAAATGCTTAGTAGAATTCGCCAGTGAAGCTATGTGGTTCTCTACTATTCCTTGTTTGGAGGTTTTGGATTACTGATTCAATCCTTCTTCTAGTAATTGGTCTGTTAAGATTTTCTGTTTCTTCATGATTCAATCTTGGTAGTTTGCATGTTTCTAGGAATTTATCTATTTCTTCTAGGTTGTCCAATTTGTTGATGTATAATGACCTTTAGATTTGTTTGTTAAAAATTGTAATGTCTCTGCTTTCATTTCTGATTTTCTTTGAGTCCTCAGTCTTTTTTCTCTTGGTAAGTCTAGATGAAGATTTCTCTATTTTGTTTATATTTTCAAAATACCAGCTCTTAATTTCATTGATCTTTCCTATCATCATTTTAGTCCCTATGTCAGCTCTGATCTTTTTTTATTTCCTTCATTCTACTACATGGGAACCTGGAGTGAGCCATAGGGTCAATGGGAAGACAGTGCCTGCCAGCCTCGACAGAGGGTCTTAAGGGAGGATCACAGTAGGCCCTAGTGATAAATTAGAAGCCTAACCTTCAGGAACACTTTTTAAAGTATGAAAATAAGTCTTTTTTTCAGGGAAAGACTAGAAGATGAGCTTTTCCAGCTGTTCCCTTTGTACTTAGCCGTGGGGGGATAAACACAACAAGTCTTGATCCTATTAAGAAATATTCCTTTATTTACTCTAGTCTTGTGGGTCTAATGAAAGCAAGCCCCATTAATATTCAGAGCTAGTGATTTGTGGGCCCACCTATCAAATTGAAGTCTTGAAAATCAGGGCACTAGATGTTGGGTTTAAACGTTTGCTCCTCAGGGAGAAGCTGAGGATTGTGAATCCCTTTCCTATATTATGTTACTGTGCTGGGGTGTGGTTTATGGTGAGAAAGTATCTCAGCCTTTTCTACCTATTTCAATGTAGGCATTTTCTAGTTTACCTGATGTGTAACTTAGTTTCTGGATTTCTTTCAAAAGAAATTGTTCCATGTATAGCTCTAGATTCAGTGTGCCCATGGTAGGAAGTGAGTTTAGGAACACCTTATGTTGTTATCTTTTTCTGACTCCTTTATTTTTTAATTCAAGATGCAGTTCTGGTAAGTGGCTGGCTCCTTAGTTGGCACTAGGTAAGTGACTGAGTCTCTTATTGAATCAAATTACTATCTAACTCAACTCTAAAATCTAATGTCAAAGGAATTATCTTTTTGTGTTATTTTAAAAATTGTGAGATATTTGTACAAAAAGATATCCAAAACACATGCACACACAATCATATAGTACATATATAAATATAAAGATAATAAGTAGGTTAAACTGAGCAGATGAATAACACCATTAAGTTTTTAGAAAAGCCTGAATTTCCCCAGTACCTTGGAAGCCATGGTACCATAACCCAGTTATTTTCCCTTCCCTCTCCTACACGGAGCTACTATTCTGAAATTTGTGTTAAAATCTCCTGGATTTCTTGTTTTTCTTTACAATTTTCTCATTCATATATCCATCATAAACAGATAGTTCCATTTTCTTGCAGTTGGAATTTATATAAGTATAACATACTGTGTGTATTCTTTTGTGACATGATTCTTTCACTCAGCATGTTATTAAGATACATCCATGTTGATGTATGCATTTGTAGTTCAATAATTTTCATTATTATTTTGCAGTCCATTGCTTATTCAACATGGATTATTTGACCTTTCTATGCTTGATGATCATTTGGGCAGTTTCAAGTTTGGAAATGTTACTAACAATTCTCCTATGATCAGTTTTATATATGTATCCTGATGTAAATGTGCATACATTTCTTTTCTAAGTGGGGAAATATTGGGTCTTAGAGAATGCCAAAATATTTTCAAAATATTATAAAATATTTCAATTTATACTTTCATAATTAGATTATATAAGCTCTTGTTATTCCTACATCCTGAGTAATCTCTCATTTTTTATTTTTTCTAGTCCTATCATGTGCACACCCTGATTGTGTTAATAGGGCTGTGCATTCTTTCTCCCATCCAAGTACTAACCAGGCCCGACCCTGCTTAGCTTCCTATATCAGAGGAGATCAGGCACATTCAGGGTATGTGTGGCCATAGACTGTGAATTCCTTCTGTGATAATATTACTGTCATATAATATCAGTGATAATATCACTGTCATATATTGTGTCATCCTAGAGTCATTGACTGTATGCACTTTTATATCTGTGAAGTGCTTCTTTAAATTTTCTGCTCATTTCCTCTTAAATTGTTTGCTTTTGTGCATTTATATAATTGTTCTTTCTATATTATGACTATTAATTCTCCTATACAAAATACTTTTGCCAGAAAAACACCCTTAATATCTTAATATCTTTGTTTCAGATCTTTATAACAAATTCCTCAGATTTCTGTACAGGCTCCTCATCTTAATATTAAAGATCCTCCTGGTACTGCAGCAATCTATTTTTCCAGACTGAAATCATTTTCTATAATGTTCTTGTAAAAATACTCTATTTTTTTCAAAATAAATGTTCTTTCACTCACCTTTTCTAGAAAGCACTTAACTTGTCCTCATCTGTAGAAAATCAACCAATCTATTAACATATACTTCTACTGTGGCAGCCTCCAAACTCTATTCTTGAGTCTCATCTAGAGATGAATTATTCTTTATTTTCCCTTTTTTTGTCTCTCACCCTCTTTGTTGTTGTTGTTTTTGTTGATGTTGTCTTGTTTGTTCATGGGCAATAAAGTAAACTAACATTTTGTATTTACCTGCTAGATGTCAGACCTGATGATTTTATTTAGCTTTTCTTTTCTTTTTCAATCTTCAAAAAACGATA
The DNA here is from genome assembly GCF_949752795.1 of Hyperoodon ampullatus. Lineage (NCBI taxonomy): Eukaryota > Metazoa > Chordata > Mammalia > Artiodactyla > Ziphiidae > Hyperoodon > Hyperoodon ampullatus. Next base: position 171,685,341 of record NC_136914.1, read on the forward strand.
TGGTAAAACTTTTTAATAAAGTACAATTTATAGATGTCAAAACTAAAACTTGGATGTAATAGGTAACCTGCCCAAGGATAAACAGACTATAATTATAATAAAGACAAAGTTCATATTCCTTTCTGCCTAATGCCAGTACTTTTGCCTTTTCTATTGCTCCCTCCCACAGAGAGGTATCTTACAATGCTCTTCAACTTATTTATTTACATATTGAGAATCCTAGCAAGGACATTGCAGCTAGAATACTTGGTGGACTCAATTGAATGGTGGCCCTTAAAAGCATATCTCCACATCCTAATCCAGAGGACCTCTGAATGGGACCATATTTGAAAAAACAGTTTTGCAGATGTAATTAAATTAAGGACCTCAAGATGAAATTGTCCTGTACTATTCTGGTTGGACCCTAAATCCAATGACAAGTATCCTTATAGGAGAGAGAAGAAAAGACACAGGAGAGGAGATGGTCATGTGAAGACAAGAGGCAGAGATTGAAATTACATAGACACAAGGGATGCTGACAGCCACCAACACCTAGAAGAGGTAAGAAAGTGTCTTCCCTTAGAGGGTAAAAGGCTCTATTGACAACTTGTGCCTTCCAGAACTGTGAGAGAATAAGTTTTTGTTATTTTAAGTCAACCAGTTTGCAGTAATTTGTTACAGCAGCCCTAGGAAACTAACATACCTGGATCTGCAATCTAATTTACAAACTTTTATGCCATTTAACCTGGAGCAAAATACTAAAGCCTCTGGGTATCGGCTTCCATATTTAAAATGAGGATGAAAACAGCAATCTGTTTGTTTTTATAATTAAATGATTTAATAAATGCAGAGTGCTTAAACATTCCATGGTGCAAATTAAGCCCTCAATAAATCTTAAGCATTTTTATTATTGATTTATTATCCTGCAAACTAACTTTTAAACACTTCAAGAATAGGAACTAAAATATATTTATATTTATATTTATATTCTGACACAAGAGGCCAGCATGGTTCTCATTCCAAATATTTACCAACTTGAATTAGGGAACAACTAGGAACCACCAACCAATTAAACTATTCCACAGCAATTCTAGGGATAGAAGTTATTAAGAAAATAACTATTACCTAAAATCAGACCATACTTTAGTCATTACTTTAACTTTAAAGGGAACATCTTCCTGATAATTCAATAATATAGTGCTTAGAAAATATATGATATTAAATATAAAGGAGAATTTCAAATTTTACCAAATGGAAGATCTTTTTAAAAAAAATTTTTGGAAAATAACTGAAAATTAAATATGGTTGCCTCCCTCTAATTGCTTTAATTGTCCCAAGATTATCACTCTTTGGCAAGCCCAATTCAACATTTATCATCAACATTACTTCTCAACTACTCACAAAATAAATTGGGCATGGCCATCCTTCTCCTTATGAGTGAACTTGAGACCAAGACATTTTCTCACAAACCCGTCAGAAGCAGCCTTGGCTTGGAGGGCTGGTTATCATAGCAGAGATTACATCATCTGTTCATCTTGGCTAAACCTCAGAGAGTCTGGATGTTTTGGAGGTGTCTCTTTGGCTAGAATTTCTTGTTTCACCCATTAAGGTATTTTATTACCAGGGAGTCTGCCACTGTATATATGGGCTGAACCCACAAAGCTTGTATGCAAAGCTTTCTTGGCTGGTAAACAAGAAGTAGGGGAAAGAATTGTATCTGGCAGGATTCTACCAGCCTGGACAAGGGAGAGCTGCCTAATTTAATTAAAAATCTCTCCTTCTAGTAAGTTTTTCAACAAAACCAAATTATATAAATAACTATTTCAAAAATATATCAGTGACCCTGTTTTACATTTCTATACTAGAAATTGTATAGTATGCATCAGGAAAATATCAAGGACACTTACCAGGTATAGGATTAAATGAGCATGTCTGGAGACAAAAATCTCTGAGTTCAAATCTTGACTCTATCAGTAGTTGTGGGAATGTGGGCAAGTTACTTGATGGCTCTGTTATTCTTTTTCTTTGTTTATAAAATGGATTAATAAGAAAACACAAAACACAGGTTTGCAATAAGGATTCAATGAGTTAAGGAACGTATGCTACATAAGTAAGTAGTCAATAAATGTCAGCTGTTATTTAATAAATATTCATCTTGAAGGAAAGCTTAGAAGAAGTGAAGTTTATGCTTATTGGCTCTAGAACAGGTGAGGTTGTCCTTTTCAGGAATGACTAACTATACTTTCAAAATAGTTCACTTTAACATAGGTACAGCCAGAGCTCATAAACGGTATCTCTAAGAAGGCAAATAAATAGCACCTCCTCCCCTCAACAAAGTATGGAACCAATTGTGATATAAAACAAAGGAGTTGGCCTTCTCATAAAAGCAATGGTGGTAGATGCATTCCAGGCTCCACATTCCTTAGGTGTCACCTTGGAATAACACTCCCAAGGGAGAGATTGAGTCTGCAGAGCAGACCCAAATGCCAGGTCAATGCCTCCCATTAGCCTTGATGAAGAATATCTTGGTTAATTCTGGCTGCTCCAACAAAAATACTATAAACTGATGGCTTAGACAAAAAACTTCTATTTCTCACAGTTTCGGAGGCTAAGCAGTCCAAAGATCAAAATGCTGGCAGATTCAGTGTCCGGTGAGGGCCCTCTTCCTGGTGCATAAACAAACATCTTGCTGTGTTCTCACATGGTGGAAGGGGGCAAGGGGGCTCTCTGGGGTTTCTTTCATGCAGACACTAATTCCATTCATAAGGATTCTACCCTTATGAACTAATTATCTTCCCCAAGGCCCTGCCTACAAATACCATCATACTGAGGATTAGGTTTTGACATTTGAATTTTGGGAGGACATAAACTTTCCATCTACAGCAGGGAGGGAAGAAGCAAGGGTCCAAAGCCTCTACCCACGCCCACTCCACACTTACACCGTTTGATAGCTTTGTTCACAAATTAGAATTGTGGAACAATGGCTGACCCTCATAAGTGAGGCCCCTCTCAGAACATCAGTAAAGGTCTGAGGTGTTCAGGGATTAATTAACAAGTAAAGAGCATTTTTTTATTATTATTTTTTTTTAGCAGCATATACTTGGGTCTTGCTTTTTAATACAGTCTGACCACCTTTGACTATTTAGATCATTTACATTTTTTTTATTTTCCCATAAATCCCATAAGTATAGGTTAATTTTATCTTTTTTTCTTATTAGTTATCTATTTTATACATATCATTGTATATATGTCAGTAAAGAACATTATGAGTAAAGAGCATTATAATTAAGGAGCACTGAGAAAGGGCTTCCAAGGGTCATGCTGGGGTGGTCAATACAGAAGCAATATGACTTTTTCATAATAGTTCCACAAAGCCTCTTCTATTTTGTAGACACCAAACTGATGATTAAGAGTGGAGAGAGAATTTTTCAATTAAAAAATTATTAAAACAAAAGACTTATCTAACTAATGGGCTAAAACTCTTTAAAATATACTGAATCATGAGCTTCTAGGTGTAAGCCATTGGCCAGTGATGGAAAGCAGAGACTCTGGAGGGAGGCATGTGCATTTGAATTCTGGCTTTGCTCCTTATGAGCTGTGTGACTTACACGAAACTATAGTGAACTTAGCCTCTCTGGACCTCCATTTTCACATATATAAAATTCTGGTAATAACATCCACCTTAAAAGATGATGTGAGGTTTAAATAAGTAAATAAACACATTACTTAGGAGAGTGCCTAGTACATAGTAAGTGATCAATGTTTATTAAGAGTAACATTATTCTTAAAATTGCCATTGTTTTTTTCCTTTGTAGAGTTCACAGTGAATTTCACACAGCAGATGTTCATAAAAAGGTGGATGAAGATATGAACCAAAATACTTCACCAAATACTCTGGCATTATATTTCAAGGTCTTATTTTTATATAAATATAATGAAAGAAATATATAACTAGGTAAATCTCCACAAATGTATGCAACCAGTAACTCAAATTTCAGTTATATAGAAAATAAATTGTTAAATAAAAATTAAAACAAAATCCTGCAATGAGCCATTTGAAACTTTAGAATTGAGGTAACAAAAAAATAAAATAAAATAAAAAACATATTGAGAAGTATTTAACAGAGCTTATGGCCAGTGTAGCAAAATGGTGCAGTCATGGTAGCCATCTCGGTTTCAGGATGGGCCATACTGTTATGGAAGTCTGGACTTCATCTGGAGAAACAATTCCAAAGGAATCATCATTTTTTGACTGTAAAAATGAAATAGAAATGTAAGACAGAGGGAAGAAAACATGCACTGCATGCCAACCTCATGCTGGGAATTGCATTAATCCCTTTAGATATTCAATCTTATCTAATCCTCATCACCACCCTGTGAGGCAGGTATAATTATCCTTTTATTTTATTTCTTTCCTTCTTAATTTTTCTTTGCAGATGAGGAAATAGACACTCAAATGATTATGTGAATTTTCAAGATCAGACAACTAGTAAGTGAAGGAGCTGGAATTGGCACTCCCATTTAACTACAAATATTGTGCTGTTAACAACTGTAAAAAGAAGATATGAAGAGAGATAGAAATGGAATAATTTTACTAAAACTCAAAGTGAATTTTCTGCTTCAGTGAAACTGCCTACAAATGTAATGATATTTTACGAGACATGGAAATGTCATATTTAGGAGAATAAAGGAATATACATGAGAATTCATGTGCATCTCTATATACTATATTAATATTTTTAGTATTTCTTCATAAGAAATTTCATCAGCTGGAGTTTAAAATATGAAAGCAGTTGAGAAGTCCTCTAAAGATTAAGGAACAATAATTTGAATTCCACTCATTTCTATGTCCTCCTTTGGAACTATCCTGCTATAACTTAAAATGAATTCAGCATCTAGATTGCTATCTGGCAAACCACAGTGCTGGTGTTCTCTGAAGTTTGCAAGGCAGGTGAGCTCATGTTGCCAAAAATGCTTTTAAAAGAAAGAGTAAAAATAAAATGTGGCTGAATATATTACATCAAATACATAATTTCTAGATGCAGTTATGTAAGTTGTATAAATATTTTAATAGTGTGCCCTCGTACTGTAAAGAGTGTGGAGAGAAGACAGCCAATTTCTGCAGAGCAAACTTAGCCTCACAGACAGCGCCCTACTCTCCACTCACGCTAACCATATATTAAATTCTCATTGGCCAGATTTTAAAACTTCCTCTTACTTTTATATCAATATGGGCTTTCTGATAAATGATAATTTATTATTAAATAAGTTTCCTTTCAGAAAACTTGGTAGAAAAATTGTCTGGGGAAAGACTCTGAGGTGACTTCTGTGATCCCCACCTTCTGGTTATCATACTCCTGCAAAATCCCCTTGCCTTGAGTGGAAATGTGGCCTATGACTTGTTTCTAACCAATAGACTACAGCAACAGTGAAGAGATATATGTGATTATGTATAGGTGATTACATCCCATAAGTTATAACACCCATCGTTCTGAGACTGTCTCTCTTGCTAGCTTTTTTTTTTTTTTTGTGGTACGTGGACCTCTCACTGTTGTGGCCTCTCCTGTTGCAGAGCACAGGCTCCGGATGCACAGGCTCAGTGGCCATGGCTCACGGGCCCAGCCGCTCCATGGTGGCATGTGGGATCTTCCCAGACCGGGGCATGAATCCGTGTCCCCTGCATTGGCAGGCAGACTCTCAACCACTGCACCAATAGTGGGAAGCCCTCTCTTGCTAGCTTTGAGGACGCAAGTCACTATTTTGGGAAGTTTCACATGTCTAAAACCTGATGGAGCTTCCGGCCCTCTGACCAACACCTGTAGGAATTGAACGTTGCCAACAACTACGTGAGCTTAGAGAAGTAAATCATTCTCCAGTAAAGCTCAGATGACACTGTAGCCCTAGCTACCACATTGAGTATGGCTTTGTGAGAACCTGAAACAGAGGACTCTGCTAGGACAAACCAGGATTCCTAATCCACAGAAACTGTAAAATAGTAAATATATATTGTTTGAAGCCACTAAGATTGTAGTAATATTGTTACACAGCAATAGATACCTAACAGATATTTTATATGTTTATTCTCCTGATTTAAGATTTTTGATCAACAGCTATTTATTAAGCACCTACCATATTTCAAGATTCATCTTGGTAAGCATATGGTTACTGGTCTCAAGGATGTTTATTCTTTTGAAAAAGACCAGATGTGTAAGGAGAAATGTACAATACCTATGTCACAAGATTACAATAGCAAACAAATGAGATAATGTGTGTGAAAACACTTAGCAGTATACCTGACATATAATAGCTATTAATGTATTTAAAGAACAATTTTGGGTTTAACATTAAATACTGTGACTGCTAATTCTTTAGGCAAAGAGCTGAGAGGGGAGACTATTAACATTTTGGGAGATGTAAATGATCTGAGTGGACTTTGCTGGGGAAAAAAAAAATAATATGATCTGGTAAATATGAAATCATAAAAGTCCTATATTTGAATAGTAGTGCAAGGAAGAAATAGAGTAACAATAATGGTAGAAATATAGTTTTTATTTGATGAAGGAGAAAAGATAAGTAATTGTTTTTTAATTGTCTTAAGGAATAGATTTTAAGCCAAAAGTAATCCTACTAATTAAAAACCTAGTACTCGAGTTATTGCAATCAGAAATTATTTGGCAAATTATTATAAAAATTTGCCAAAAAAGCATTCAACTACACTAGAAGATATTCAGCTAAGAATAATGTCATATGACCTAAAACAATGGTGTTATGAACTGTGTTTGAAATTTCAGCTGTGACATTCATTAGTAGCTGTTACCAGATACATTTGTGCTTAAGAAATCTATTGCCAGCTTATTAGTTATTATTAGTGATCTTCCAATTATGATTGGAAGATCTATTTCTAATTCATAGTTATTATTGGTTATGCCCAATTATGCTTGGGAAACCTATTGCCAATTCATTGGTTATCATGAATTGTGTTTGAAATTTCAGCTGTGGCATTCCCCTGTAGCTGCTACCAGATACAATTATGCTTGGAAAATCTGTTGCCAAGTAAATCTTAACTCTCAAGGCTACATTCTAATGACTTTCACTTTGCTTCTTACCTAGAATAGTCAATTTTGCCAATTAACAAATGTTTAAAAACAACACAATATTTTATAAAATAGGACAGAATTTCTAGCTATGAATTTGTTATTTAAAGCAGCCATTCAAATTATCACAGAGCTACAAGCCTCAATGAAATTATACATGTCCAAGAGAAATCAGTAAAGATTCAAACATAATATCATTCAAAAGTAAAAACAAAAACAAGCAAAAATCTTATTACTAGAGTAATTGTGTAATTTATTGTCCAAACTGGGACACTTTTGGGGGCGAACAAGTCAACATCTAGATAAAATCCTGAGTGAACTGATGGAAGTCATGACAGTCACAAGACTTCTGGGATGTAGTCACCTTTCTTACTGTTCAGGGTTAATGATTATTGTTATTAATCCCACTGTTGGCCCAAAATGATATTTTTTCATGTTAAATTGCCTCATGGACATACCAGTGGTCATTCTGAAAGGCAGTATGGAAATGTGATGGTTAGAGTTTTTCTTGCATATTGATATTAATAATAATAATACTGTGTATTTGTTTAGTGCTTTATAGCAAATAGTTTTAAAGGATAGTTCCATGAACTTATTACATATGATCATAGTTACATAATCTAAGTGATTATTCATTCAATGAATACCCATTGAGTATCTTCTATGTGCCAGGCACTGTTGTAATTGCTGGGTATACATTGAACAGCAAGATAGATGAGGCGCCTACACTCCAAAGTTGATATTTCAATGAAAAATTAGAGAACTATTTCACTAGAATCAAGATAGACTATTAACATTGATTTTGAAACACTCACCCAAGGCTTATTAATGTCCTATGCTTACCAACTGAGATAAACAACTGGTCACTTTGCCAGTTATTACTGCCACTTTAGAGATAAAGAAACCAATCCTGAAATCCACGGCCCAGAAGACCTGTGACTTGAATCTATAACATAATAGATAAAAGAGAATGTGTTAAATTGAAACCAAGTTGAATATTAAAATTGAAAGGTGTTTTAGGTATTGAGACAGCTGATCACCAAAATCCATATTTTTGTTTTCTTGCAAAGGACACAGAGAAACTACAAGTTCAGACTCCATTTCAATTGGATTTGACCAGGTGAAATGGTACCTAAACAGTTGAAAGTAGAAGTGATGGATGACACTTTCAGAGCTGGATTATAAAAATGTCCAATGTGGTGACACTCTACAGCTTGTCTCCATTTTGGCTAGAACTGAAATAATGTCCACCAGCCTGGGTCACAGACTACTGCATGGGAGGGGACATCACACCAACTTGTTCTCTTGTCCTGTACTGTCATGAGACTGAGAAACAAACTTCTATTTTGTTTGAGCCAGTATATATTTTTGAGTCTTTTTGTTACTGCAATTTACCTACCTTAGGTAAAGCAGAAATCTTGTGCAAATGCCCTGTAATTGTAGAGCCATTTCTTTCTACTCTGCCTTACTATTAATCATGGCAGGTTTTTCTTCTGAATCTCGATACAGCTCAAAATTCTTCAAAATCCCGTGCTACAGGCAGCCAAGGCCAATTGAATAGAATCATGAGACAAAGTGAAACCTGGTAGTCATTATTTTAACTCCCATTAGTTTATAGATGATGGACTGGAGGCCTGGAGAGGTTATGAGATTTCACCAGCATCATCTGGGTCATGAAGCTGAACATAGATATCAGGACCATCTGTCTACCACAGCAGGCTGGAAAATATCATATCAAGGGATAAATGAAATTTATTGTTTAAATTTTTGGAATAACATTTAATTTAAAATATGTTGGAATATTATCTAACCAGTATTCTGAAATCTTATCAAAACAATTCTTTTTTTGTCAGGGGTAGGATGTAAGTCATATTTTACTAAAATTAAGTTAGTTTCAATAGGACTGAAATATATTAAATATTTAAATATATTAAATAAGAGAGGAGTGACAAGGTCTAAGGTATGTTTTTCTATATGAAATTTCTTTTAAAATTATTTGCAATGATAGAACTTTAGTTCTGTTACATTACTGGAACCTAAATAGAATAATAGGACTTCCCAGGTGGCACAGTGGTTAAGAATCTGCCTGCCAATGCAGGACACACAGGTTTGAGCCCTGGTCCCAGAAGATCCCACATGCCACTGAGCAACTAAGCTCGTGCACCAAAACTACTGAGCCTGTGCTCTAGAGTCCACAAACCACAGTTACTGAAGCCTGCGAGCCTAGAACCCGTGCTCTGCAACAAGAGAAGCCACCACAGTGAAAAGCCTACACACCACAACGAAGAGTAACCCCCACTCGCCTCAACTAGAGAAAAGCCCACTCACAGCAACGAAGACCCAATGTAGCCAAAAATAAATAAATAAAATTAAAAAAAATAAATATAGGCTTAGCAATAACTTGGCACATAATAAGTGTTCAATACATCTATGATAACTGCTATAGTTAGTAGAGTTATTATTGTGTTTTTTTTCAAGGGACTATAGAATAGTGGTTAAGAAAGTAGGCTCTGCTATCACACTACCTGTGTTCAAGTCTTGACTCTACCACTAACTCTATGATATTGGCAAACCCTGTATCCTCTACTGAAACGTCAGGAAATTTTTAAAAAATATATCACATAGATGTATTAAGAGAACTAAGTAGAAACTGTAAGTTTCTACAGTTTCTGCACTGTGAAGTGCTTATACAAATGTTTGACACATAGCAAGAATTCAGTTTAATGTTAGCTTTTGTTAACATAAGAACATGCAAAGGATTTCTTTCTAAAAGTTTTCTGGAGTTATGGAAAATCAACTACAAATTTTGTCAGATATCTTTCAGCCCAGAAAATAACCAAGCAAACAATTTTTTAAATTTTTATATACTTTTTATTATTTTTTAAATTTTATATACTTTTTAATATTTTTTTAATTTTATATACTTTTTATTATTTTTTACTGTAGTAAAGTTGACTTACATATTATATTAGTTTCACGTGTACAACATAGTGATTCAATATTTTCATAGATTACACATCATACAACGTTATTACAATAATATTCACTGTGCTGTGCATTACATTTCTGTACTTATTTAATTTAAAATTTGTAGTTTGTACCTCTTAATACCCTTCACCTATTTCACCCATACTTCTATACCCCTCCCTTCTGGCAAAGACTTATTTTTTCTCTGTATCTATGAGTCTGTTTCTGTTCTATTTGTTATTTTTTTCTTTAGATTCCACATATAAGTGAAAACACACAGTATTTGCCTTTCTCTGTCTGACTCATTTCACTTAGTATAATACCATCTAAGTCCATCCATGCTCTCACAAATGCAAGCCTTCCTTCTTTTTATGGCTGAGTAATACTCCACTGTGTGTGTGTGTGTGTTGTGTGTGTGTGACATCATCTTAATCTATTATTCTGTCAATGGACACTTAGGATGTTTCCATGTCTTGACTATTATAAATAATGCCACTATGAGCACTGCACTGCATATATCTTTTCAAATTAGTATTTTCATTTTCTTCAAATAAATAATAAATATCCAGGCATGGAATTGCTGCACTGAATGGTAGCTCAAATTTTAATTGTTTTTAGGAACCTCTATACTGTTTTCCTTAGTGGATGCACCAATTTACATTCCCACTAACAGTGCATGAGGGGTGCCCTTTCTCTACATTCCTGCCAACAATTGTTGTTTGTTGTCCTTTTGATGATACCCATTATGACAGGTGTAAGCTGATATCTCACTGTGATTTTGATTTGCATTTCCCTAATAATTAGTGATATTGAGCATATTTTCATGTGTCTATTGGACATCCGTATGTCTTCTTTGGAAAAATGCATATTCAGGTCTTTTGCCCATTGTTTAAATAGATTGTTTGTTTGATATTGAGTTGTATGCGTTCTTTGTACATTTCAGATGTTAAACTATTATCAGACATATCATTTGCAAACGTCTCCCATTCACTATGTTGCCTTTTCATTTTGTTGACAGTTTCCTTCTCTGTGCAAAAGTTTTTTTAGCTTGATTTGGTCCTATTTGTTTATTTTTGCTTTTGTTTCCCTTGCCTGAGGAGACATATTCCCCCAAAATCCTGCTAAGACCAATGTAAAGAGCATACTGCCTATCTTTGTTCTAGGAGTTTCATGGTTACAGATCTTACATTTAAGTATTTAATTCATTTTGAGTATTTTTGCATATGGTGTGAGAAAATAGCCTAGTTTTATTCTTTTGCATAAAGCTGTCCAGTTTTCCAAAATCCACTGATTGAAGAGATGGTCTTTGTCACATTGTATATTCTTCATTCCTATGTCATAGACTATTTGAACATATGCGCATGGGTATTTTTCTGATCTACCTATTCTGTTCCATTGATCTATGTGTTTGTTGTTGTGCCAGTACCATACTGTTTTGTTTAATATAGCTTTGTAGTATAGTTTGAAGTTATGGAGATGGATAATTCCTGCTTTGTCTTCTTTCTCAAGATTTCTTTGGCTCTTCAAGATCTTTTGTGGTTCCATACACATGTTAAGATTATTTGTTCTAATTCTGTGAAAATTACCATATGTTTTTTGATAGGGATTGCATTGAATCTGTAGATTGATTTAGGTAGTGTGGATATTTTAACAATAATAATTATTCCAATCAAGAGCACAGAATATCTTTCCTTTTATTTGTGTCATCTTCAATTTCATTCATCAATGTCTTATAGTTTTCTGACTACAAGTCTTTCACCTCCTTGGTTAAATTTATTCCTAAGTACTTTATTCATTTTTATGTGAGTGTTTTCTTGATTTCTCTTTTTAATAGTTCATTATTTGTTTATAGAAATGCAACAGATTTCTGTATATTAATTTGTATCCTGCAAATCTACCAAATTCATGTATTGGTTCTAACAGTTCTTTGGTGGAATCTTTAGGGTTTTATATATCTTGTATTTTGTCATCTGCAAATAGTGACAGATTCATTTCTTCCCTTCTAATTTAGATGCCTGTAATTATTTTTTTCTTATTTGATTGCTGTGGCCAGGACTTCCAATACTATGCTGAATACAAGTGACCAGAGTGGACATCCTTGTTCTTAGAGGAAATGTTTTAGTTTTCATGGTTGAGTATGATTTTAGCTGTGGGTTTGTCAGAAATGGTCTTCATTATGTTGAGGAATGTTCCCTCTATATCCACTTTGGTAAGAATTTTTATCATGAATCAATGTTGAATTTTGTCAAATGCTTTTTCTGCGTGTATTGAGATGATAGTATGATTTCTATTTTTGTTTTGTTAATGTGATGTATCATGTTGATTGATTAATAGATATTAAACCATCCTTGCATCCCTAGAATAATGCCACTTGATAATCCTTTTAATCTATTGTTGAATTTGGTTTATTAAAATTTTGTTGAGGATTTTTGAACCTGTGTTTATCACTGATACTGGCTTGTGATTTTCATTTTTTGTAGTGTCTTTGTTTGGTTTTGGTATCAGAGTAAAGCTGGCCTAATAGAATGAGTTTTTTGAATACTGATTCAGTTTAGTTACTAGTGTTCAGTCTGCTCAAATTTTCTATTTCTTCCTGAATCAATCTTGGAAGATTGTATGTTCCTAGGAATTTATCCATTTATTTTACATTGTCCAGTTTGTTGGCACATAATTGTTCATATTATTCTCTAATGATTGTATTTTTGTGATATGAGTTGTAACTTTTCCTCTTTCGTTTCTAATTTTATTTATTTGGACCCTCTCTCTTCTTTCCTTGTTGAGTTTGTCTGTTTATCAATTTTTTTTAATCTTTAAAGAAAAACAGCTCTCTTGATCTTTTCTATTGTTTATTTTCTTCTATTTTTTCTAGTCTCTATTTCATTTATTTCTACTCTGATCTTTATTATTTCCTTCCTTCTACTAATTTTGGGCTTTGTTCTTGTTTTACTAATTCCTTTAGGTACAAAATTAGATTATTTATTTGGTATTTTTCTTGTTTCTTCTGGTAGGCATGTATCACTATAAACTTCCCTGTTAGAACTGATTTTGCTGTGTCCCAAAGATTTTGGAAAGTTGTGATTCTAACTTTGTTTGCCTCAAGGTTTTTGTTTGTTTGTTTGTTTTTAATTTTCTCTTTGCTCTCTTCATTGACCCATAGGTTTTTCTTTTTTCTTTTTTTTGCTGCTTTGTGTCTTCATTGCTGCACAGGCTTTCTCTAGTTGCAGCGAGTGGGGCTACTCTTCATTGCAGTGTGTGGGCTTCTCATTGCAGTGGCTTTCAGTAGTTGTGGATCATGGGCTCTAGAGCACAGGCTCAGTAGTTGTGGTGTGCAGGCTTAGTTGCTCCACAGCAAGTGGGATATTCACAAACCAGGGATCAAACCCATATCACCTGCATTGGCAGGCGGATTCTTAACCACTGCACCACCAGGGAAGTCCCTGACCCATAGGTTTTATAAATAGTATGTTATTTAGTCTCCATGTGTTAATGTTTTTTCCAGTTTTCTTCTTGCAGTTGATTGAAAAGATGCTTGTTATAATTTTAGAGTTCTTAAATTTATTGAGATTTGTTTTGTGGGCTAGCATGTGATCTATCCTGGATAATGTTCCATGTGCACTCAAAAAGAATGTAATTTCTACTATTTTTGGATGGAAAATTCTATACATATCTATTAAGGCCATCTAATTTAATGTGTCACTTAAGGCCAAAGTTTATTTACTGATTTTCTGTCTGGATGATCTATCCATTGATGTAAATGGGGTATTAAACTTCCCTACAAATATTGTATAACTGTCAGATTCTCCCTGTATGCCTGTTAATATTTCCTTTATAAATTTAGTTGCTCCTTGGTTAAGAGCAAATATTTTTATGAATGTTATATTTTCTTCTTGGATAGTCTTCTTTATAATTATATAATGTACTTCTTTGTTTATTGTTATAGTCTTTGTTTTAACGTCTATTTTGTCCAGTATCAGTATTTCTATCCTAGTTTTCTTTTTATTTACATTTGCATGGAATATCTTTTTTCATCCCTTCACTTTTAGTCTGTGTGTATCTTTAGCTCTGAAGTGAATCTCTTATAGGCTTTGTTATTTTTTGTTTGTTTGTTTATTTTAATACTTTCAGCCACCATTTGTTGTCTGATTGGGACATTTAGTCTCTTTACATTTAAAGTAATATTGATAGGTATGTATTTATTGCAATGTTGTTCATTGTTTTCTGGTAGTTTTGTACTTCTCTGTTCTTCTACTTTGAGTCTCTTCCCTTGTGTTTTGATGATTTTCTTTAGTATTATTTTTTAATTTATTTCTCTTTGTTTTTTTCTGTATCTATTGTAAGCTTTTGGTTTGTGGTTACCATTAGGTTCAAATATATACACAAAATATATTATATTTATATTTATTTTTATTTTAACTTGATAGTCATTTAAGTTTGAACACATCCAAAAGCTCTATATTTTTTACTTCACTCACCCGAATTTTGTATTCTAACCTTAATACTAGCTTTTTACGTGTTTGATTCACTGCCTTTACTATATATTTGGCTTTAACAGTGAGATATTTTTCTTCATATACTCTCTGATTTGTTGTTATGACCTTTTATTTTTCACTTAAAGATGGCTTTTTAGTATTTTTTGTGAGACCCATTTAGTGATGATAAATTCTTTCAGTTTTTTCTTGTCTGGGAAACTCTTATCTCTCCTTCAGTTGTGAATGGTAATCTTGCCAGGTAAAGTATCCTTGGTTGTAGTGGGAGTTTTTTTGTTTTTTTTCTTTCAGCACTTTAAATGTATCTCACCACTCCTTTCTGATCTGCAAAGTTTCTGCTGAAAAATTAGCTGATAACCTTGTTGGGGTTCCCTTGTATGTAACTTGTCATTTTTCTCTAACACCCACTAGAGTCTCTCTATATTTTTAACTGTTATCAATTTAATTATGATGTCTTGGTGTGGATCTCTTTGGGTTCATCTTATTTAGGACTCCCTGTGATTCCTGGACCTGGATATCTGTTTCCTTCCACAGGTTAAGTAAGTTTTCAGTCATTATTTTATCAAATATGTTTTCTGCCCTTATCACTCTCTCTTCTCCTTCTAGGACTCCTATAGTATGAGTTACAACACTTGATGTTGTTTCAAAGGTCCCTTAAACTATCCTCATTTTAAATAATTCTTTCTTCTTTTTGCTGTTCTAATTGGGTGATTTCCACTATTCTGTCTTCCATGTTGTTCATGTGTTCTGTATCACTTAATCTTCTGTTGATTCCCTCTAGTGTATTTTTTAATGTAGTTATTGTGTTCTTCAGCTCTGATTGGTTATTTTCTTATATTTTCTATTTCTTTGTTGAAGTTCTCACTGTGCTCCTCCATTCTTTTCCTGAGTTTGGTGAGCATTTTTATGACTGTTGTTTTGATCTCTTTATTCAGTAAATGACTTATCTCAGTTTCATAACGTTTTTTGTTTTGTTTTGTTTTTTTATTTTGGGGGAGGTTATGTTGTTGTTTGGAACATATTTCTCTGTCTACTCATTTTTTGTTGTTGTTGTTTTCTGTGTTTGTCTCTATAAATTAAGTAAAGCCATTATCTCTCCCAGTCTTGAAATTATGTCATTATGTAAGAGCAGCCCTTTGTTGACTGAATGTGCCCTATGGCTTTGGTGGGAAAGCTGGAACTGAAATAGGCATTGCCCAGAGCTTTTGCCAGAGTATGTCAAGGGTCATTGCCTTGACATGTGGAAGCTGGAGCCAGAGCCTGGTGCAAGCTGAGGGGCATATTGGGGTAGTCTTGACAGGTCAGCTAGAGCATCAGGCACTTTTCATTCTGCTGCCTCTGTGCTGGGACTAGGAGTGTATAAGTTTGGGCATGTGCCTTTAAGAGTAGAGTCTCTGTTTCTTACAGCTTTCTGGTCCTCCAGGTTGTAAACCTTTCTGGCTTCCAAAATTCATTGAGGGGGTGTTGTTTTCCAGGCCCTGTTACCCAGGACTGGAGTATCCAATGGGGGCTCAAACCGCTCACTCCTTGGAGAGGACCTCCTAGTTTCTGATATCCCCTTTTGCTTTTGGGTCACTCACTAGTGGATATGGATCTTAACTATATGTGTCATTATATTGCATCTGTGTCTGGCTGACACAGATAATCATCCAGAACACACATATCCTCCATTCCAGTCTCCCTTGGTCTCTCACAAGCACCTCTCACTGAATGTCTACTTGATTTGTCTCTCTCTTTAGATGGCTTTCTCTGCTTTCCTGCACACAAAACATGGTTGTTTTATATTACTTTATTCCAACAGTTAAGTCAGACTAAGTTTAGAGCCTTAGACTAAATTCCAACCTCTCAGGAATAAAAGTATATTAGTTCAACTTGGGATAGGTGATGTATTCTGTATTCCCAGGGAAGACAAGATCAAATCATATGAACATAGGTACAAAACTCTACACTTAATGTTGGGGAGGGGGTAGCATGGGTAGTTCTAGGATAAGTGATATTATTTGGTGCTGGAAGTTACCCTATAAATATTTGTACAATATTATTATATTTATTTTAAAAACAAGACAAATGAAGATCAGAGATTTTGAATAACTTGCTCAAAATCATACATTAAGTGAAAAACTGGAATCCAAATGCTGTCTTTTTTAACTCTGTAATATACATATTTCTCTGAGATTGTCTCCCATTAAGTAATGCTGAGACCTCTTAACTTTCTGTGTTAATCTCTAAGATACCTTTAAACTTTTGGGTTTATTCTGGCAGATGCCTAATTCTGGTATCTATTAAGGTATAAATATTCTAAAGTCTACATTTCCATTTTCCTGTTCTTTTCACATCTTTTCTTCTTCCTTTTGCACCAACAGAGCTAAAAGGAGCCATTATGTAGAATATAAGCCTCAAGAAGAAAGTGAGTTTAAAAACATTAGGAAGCAAACCTCCTTGAAACATTTGAAGTATATTTTGATCTTGCTGCCTCTGGAACAGAATACATAGTGTTTTGGCATTTTCTCTCCTTTATAAGGACATTAGAACAATTTTTTAAATGGTATAAGTCCCAAAACCCCTCTTTGATAATTAAAAACACTTAATCAAAAATAATTTTGTCAATTATAGAGAGAATAATATCTATGTGAATATTTAAAGTACTCACTAATGAGCAGGCATAAAAATTCTACCCTCCTAGCATTAACTTTGAGCTAGTATTTTCAACTGTACTACCTTAGGATGATTAAAATTTTACAGTTTTTGTGAAGAAATGGATAACCTCAGGTAACATCACTGAGGTCAGTTCAAAACCTATGATTAAAAGGAGAAGTTGAAATGTAAATTTATCTTACTTTTCCTTGTGTCTTTTTATTAGCTGACTATGTGCAATTGGAAAGGAAGATATTAATCAAAAAATAATTACCAACACAGAAAACAAATTTTCAAAAATGTGGAGAAGAAAAAAATAAGTTAAATGTTGGCAACCCAGCAGTTTGGAAACTTTGCTAAGGCTTTGAAATTTGAATGTGAACTATAGGAGAGCACTCAGGAAAAGAGTGAAATAAGCAGGTTTCATTGTATTTAATTTGGCCTCTTAAATGTAACATGATGGAATTTGTAACCTAGAACTATTTTCTTAGGTTTATTCACTAGGGAAGGTAAGCATAATTACAGCTGTTCAGACTTCATGCAAACTAAATTGGTGTTATGGACAATTAATCTTTTGAAACATTAAGATAGTTCTGCAATTTCTCACTTTTGTAAAAAGTAAGAGGAAGACAACATAAATCAAACTTTAGTCAGTAGGCCAGAAGTTTACTTTTTTGACAACGTAAGACAAAATGCCACTAAATTTTTATTACATTGGGGCAACTCATAATTCACAAGTCTATGTAGTCCTGAGCATGCATAATTATGTCCTAATTCTTACCTATACCTAAGAGATTCATAAATTGGGAATTTGGTTTTTTCCTCTTATTCTTTTTATTGTTAGTTGGATTGATAAAACAACAAACAAATGGTTGGGATTTCTAGGAAAAAAGTGGTATCCTAACATACTCCCTATAGACGCATGAAGAATGTGCTGTGTTGCTTGTAACACCCTAGGAACAAAGCATTTGGCAAAAGAAAGAATAAAAGAGAGAGAGAGAGAGAGAGAGAGAGAGAGAGAGAGAGAGAGAGAGAGAGAAAGGAAGGGAAGGAAGGAATGAAGGAAGGGAGGGAGGAAGGAAGGAAGGAAGGAAGGAAGGGAAGAGAGATGTCAGCATTCTTCATACCAGAGGAAGACCACCTGAGGCTACATTAAAGGGTCCAGAGAAGCTCATCAAGAAGATTACCAGATTAGAGGAGTGCAGGCCCTGCATACACCCTAATCTTATCAGGAACCCCATGCTTGAACCATTGCTATAAAACTCCTTATCAAATCCTCCCGGGTTGAGATATGTAGTTTTTTGGGCCAGGAACCCCCTGTGTCCCCCTTTGCCTGGCAAAGCAATAAAGCTATTCTTTTCTACTTCACCCAAAGAGATTCGATATTGGTACTGGTGTACAGAGGCCAAGCTTTCAGCATCACCAGGAGGGTGGTACACCTGAAATTCACAAGGATAGAAGATATCGTGTCTGGGACTTTTCTGGACCTTGCCCTATGTATCTCTTCATCTGGCTGTTTATTTGTATCCTTTAAGGTTCGTTGTAATAAACCAGTAATCTAGCAAGTAAACTGGCTTCCTGAGTCCTATGTGCAGCTCTAGGGAGTTAATGGAAACCAAAGAAGGGGTCATGGGAACCTCCAATTTATAGCTAATCAGTCAGGACAGGTAACAAGCTGAACTTGCAATTGGCATTTGAAACAGGGGTAGTCCTGTGGGACTGAGCCCTTAAGCTGTGGGATCTGACACTGTTTCCAGGTAAATAGAATCAGAACTGAGTTAAATTTGCAAAACATCAAGTAAGTGTCTGCTTGGAATTGAAGAACTGTTTAGTGAAGTGAAAAAACATGTTGGACTTACAATTAAAGAAGTAAATTACATGTTGCCTTGAGTGATGTCCAATTGGATTGGGGATAGATATATAAATGAATGTCTTGATATAAAGCTATGCTGAAGAAATTATCAAAGTAAGGTAGAATAGTGACCTATAATATTTCTGACACTTTTATTGAAAGTCAAAGCTAGCTATTAGGTGAGTTTCTTATAAAGGTCAGAAATATACAGATTGGTATATGCAGCTCTCAATTATGTGCCTGCACTTAACAGAAAGAAGCTAATTACCTTGACCATATGCTTCCTCCCTTTTTCACTGGGAGTCTCTCATGTTTTGCCTTTGCCCGCTTCTCGTACACATTTTCTTTTAATTGCCACCTTACTATCAAATGAAAGGCAAATATTGCTGTAGGGTTGGGTGGAAATTATAGGGTTTTCAACATTCCCCAGATGGGCTGTCTCTCTGCCTTAGGGGCCTTGCTTTCCAGAATGTAAGTTTGAAGGTTGTGGCCCAATTCCTAACCTTGAGATCTATGAACAACAGCACAGTATGTGGCTTGGAAAACATGGCTTTAGGCAAAAGCTCTGGAGTAAAAGAAGGAACTCTGACTTCCCAGTTCTTCAGCTATGTGTCCATGGCATGTAACCTCACTCAGTGTCAACTCTAAAATAAGTTCTGTGGAATAGTTAACCTCTCCTGTTGTAACCTGTGGAAGAGTTAACCTCTCCTGTTGTAAATGTTGTAACATTTCTTACATCTACAATGTAGATGAGGTGCAAGCTTCTTTTTGAGACTTCTTCACCCCTCCTCCACATCCAATCCCACAACTGTGTTAGGTGCAGTCTTCCATTAAAACGAACATTACTGTAATTCATGTTCACCTATGGATCTTCCCTGAGATCATAGACCTGATTCCTACAGACAGAGACTCTGCCTTATTCATCTTAAAACATCAGTTCTGGGCTTCCCTGGTGGCGCAGTGGTTGAGGGTCTGCCTGCCGATGCAGGAGACATGGGTTCTTGCCCCGGTCCAAGAGGATCCCACATGCCATGGAGCGGCTGGGCCCATGAGCCATGGCCGCTGACCCTGCCTGTCCGGAGCCTGTGCTCCACAAATGGAGAGGCCACAACAGTGAGAGGCCCGCGTACCGCAAAAAAAAAAAAAAAAAAAAAAAAAAAAAGCAAAACAAAACACATCAGTTCTTTGCTTATAGCAGGCACTCAGTAAACATTGAATGATTTAAATAAATTTAAAAAAGGAAACAAATCAATCACTCAAACAACAGTGTAACTAATTTATTTCCCTGATCTCCTGAGTCTAGTATTGATATTGGAGGGACGTAGAAAGGAAAATAATATACCCTTCTCGTTGCACACACAATGATATAAACACTAATAATTAAGATGATTGAGTGCTAAGTGTAGACCCATAAGTGAAATTATCTTACCTAATAGGTACAACAAACCTCTGAGATAGGTCTACTTAATAGCATCACTTTAATGGCAAGAAAATGGAGATTTAGAGTTATGTAATATGCTCAAACTTTCACAGTCAGTGAGCAGGGAAGCCTGAATTTGTGGTTAATCTCACACCAGAACCATTGTTTAACCACTATGGAATTCTACCTCCAGGTTCCTAGCTTTACAGCCAACTAGTGGCTGAGTTAGTATTCCATTCCTAAACCTCCTTTTGCAGCATGTTCTGTCAATCTTCATGAAAGCAGGATCTGCTTATAACTAATCATAATTAGAATTATCTGCTCACAGGCTTTTGAAAGTTGGCTAAACTTAATTCAGTAAAATTTGCCTTTGTAACATGTGAGTTAATGAACTTTTGGATGCACTAAATCCAAGTTTCTTCTGAGTCAGTTCCAGTCACTAATACAGCAGAGCATCACTAGCTACAAAAGAATATGCAGAAACTAGGTGGCTGATATGATCATGATATTTTTATTTTATTAGAAAAGAAGGTACAATTAGGAAATAAGATTTGGTGAAATGTTTCCAGATAAGTAAGGTACTTGGATAATACAATAATGGCTCCAAATACATCTTAAAAGGAGAAATGGGGTGTCAGTTGAAAGAAAGAGATATATATTTGCTTGTGTTTTATGTGCATATGTGTGTGTGTATTGTATGGGAACTAATAAACAATATATACTCTGTATATGTGTAGGCATGTCTGAAGAGTGCCTGAAGTGAGGTAATTGTTTATTCTTTTCCTTTGTTTGACTATCATCATGAATATCTTTTCTCACATCTTGCATACTAGATGCCTTGGGTAATGTCATGACATGACTTTTGCAAATTTTTTTTTTTGCTTGTTTATGTAGCAGGTAGGCTCCCCTCTCTCATTGCTGGACACTTTTTGTGTTTTGCTCCATCACTTTCCATAAAGATGGTGCCAGCACCTAAAGGCAGGGATGTATATCTTTTTATGGTGGCCTTGGCTTCTTAACAACCGTTTTGGGCTGAGCTTGAAAACAGGGGCCTTTAAGCTCT
The DNA here is from genome assembly GCF_949752795.1 of Hyperoodon ampullatus. Lineage (NCBI taxonomy): Eukaryota > Metazoa > Chordata > Mammalia > Artiodactyla > Ziphiidae > Hyperoodon > Hyperoodon ampullatus. The sequence goes on from NC_136914.1 coordinate 171,706,837, forward strand.
GCTGTGAATCTAACTTTTCTGCTATGTAATGACTATGGTGTTGGAAATGACAACATTCAGCGAAGGTGTTTTCATTAAGTGTGTTTTGTTCAACCACTGCTAGGAAAAATAGTGTGAGAAGTGAAAAAGAAAAAAAAACAAACCTCTTTTCCATTTAGGCTTATTAAATATTCAATTGGTTCCTCAAATATACTCAACCTTGCTGTGGCTTCATTAAAGTTCAGCTCCATTGTATTTTATGATGGAACACTGGTACAATATGCTTCTTGCGGTGGCTACCCACAAGCAAATAGATTGCTGCATTCCTCACCAGCCAAAACTCAGAAGTAGCCAAAGTCAAGAGTATTATAGTAATCAAGGCCACAGGTTAGAGGCATGGATAATGATGGTAAAATCCACATCAGTGAAAAAAGACACCACAACTTCTTCATCAAGTGCAGATGGAAAGAACAAACAGCTATTTCTAGTGAAGGCTTAGTGACCCTTATTCAAGAAGCCACTTCTAAAGACCTGAGTTAGAAAGCCTACAGGTCCATCAAGAACCCATGTTCACTAGAGACAGTATTTGAAATTATTAAAAATGATTATTTTTAAGACTATGTCAACCCCCCCCCCCAATCAGCCTAATGTCTACCATGAAATGATACATGATAGGAATCAAGGTCATATAGGAACTATAACTGCAATCACTAAAAGTATAAAGTCCTGGGGACAGAGATGGGGAAAAAAAATGTACCAAACTCTAAAACCTATAACAATGAGCTATACTGTTTGAGTAATTCCTATATGCTGGGCATTTCCTAAAGCTTTCTATTTATATTATTTTATAAAATTTTTAAAACAAATATAAAGATATCTGTGCACATTTATAGATAGGAAAACAAAGCCAGTACTAACAAGTGAATGATTACCCAAAGCCATTGGCTAGATGAGAATATGAAACCGTCTTTTTTTGAACTCCAGGTACTTTGCACTATGCTATTTTGCTTTCTCATGTCATTGAAAGACATAATTATACACATTTTAATCTCCTTTCTCGCTTTAATTTTATTATACTGACTTTAATATTTTAAATCTGCTTTGAACTATAAAACAGCATATTCATTACTAGATGCAAGATTCCAGCCTTAGTTTGCAGAGCTTCCTCTTACTAAATGGTACATTCTGAGTCATGCTGAAGCTTGTTTTTAACAGCTTTAGCTCAGATTGTCTCTCTGTCTTTCTAGAGCATCACCTGAACACAAGCCCATAGTTAACAATTAGCCCAGAAGTTTAAGGTTTTTGTTTGTTTGTTTGTTTGGCCACGCCATGTGGCCTATGGGATCTTAGTTCCCCAGCCAAGGATCGAACCTGTGTCCCCTGCAGGGGAGGCACAGAGTCTTAACCACTGGACCGCCAGGGAAGTCCTGGAGAAGTTTCACTTTTGAGGGGAAATGTGCACTAGACTTTTTGAGATGGGATTTTGAATCTATGCAGGGACATGTGATACTCTTTTCCACAAAGTTTTTAATAAAAACTAGTGATATGTTAGGATCATTGTTTCTAGAGGGCTCAGGAGTCAACATAATTATGTGGGCAGGATTTATTTGTGCAGAGAATCCAATCAAACAGTCCTGAAAGGTATTAGTGATAAGGTCGCTCAAAGTGAGCTTAACTCTGGCATTAGCACACAACTGTTCTAGAAGGAACTAAACTTAATTTTCGATTGTGGTCAGTTTTTATTCATTCATATATTCCAGAATATTTGTTGTGAGTGTATTTATTGCTGCATACTTTTCTAGACGTTAAGAAAGCAAGGCCCAGGAATTGTCATCAGTAAACTGATGGAATCTTACTTTTTTTTTTTTTTTTTTTTTTTTTTTTGCAGTACACGGGCCTCTCACTGTTGTGGCCTCTCCCATTGCAGAGCACAGGCTCCGGACGCGCAGGCTCAGCGGCCATGGCTCACGGGCCCAGCCGCTCCGCGGCATGTGGGATCTTCCCGGACCGGGGCACGAACCCGTGTCCCCTGCATCAGCAGGCGGACTCTCAACCACTGCGCCACCAGGGAAGCCCCTGATGGAATCTTAGAGAAACAGAAGTAAACAGGTGATTACAATACAATTACCAACAGCTGACTGCCAAAAGATAATCTGTTGGCAAATATTAAAATGGTAGTTCTATAAAAATAGAAGTAAACTTAGAAAAAACAGTCTTGGGCCTTCCAGACTACTACCTGACAGAATCAGAATAGTTAGAACTGTTTTGTTTCTCTTCATTGTCAACTGGCCATCACTCATGCAACCCTGAAAATTCAATAATTTAGTGTTAGTACAGTCCATAAGGAAACAAGTCAATACAGTCAGCCTAGTGTGCTCAGTGCATTTAATATTTGTTTTGTTTTTTTTGAAAAATGCCAATAATTATTTTTGCAATATAAGTCATCTCACAACTTCTTTTATGTAGAATAGTCCCGAATAAACTAATGACCAAGCAGGGAAAAATAATGGGAAGTACCAAAGATCTAAAATAATTAAGAATCTTAGGGCTTCCCTGGTGGCGCAGTGGTTGAGAGCCCGCCTGCCGATGCAGGGGACGCGGGTTCGTGCCCCGGTCTGGGAAGATCCCACATGCCGCAGAGCGGCTGGGCCCGTGAGCCATGGCCGCTGAGCCTGTGCTCCGGAGCCTGTGCTCCGCAAGGGGAGAGGCCACAACAGTGAGAGGCCCGCCTACCGCAAAAAAAAAAAAAAAAAAAAAAAAAAAAAGAATCTTAGAGAGCTGGAATTCAAAGGAATTCAAAGGGAACTTAAGGATTATTTTGTCTGACCCATTTATTAATTTGGTGTAAGCATTCCCTCTCAATGTCAAAGAAAGAAAAAAAGCTGTGTGTGTGTGTGTGTGTGTGTGTGAGTTTGTAGTGGTGCCAGGTACTTTGCGAGGTGTTCTGTGAGTTTAGAAGTTGAGGAAAAAATGAGATAGTATGAACTTATGGAGAGAAGGCAGGTACATAGATGCAAAGATATGACCTCTATCCCCAAGGAATATAGAGTTGAGTGGGTACATTACAACTGAATAAGTAGTATACCATAAAGAAGGATACAGTACTATGCTAATTAGATTGTTCGATGGAGGTTTAAAAGAGGGGAGGGAAAGTCAATCTGAAGTCATCTGGTAAAGCTTTATAAGTTATATGGAATAAAAATAAAAACTAGCATGTTTAGGATTTTCTTTGTCCTTCTAAACTCTTTTTCATTGACAAGTATGAAAGCAAATTTGTGTTGTGCTACTACTTATTTTAGAGCATTATAAAGAAATGCTTTGAATAATGTAAGCTTCGTATTTTTACGGTTTCTTTGTGTACTGTCATTTGGTGGAAACATTTTCTCATTTCTAATAGTTTTTTGTTTATTTTTATTCATAATCTTAGCATGAGACATCGAACAAAAATGCGTAATAATTGAAACTTCTGGATAGTATAAATAGGTTATATAGGTAGGTATAGGTGTGGTAAAGTTGTATCTAGGATAGACAGAAAGAGGTAAAGAATAGATATAACAAAGTGCAGAGGGTGAGAGAAAGAGAGAGAGAGAGGAAGAAAGAAAGAGATTGAGATGTAGAAATCCCACTAACATCTTCATTGTGTTTACTATGTGTAGGGCATTATTCTGCATGCATTATGTAGATCAACCCCTTAATTCTCTTAACAGTTCTATGAAATAAATACTATTATTACCCCAGACTTACAGCTGAAGAAACCAAACCAAAAACAGGTGTATTTGTTTTCTTTGGCTGATGCAACAAATAATCACAAACTAAGTGGTTTAAAACAATAGAATTTTATTCGCTTATGGTTCTGGAGGCCAGAAGCCCCAAACAAGTATAGCTGGGCTGATATTCAGGTGTCATCAGAATTGCACTTCTTCCCCAGGCTCAGGGGAGAATTGTTCCTTGACTTTTCCAGTTTCTGGTGGCCCTTTAAGCATTCTTTGCCTCGTGACTGCATCACTCCAATCCCCGCCTTCATCTTCAGATTGCCTTCTCCTTTGTGTGGGTGTCTCTCCTCTCTCTCTGTCTGTACCAAATTTCCCTCTGCCTCTTTTATAAGGAAAGACCTTGTGATTACACTTACTGCCCACAGGGAAAATCCAAGATAAACCCCATCTCAAGACACTTAATCACATCTGTAAAGATGCTTTTTCCTTATTGGGCAACAATTACAGTTTCCAGTATTTAGGAACTGGTATATTTGGGTAATTTTATTCAGTCTACTACAAAAGGTTAGGTATTTTATAAAAAGATCACACAGCTTGTATTTGTAGAACCTCTCAGGTGCTCAGTGCATAAACCCCATATATCAGTAATTCTGTTACTATCCACCATTCATTACTGATTTCTAAATATGTTGCTGAGTGTAAACTAATTATAAGAGAATGGAATGTTTTAGTTTTATAATAAATTAGATTTAAACTTTAACCGTTTCATTAAAGTTTTATATTCTTCAATATCCACTTTCGCCACAGAGCAATTTGTTTCTCGTTATATATTTTAAACTTTATATGATATCACATGATATCGCTTATATGTGGAATCTAAAAAAATGATACAAATGAACTTATTTACAAAACAGAAATAGACTCATAGACATAGAAAGCAAGCTTATGGTTACCAAAGGGGAAAGGGAGTGGGGAAGGGATAAATTAGGAGTTTGGGATTAACAGATACAAACTGCTATACATTAAATAAGGAGCAAAGATTTACTGTAAAGCACAAGGATATATTCAATATCTTATAATAACCTATAATGGAAAATAATCTGCAAAACTATATATACCTGAATCACTTTGCTGTACACCTGAAAGTAACACAACATTGTAAATCAACTCTATTAAAATAAAAAAGTAAAAATTAATAAACTTTATTTCAAAGTTTTAATGGTCTAAAAAGGGCACTAACAGTGAAGGTGAAAAACAGGTACCAGTGCTTGCCCACCTCAAAAATCAGTGTTTGAGCCCTGCTATGACACTTCTACAGAGTAATAAAAAAAATCAGAATATGTTTTAATTTTGTTAACTTTATCTCAAATGCACATTTTGTTTCTAACAGCAAGCTCTTCTTGCTTACTTTATGAATAATTACCTCAAGTGTTTTAAGATTTAAAAAAATTTTCTTATCCACCTTATAATAATGTAAGGAAAGTTTACAGAATAATAATGTTTTCATCAAAATAATCCAATGAATTACAGAAACAAATCTATCAGTGTCATACCAATGATTTTTGTTGTTATGCACTTAAAATATTATTTGGGGATATTTTAATATTGATTTTCCATAAGCCCAGTGAAACTACCTCAAAGCCAAACTAGATGCTTCTATCAACCTCTTGCTGTAGAGGAGTATTACAAAACCTACTGTTGAAGTTATTTGAATTCCTTAGTGACAGTGCTGCAATGAAAGTTAGAGTAGAAACTTAGTTAATTTCATTCTGTGTAGGCAGTCTGATATTAATTATAAGGTATGGTATAACTACCACTTTCTGGATGAGCTGCATAATCACCTGAATAATAATTTGAATATATTTAAGAATCAAGTTTTGTATAAAATTTTTTGAAATGTTAAGGTCCATGAATTGTATGATTATATAAATAGATATATGTGTATTTATATACACATATGATTATGTATATATATATGCACATGATTATATTATATACTTTCATATATAATTGTGTATATGTATTATAGTTGTGTGTATATATATATACATATATGTGTGTATATATACATATATATATGTATATATATATCAATATATATGCTTGTACTCAGTAATATTCAGTGAAGTTTCAAATAATATTTAGAGAAAACTTTTGAGCACAACACAAGCTGAGTGACAGCATGGAGCCCTGAAAATAGGACGTACTAGGGTTCTAAGTGTAGGATTTATTTTCTGGCTCTCCATCAGTTACAGGCTATGGAATCATCAGCAACTTTTCTGACTTCTCTGAAATTCAGTTTCCTCCTCTACAAAATAGTGAGACCATTGACACCTATCTCATGGAATTGTTAAATTAGTTTAAATAAAATAAGAAATGCTTTCTATATTGTATGGCACCTGTAAGTGTTTTCTATCTAAACTATAAATGTATAATCGTCTTTTCATTGAGGTGAGTCCTCTACATATGTGAGAGCTATGTACACGTGCAAGATGAACACACCAAACCTTCATGCACTCCTCACAGCGAAAGGGCACACTTCAGTCTTTTATACAAGTTTAAGTGGAGAAGGAGGTTCATAATCTTGACATAGGTTTTTCTGATGCTGCTTTTGTTACATCTGAGGTGTCTGTATTAATTCAGCCATTTTTGTCCTCTCAGTTGCTCCTAGTAATTGAAATTGCACTTTTGACTGACCTTTCACAAGGAAATGGAAATTCTGGAGACAAAATGGAGAGAGAGCCTTTGATTTTCAACTGTTGGTGATGTATTTGGGTGTATGTATATAATTCAACTTGAACTGAAGTAAAAAAAAAAAATTCAAGCACAGACCGAATGGTGTAAACAATATAAATTTCTTTCCTCACAGTTTTTGGGAGGCTGGAAGTCTGATATCAAAGTGCCAATAGGGCTGGTTTCTCCTGAGGCTTGTCTCCTTGGCTTGTAGCTGTCTGTCTTTTGTTGTGCCCTCAAATGGACTTTTCTTTGCACATGTGCACTCCTGGTGTCTCTTCTACTTATAAGGACACCAATCTTATTGTATTAGGGGCCCACCCTTATGACCTCATTCAACATTAATTATCTCTTAAGACCCTATCTCTAAATAAAGTCATACTGGGGATTTTACTTATATCATTTAATTAATTCTTTGTACAACTATATAAAGATGGTATAGTCTTCCTAATTGATAAAGGAGGAATCTGAGTTTAAGTAAATTGCTCAGGAATATTTAAGCCAAATGTTATGTGACACGATCACTTTGCCTTCTAGTAGATCCAATGCAGGTAGACTGGGATCTTCCTTTCTGCCCAAGGTTGCCTGAGGCAAAGTGAAAAGAGTACATTGCACTACAGAATTTATTATTTGCACTACAAATTCCTACTAATGCTTTAAATCAATAGTAGCAGAGACATCCCCAAAGAACTGAACACTCCTGTATTCCTGAATTCACAATTCTGGAACTTTCTCTAATAGAGAGTAGTTTGGCAGAAGGTTAGGTAATGTTTATGTTTTAACCACTTGATTCTATGGAGTGACATTTATCATAAAGGATTTGGTCCTGTTGACTTTGGTTTATTTTTCTTTTCACTAATTCCTGCCACTGCTTGATGAACATGCGAAGGCTTCCTAGAATGCGGTCAGGGAAAATGAAGTCCCAGTAAAGGTGATCACAATAATTAACAAATGAGGAAAGCCCACAGAACAGAAATTGACTGAGAATATTTGTTCTTTTTTGGCAGTATTCTGAATTCTAATCACAATATTCCATCATTGCTGATCAATAAGAAAAAGGGTGCAACTTGTCTCCGCTCTTAAATCCTCTTCTCTTCTTCAGAAGCTAGTCACAGAGCCAAACACTGGCTGCAGGAAACATTACTTGCTGCATCATCTTGCTCCCTCAGGGCTCCAGGTGCAGTTCTATTGGCCATGTTGGAGTTGCCTCTGGGACTGGGTTTTTGGAGAATGTTGCTGTTCTGATTTGTCTAAAATATCTTTCTTCCTGGAAGCTGTTTTCCTTTAACTAAACTTCAATTTTCATTTGTGATCTAGGAAAAATGAAAGTAAAAATTCCTTTGAGCTGTTTTCATATCCTACAAATATAAAGCATGTCAAATATGTTAAGGAGGGAATAGTCTTTATTCAATATTCCATAGCTAAAAATTATGAAACTATAAGTAATCATGTAAAATATTGTTTCAAAAATTTTAAATATTTTACTACATACAATTTCACCATTAGAGATAGATTAAATAATAAGAATAATGCATGTTTGGGGAATGTTTTTTAATGAACATTACCACTACTTGCCAAATAATGTTTCATGAACATTATTATTATTACTTAGCATTATGACATCAGAAAACTCTCCATTTCTCTATTGTCTAACAAATTGTTTCTCATTTTTGTTATTTTTATAATACCTGAGAGTCAAAATAATTTTCATAAGGAAGAATAAGATATCTGAGTAATCTCTGGATATTAGGAACAATAGGATGTTGAATTAATAGTTGAAATTATATAAAATAGATCCAACATGGACATGCTTTATTGGCCTCCAAAGTAAGCTAAATTATCATAATGAATACACTATTTAAATTTTGTTAAATAGACCATTTACAATTTTTATATAGGAGATGGGGAGATGGGTTGAGTGGGCAGAATGTGGAGAATAAAAACATAAAGCGTGTGATACATAGTATAGAAACAATAATGCCAGAGCACCAGTCATGAAACCTGTATAGATATCAGGCATAACCAAATTTGCTGGTCATTTCTGGAGAGAGATTTTTCAGGTCTAATAAAGTAAGAGTATTCAGATGGGATTGAGGTAGTTTATATCTGGCCATGAGCTTAGTCCAAACTAAGCCTGGACAAAGGCAGACTGCGTTGTCCAATATTCCTTGCCATTTGGTTTGCTAGCTAGTGATTACATCTTCTCTCCACCCCAGTACTCTGAGTTAAATTTTATTTAAGGCTCTCTTTGTATTTGTGACACAATTAGATAGCTAGAGCAGTGATTTGTATAGCTTTGATATTTCTGTGCACCAAGATGTCATGAAGGTCAGGGCACTGGAAACATTCATAAAAAAAAATAATTGTTGCTCTGAAAATTTATGTACGTGTATATGTTTGAAAGGGGATGATGTTGGAGTGGGAAGGCCCTGTTGGATGGGCAGTGATTACATGGGATTTGGGATTTGTTGTCCAGGACAGGGGTTTGATGTGGGAGATCAGTGAGAACTATGCTGAATATGTGAGAGTTAGGGAGGACTGATGCCAAATCCCATAAGCTCATGTATGTGCCCCCTACACACACACACACACACACACACACACACACACACAGGTTTATAAGGTAAAGTACTGAATATAAGTTTGCTGGAAGGTAGACCTTGATTCATGACTTAGATCTATCACAAAGTCATTGGAACACTTACAGTCTCAATTTCCTCACCTGTGAAAGGAGGTTACAAGCCCTTATTTCTGAGGATTTTCATAAGGATTAAATTAAAAATTAGACGTGTAACATTTGCAGTGTAATTTCTGTCACAAAGCAAGTGCCCAGTCAATGATACCTACATGTATGGTTTCAACAATTGGAGCCTTGTCTAAATTAACTAACTTAAGCTCCATCTGACACAACATACCATATATTCCCAGGAATACGTGGAATCCATGAATTCCTCTAAGATTTTGCAGCCGAGATTAGTTTCTGCACTAAGTTTCTACAGGCACTTAGAAATTGTTTGGCTGTAGATAGGCAGGAAAGTGGAGCGGTTTGCAGGTGAGCAGCAGATTATATTTTCCAAATATGGTCACAGTATTGTCTCCCCTCCTGAAATGTGATCTGTAACTCCCCATTAAGAAGAGGTGATTCCAATCATTCCTGACGTTCAGATTTATTCCTGACTTCCTGTAGTTTATATGTTCATCCCTAACTTGAGTTCTGGAAGTCAGCATACCACTATCCCCTAATTTTTCCTCTAAAATCATTACAATTAAACTTCTTTTACCTATAGCAAAGAGTGCTATCATTGCCAAGGACCTGCAGAGTGTCTTATACTTAGCACTCAACTTAACAATGAGGAGATAGCTTGTATTTTTTGCTACTTATGCAGTTGCAAGATATTATCTTTTTTTCATTATTCATCTTCTCATATATTTTTCAAACTCTATTATTATGTAGATTTTACCCCAGAATTTTCACATAGTTAATGTAACCTTAACCCTGATGTTCAGGAAAATTTGGAACCAAAAAGTAATATTTTGATTTCTTAAGATACTTTGAAGGGCTTAAATATGTAAGTGAATAGTACCAAGATTCATCATTTTCTCAAGAAGTAATTCTGAAATATGCTTTACAAAAATGTTGCATAAGGAATGTCAAACCACAATACATGTGTTTTATGAAAATGCTGAAACATCTGTTTTTAGATGAATGATGGTTAAAAATTGACTAGAATATCATAGTCTCTTCAAAGCACTTCAGATATTCTTCACATAAATTTACTCATTTGTTTCTCATGACAAGGCTTTTCTCCTCTTCCCTTTTACACATGAAATAATAGTGAAGCCCAGAAAATTAAGTGACTAAAGTACCCAGAAGCCAGACCACAAAGCTGGGTTGGGTGATTGCTTGAATTTGAACCTCTATGTTCTACCCTTACATCCAGTGTACAGTATACTGACCTTCAATGATACTGACACATTCATTCAGCAAGCATTTATTGGATACATACTATAGACAAGGTGCTAAGAATCCATTGTAATGTGGCAAATCTTAAATTTTTCATCATGGTCTTTTCAATGTAATGAATAAAATAATGGTACTTATAAGCAATAATTTAAAATGTAACAGTTCCTCAAATACTAAACATAGAATGATCATAGGATCCAGCAACTGTATTTCTGCATATATACACAAAAGAGTTCAAAGTGTCAACTCACAGATATCTGAACACCAATCTTCATAGCAGCACTATTCACAAGATCCAGAAGCTAGACAAAACCCAAGTGCCCATTGGCAGATAAATGGATAAACGGAATGTGGAATAAGTATACAATGGAATGTTCTTCAGTTCTAAAAAGGAAGGAGATCCTGGCACATGCCATGGCATGGAGGAAACGTGAAGACATTATAGTGAGTGAAATAAGCCTGCCACAAAGATAAATATTAAATGATTCTAGTTATATGGAGCTCCTACAGTAATTTTTAACTCTATGTCTGATATCTACAGTAAATCTTCTATTTTCTTTTCTTTTCTTTTGTTTTTCAAGATTGGTTTAATTCTGTAATGGTGTCTTTTACATAGTTATCTAGAACCAGGAAATTCTTAAGTTCACCCAAATTTTCTTAATAAGTCTAAAATAAAATTTTACAATTTCAGATAAGCAAATAGACTTTTATAAAGCTCTCCAAAGGACATACAAAGCCATAACTTTAGAAATTTTCCTACCAGGCAGTATCTATATTCTAAATACTCTCAAGTGGAAAATAATTTTAATATTTTATTTAGAGAAAGACAAACATTAAAGTTTAGGTTTCCAAAGATTATTCACTAATATCCACTTAGTATGAATACTTTATAAAATTAGTTTATCACATTTGAAAGCTATATCTATATATTTTTCATGAAATAAACTCTTGGATAACAATTTCTTTTGTTTATTGATAGTCTATATCCCTCTAGTAGCAGAAAAGAATCATAAAAGTATTTAAATGTATTTATGATAAATTCAAGGGTTTTTTCTCCTTCCAGCTGACAGGAGGAAAGTATTTTCCCGGGCTCTGACAGTCAACCTCAAAAAATATACATACAAACCTGAGATACACACAGGACAATCATGCATATCTTCCTGCTGCTTAGTTAGTTTGAGCATGAGTCAGATGTCAAAAAGCAAGAGGAAAATCTCTTTCATTGGCTGGGATAGTGTTAAGAAAAGTCACAACCATGTGGATGCTTATAGACACTGTATTTGAAAATAAACATTCAATTGCAGTGATCTTGTTTTGGTACTGGGTATCACATTAGGAAAATGACATAACTCACTGCTCAGTGAGTCATGTAGATCAGTCAGAAGACGTAAATGTAAGCTTGTGGTAGGGAAACAACCCATTTTATAGTAATGAAATTGATGTTTCTTAAGTTTGACAACTGGTGGTATCAGAATCATAAAAGAAAAACAATATATCCATTTTTACCTTAGCTTGTAAAGTGTGTGTCTAAATCATTATTGGAAGTGCATTTTGGTTTTTATACCTGACCTGTGAGGTAGATAGAGCAAACCTGGAAAGAAAGACAAAAGGATTTGTCTGAGATCCTAATTTTTTTTTTTTTTTTTAGCAGTACGTGGGCCTCTCACTGCTGTGGCCTCTTCCGTTGCGGAGCACAGGCTCCGGACAGGCAGGCTCAGCGGCCATGGCTCACGGGCCCAGCCGCTCCACAGTATGTGGGATCTTCCCGGACGGGGGCACGAGCCCATGTCCCCTGCATCGGCAGGCGGACTCTCAACCACTGTGCCACCAGGGAAGCCCTCCTAAAATTTGAAGTGTAAAATAAAGAGCCTCAGTTTTGGAATTAAAACAAGCCTTCCATTTGTCTTTCAAGTTTGCAATTTGTGTTTGTTGAGCACCTACTAGAGGCAAAACAGTGAATTTGGTGCTTGAGAATCAATAACAGCCAAGAAACAAAGTCTGAAATTCTAGCAGCTGCAAAGTCTATTAAGTGAAAAAAAAACAAACAAAAAAATTTGTTTTATATAAGGATACAATTTGATAAGATTTTTCATGGGAAATTTACAGCATTGTACAGAATGCTAAGTGGAAATACCCTAAACATAATCTGGTATTATACTTTTCCTAGGATTGTTGAAGGATCATCTACAGGTAGTCTTATAGAAGAAAAGAGAATGACATCTCAGATGGAAATATAGTATGCTCAAAGGCATGGAGAAAAAAGAGACCATGGCCTGCAGGAAGCAGAGAAAAATTGACCTGGCCAGATTATAAAATGTATGTTTTGATATGATATGTTGGTAAGTGGAGGTCAGTATGGCTAAAATCATAAAGAGCCCTTCTGTTTCCACATCTACCAATTGGAGATTTTAGTGGATATGCTGATACACTGATCAGACATGCTGGCTTCAGTAATAAAACAGATTTACCCAACTGCTGGAGTGTCAGTGGCTTACAGCTCTCAGCTGATTTTCTGGGGATTCACCTCCTCCACGGTCAAGCCTCTAGGCAATTATCATCAATATGGAAGAGTATAGCCCAGGTCCTCTTGCTTCTATTTGGGACAACTCTGACAGGTCATCTCAGCTCCAAAATTCTCTCTAGAAATGGCTGAGGATGTCATTGTGGCTGAGCTTGCCATACTCTCCTGCCCAATCCTGCTTTCCCATTCTCATATAGATATTGATCTCTAGTACTCTCCAACAAACTCCCAAACACAAATCTATCTCAGTGTATTTTCCAAGGGTCCTAACCACTTTTCCCAGGGTTGTTAAAAATATATAGAAAAAATAAATGTGAAAAAAACATTTCCCCTATATGAAACTCTTCATGAACACCAAATATAAAATCAACTATTATGTAAAAGAGCTAATAACTGTGGATAGCTGCAGAGACTATAATGGCTGGGATATCAAAGGCAAACTATAGAGTATTAAGTCCAAACTTTTCAGCTAAATTTAGCATATTTTTATGAAACCTTTAATAAAAGCAAAATAATGCTTGCACATGGTTAAAAAAAGAAATTGCATAGAAAGGCCTATGATAAAAGAATAACCTTCTATCTGAGCCCCTACTACCAACATAGCCACTATACATCCACTGTCCAACATTCCACATCTTGGTTACAATCATTCTTAACAATTTTTTCTGTGTTTATTCTCCTGAAGTTTCCTTTCAAATGCTAAATTATATATTTACTACCTTTTATTGATTATCAACATAATATGTTGTCTCTTAACTTTCAGTTTCAAAAATTGAAGGTTTTGCTCACAGAACTGTCCATCTACTTGTCCACTCCAAACTTTTGATTGCTAAAATTTTAATACTTTATGGAAATTTTTACCTTTAAATTCTATCAATTGTTTTGTAGTTCTAGGTTGTATCTCTTGACTTGATATGATGTTAGACAAGGATAATAGCATACTTTTCTTCCTCTTACTTCCTTCTATATTTATCTACATTTTTGGTAACTTTATGTCTTAATTGACAAGGTGCAAAAGTACTCAGTAACCAAAATTCAGTCCTTTACCTCACAAACACCAACAAAGTTTACATTTTTGTGACGTGTTCAACATTGTACACTACTTAACAAAGTATAGTGTTTCAGTGAACATTTGTTTTAATACAGCCTCTATCTAGTAACCTTAATGCCATTGTGAGAAACACATCCCAGGTATCAGATCAAGTAGCTCTATTTTCTTACCCTCTAATGATTGTTCAAAGTAATGCCACATCTTGGATAGCTTATTTTGTTGAAGATACATGTCTCTGCTTCACAAAATTTTCCTTTCCTCTCTTGGTCTCTAAGCTCTGGCATGCGTATGCCTCATAACAGTTACATCAGCCTCAAATTTAAGTGAGCTTTCCTTTCCAGACACTTCTCTTGTGTTTACCTGTTTTGTGGTTTCTCTACCATGGTACTCTTCGCATTTTGGGCTGTATAATGTGTTGCTGTGGGGGGCTGTCCTGTGCATTGAAGGATGTTTAGCAGCATCCCTGGCTTCTACCTCCTAGATGCCAGGAGCACCCTCCCTTCCCCACCTGCGACAACCAAGAATGTCTGCAGACATTGCCAAATGTCATCTGGGCTTTAAAATCATCCCCAGTTGAAAACAACTGGTCAGTACCAATTAGTTATATAACCTAATTTACCATATGCATGTTTTCAAAACTGAGAGAGCTGAAGATGCTTCCCTTTGGTGATTCTCTTGCTACTTGCCTAGTCCTTTCGACTGGTTCACAGGGAATGAGATAAAAGCTGTTTTCTTCTACAGGTCTTGTGTTGGGTGTATTTCTCTTTTGGAAAGATTGATGGACAGGCTGACATAATTACCAACAACACTAGCATGGTGATGAATATGTTTTGCCAACAGAGAAAACTGAGTTGATAAGGCTAAACATAATTTGCAAGACCTGCTTCCTCACAAAAAGCCTTGACATTGATGTGATTCTAGTTATGGGTTCCTGATTTCATCTTTGTGACCTTCTCATTATAAATCATAATTCTGATTACAACCATCAACTAACAATCAACAGGAAGGGTGTTAAACAGAGAGACAAGGCAGAACACAATTAAAAAAAAAAAACTTCAGCAAGGGAAATAACAAATTCAGGATTTAATGTCCTCATGGTACTAAAAGTCCCAGCTCCTGAGCCTGCCCATCTCCCAACCAGCTTTTCAGGAATTAGAGAAGGAAAATCTGGATTGCATTTTAAGAATAGGAAATCTAACTTAATACCCTTAAATTTAAACCAGCAGACTTAGTGAATATATTTTCCCAACCTTTAATTCTTCAATCAAGAGAAAACAGCATACTGGCAATCTATAGAAGGCAAGTAACATTTTTTTAGTCCCTGCTAAGTCCAGATACTCAGAGAGAACTTTTAACCTATCTAATCCGTTAATACTTAGTGTTTATCATCCTCTCTCTTTCCCTATTCCCTCAGAGAAGTGAAATAATTTGGTTCAAATCCATGTCTTCTGTTATCAGAACCCACTCTGCTACACTGTCTTCAGTGAAAACGATCACTTCTCTTGGGAAAGAGATGATCTTTTATACTACACAGCAACTCTGATGTGGAAGATGTTGCTGTTTCTCTTTTCTTATCTATTGAGAGGCATCCATTATGGACTTCTGTTGAGAGGAATGGAACATAAAGATTTCTAACTCCAATAAACTGCTACTGTTTGATTTTTGAGCCTTAATAAGTCCATTTAAGAATTTATGAGAAATGAAATAATAACATTCCACTACAGTACATGAAGTGTGCAAGAAAACTCAGAAGCTCGTAAAGAGTGAGAATTTATACTTTTGATTCCAAAGAATTAACATCTATTTCCTGCCTGCCACCTAGATGCCAGACTTTGTGCTAGGGGTTTAGGATACAAAATTATAGAAGCGTGGTATCTGAAATAGTTTCCTAGAGCTGCAAATCACCAAAAATAAGGTGACTTAAAACAACAGAATTTTTTCTATCACATTTTGCAGGTCAGGAGTCAGTAATCAAGGTGTCAGCAGCACCACACTCACTCTGAAGGCTATAAGAAAGAATGCTTCCTTGCCTCCTCTAGCTTCTGGTGGCTCCAGACATTCCTTGGCTTGTGGCTGAATCTCTCTCATTTCTGCCTCTGTCTTTACATGACCTTCTCCTCTGTCTGTGTCTTTTCCTCTTCTGTCTGTTATAAGGATATGTATCATTGAATTTAGGGCACATCCAGGATGATCTCATCTTGAGATCCTTAACTTAATTACACCTACAAAGACTCTTTTTCCAAATCAGGCCAAACTCGTGGGATCTCGGGTTTAGTGTGTAGACATAGTTTGGGGGCCACCATTCAACCCACTATGGTCTCTTATGTGGAAGAGTGGAAAAATTATATAGATTTTGTGACAGAAGTCTGTTTAGGAGATAATAAGGACACAAAGGAGTGAAACACAAACCTTCTGGAGGGATTCAAGAAAAGCTTCACAAATTTGTGAGCTTGGTCTTGAAACACAAGAAGAATGAAAATATGGAAGAATAAATTTGGACTTCTTAAGTAGAACTAACACACTGTATTACATCACCTGCAGATGTATTTTGTTTGGCCCACACAATATTTGCCTACACAATGTTTAGATTAATTGAATGAGTTGCTAACATTTAAATCCTGGGACATGTCACAGAGTAATCTGGACATACTACTTCTTTGGAAAAAGTAGAGTATCTGGCAAATTTGATCTATATTAGTGCATGACAAAAATCATCTGGAGCTAAGTGGAAGTATTACCTTTGGATGGAACCTGTAAGTTTCAGTTTTAAAATATCCCTACAACTGCCCCTCATTTACATTATAATTAGGTCGTGTCAAGTTGTTATTGTACTTGTGCTGTTTTCTTGCAAGATAGAGTCAGGAGGAAAGACAAATTTAATTTTATCCGTGTCTGTATTAAAAGTAGGAAAGTAAATGATAGAGAGGACTTCGTGATTCAGAAAATAAGTGAGAAAGCATACTTGTATATGCAGGGGAAGAAATATATTTTTTTCTTTAAAATGCAAAGTGCATCTGAGTGAAAATAGAAATTTTATCATCACTCTTTATTTTAAGCTCTTTATTTTATATTTTATTCATTTATATTTCCTGTGCATTTTACTTCTGTGGGCATTTGAGCTTTCAGCACTTGCCTCTCATATCTTAGATCTGGGAGGATGTATTAATAAGTAGAGAGATTTCTAACATAGAAAATGCGAACTACTGTAATCCTCACTGCTTTTTTGTTGTTAAATAGGGAACTCATATTTGGGAAGAAACTGGATATATTGGCTTGAAGCCAGAATATGCTCTAGGCATTGGCTGCTCCTGTTCCCTCAAAAGCCTGGCCAATTACCCAGAAGAAATTCTGTCTTCACATGACCTTCTTCTCTGTGTGTTTCCTTCTTCTGTTTTTTATATGGACATGTAACACTGGATTTAGGGCACACCCAGATCACTTTGCCTATGGTCCAAAACTCCAAAATATTCCTGCACAGCAGGATAGCTAGTGGCAACACATAATCATACACTGATATAGGCTAAAGAATATTTGGGCCTCTTGGGGGTTGTGGAGATTTGGAGTTGTTCTCCATGCATGCTTTCAGGTAAGAAACATCCAACTAAATGTGATAATTGACTTATTATGCAATTTACTGTTAGTAGAAATTGTTTTCCCACAGTAAGACCTCCAGTTAAGATTTGAGATTAGAATAATAACTAATAGAATTTTTAAATTGGAATGGAGATATTTTTGAATTGCACAAATTTAAGGTTTGCCAGTTTATAAACTCCAAAATCATATTTGGTGATTAATAGTATACAGTCACCCTGCTAACACTGAAAAGAGATCTGGTAATACAGTATGAGAGAGTTGTTCTGAAACAGAAATCCAAGAATCTTTCTCTGACAATTAATAAAGACAATAAGGATTCCCAAAGAAATTTTAAATCTTAAGGCTCAAGGTTACAATGAATAATTAAAACAAATTCTAGTCAGTTCTGGGAAGATGACAGCATAGATTTTGGATTTTCCCAAATGCCCACAAAAAAAAACACAAAGGAAATTATATATATATATATATATATATATATATATATATATATATATATATATATATATATACATACATATATATATATATATGTAACAAAGTGAGAAGGTATCCCCATAAAACCCAAAATATAAGCACATGGGGAAAAAGATGCCAAGAGTTACAAAACTCTCATGTTATCACTGGAAACCATGGCAGGATATTTGAGAACAATAGCTGAATCTGGGAGGAGTTTATTTCACTCAAAGAATGTGTGACTACAGAGGGCTTCTGACAGGAGACATTAGGTGCTGAAGAAGCCCATTCCTTGTAAACTCTAGAAATTAACTAGTAAGGGAGCAATTGTAGGACAGGGCCTCACACAGAGGAATACTGTTGTAAGGGGAAGTAAAATTGGGCAGGATAGGATAAAACAGACAAAAAATTAGACATGAGCCAGTAATAAGTGGAAGAGAGGAACAGAGTCAAGGAATCTCAGAAATCAAGGTACCATATTTTAGATTACTTCAGGAAAACAACAGAAAAGAAAAACTCTATTAAACCAGATCTCCTAAAAGTTTAGAAAAAATTAAATTCACATAAAGATGAGCAACAGAAATTTATCAATCCAGATCTCATACATAATTATAACAAGATAGAAAAAGAATAAGGAGCAAAATATTATATCCAGATATCAAGAAGACACAGCAGCTAGACAAAAAAAGATCAAAACTATAATATATAAGTATCCAAATGCTATGACTTTAAAAATGATACAAGATATGAAACAACATAAATCATAATTTAAAAAACTCAGAAATTAGTTGAAAGTAGTAAAAAAAAAATAATTACGACTGAAAGAAAAAGGCATTTAAGAAATGAACACTCATCTAGAAGGAAGTTAAGAGCTAATAAACACAATAAATCATGCCTCAAGAGAAATGAAGGTTTAAATGGAAAGAAGTAAAATTTATTTGTTAAAGTGAAGAAAGTAACTAAAAGGATTCAAGAAAAACCAAATATTGAAAACAAGCAAAGGCTATATAGCTTAAAAACAAAGAAAGTTCCTGAAGAATAAAAAAAAAAAAAGGAAGAGAACAGAAGAAATATTAAAAGTTATAATTCAAGAAAACTTTCCTAAAATTAAAAAAAAAAGAATGAGAGCTACATATAGAAAGTTTATACTATGTACCAACTCAGAAAAATTCATACCAATATATATCTTAATAAAATCTCTGGATGTTAAAGAAAAAAGAATGCTTTGGACAATGAGACAATAATAGCAGATGATATATAAGGGAAAGAAAATTAGATCACCATCAGACTTCTTGACAACAACACTTATGCCAAAAGAAAATAGTATAAAATGTTTAAGATAGTTAATAAAAGAAAGTGTGAACCAAAGAGTTTATATTTAACAAAACTGAGTAAAGAGCATAAATAAACTGTGATTAGCATTTAATAATTCAGAGAAGGCTTGAGGCCTTCCTAAAGAATCACCTGGAGATTGAACTTCAAACAGCCATAATGAAGAGATAGCTACATCACAACCAGTGGTGATAATTAAATATATAAAATTTTCATAGAATTGAGAATAAATGAGAAATACAAGGGAAACAGTAGAGCGTATAATGACGATGTGATCTGACAATGTGAATCTAGATAAATTATTAAAAGCAGAATTGAGGATAGCATATGCAAAAAATTTAACAGTGTTCAGGAATCACAAATGATAATTTTTTTTCATTCTCTGTACCCTTCAGAATCAGGATGCTCAATGTGGAAGAAGAAAAAGATGTAATTTAGAAGAAATTAAGTAAAAACACTGTGTTCCTCAATTTGAATTGGAAATATCAGTATGAACTCAGAGCTTCTATCTATATGTATATATTTATCTATCTATCTATAAACAATGAATAGCCTAGTAGCAATGAACACTCTGTGCCCAGATTGTAGTCTTGAGAGACTCTTTCTTATTAAAATAATTTGATGCTTTTTGGGAAAAGCTGGCTGAATCCAAGTCTGAAGGAGAAAATACACAATGATTCTGTAACATCTTGAGACACCAGATAGAAAAGAAGCTTAAGGAACATAGGGTTATAAGGTTATATCAATAGACTCAGAGACAAGTTTGAAGAGGCCACCACTGGCTACAGATGAGAAAAAATTTAGCTTCAATAAGGATATTAACTTATTATATATTAACTTATATACATCAATACATCCAAAAATATATTTAACTTCATGAGTCCAGAATGATTAAAAAAACTAGTCATTTTTTTGAACATGACAGGGGACCAATTATCTGGCAAACTAAATAAATGTTATGAACAAATCAAACATTTACCTTTCCTTTCCCATATGAATTGCTCCACTGAGTAAACAAATAGTAAATAAGTAAAATAATTTTCTTATAAAATAATGGCTGTTAAAATGAAAATTAAGTTTTGGAATTATAATACCAACATCTTATAACCTCTAATACATTAAAGAATCTAGACATTGAATATCACTGGTTGCTAACAACACAAAATAAGATAACCAAGGCATTATGATGAAAGAACAAAGGCATTTGTAATTTTACCATAAGGATAGAACTTGAGTCTGTTGAAGTGTTTAGATCCAGCAGCTAATTTGGAGTAAATACAGAGATCAGAGGAATATGTTGAACCACATTATGAATATGTAATTAACAAAATTCAAACTGTGAGAAACTTTATAGGTAAAGTGTCCTGTGTATCTGAGGGATAAACTATAAGGAAAAGAAAGAGGTGGAGGGGGGAACTATAACTTTAAAGAGTAAAGATGCCCATCAACAGACAAATGGATAAAGAAGATGTGGTACATATATACAATGGAATATTACTCAGCCATAAAAAGGAAAAAATTGGGTCATTTGTAGAGACGTGGATGGACCTAGAGACTGTCATACAGAGTGAAGTAACTCAGAAAGAGAAAAACAAATATCATATATTAACGCATATATGTGGAATTTAGAAAAATGATACAGACGAACCAGTTTGCAAGGCAGAAATAGAGACACAGATGTAGAGAACAAATGTATGGACACCAAAGGGGGAAGTGGGGGTGGAGGGTGGTGAGATGAATTAGGAGATTGGGATTGACATGTATATACTAATATGTATAAAATAGATAACTAATAAGAACCTGTTTTATAAAAAATAAAATAAAATAAAGTTCAAAAAAAACAAAAACAAAAAAATCTTATGCAAAAAAAAAAGCTAGGGCTGTCCACTGATCATGTACTTAGTCCAAATTAATCATGATGGTCCTGTTCCCCTTGCTAGTGATTTGTTTCAGCATGGACAACTAATACAATTTAGGCCAATGAGACATAAGTGTACTGGGAGACATCAGAAAAGGTTTCTTCAGTGTTATAAATAAAAGTAAAAAATAGCTCTTTAAAAAAATTTAAAAATAAATAAATAAAGAGAAAAGATATTATCAAGTTTAAAAATATATATACAGATGTGCTGGTTGTGTTTTGCCTGAGGTGAAAGAATGGTCTGGAATATCTTGAAGTCACATGGCATCCATACTGTTACTAATTATAGTTTGACTTCTTTCCAAGCAATTCAATAAATACTGTACCTTTCTTGAATTAGAAGGTAAGTTTCCACCTGTAAGAATTATTTATGAAAATAGTAATGAAAATTTTTAGGTAAAATAAGAATATGTTGATTTTAACTTCCTTTGCTCCTCTTACCCAGCTCAGTACTTGCAAATATTCTATTTCCTTTGACTGGAATTGTATCTGATAGCTTGTCATCCTTCAGATCTGGGCCTGACACATTAATTTCTGAGACATAATGTAGTAATCACCGTTTTACGCTTTAATATTTATTAGCTGAAAAAAATTTTATATTCCTCAGGAAAAGAAATTCCTGTTTGGTTCACTCTGGACCATGCTGTATAGAGTTGACCATGTGAGAAGCAGTTGAAAATCAGGGTCCATAAACTCAATCAGTAGTAATTTGAGGGATCTCATTTGAAACCACCACATATTTTTATCTATGGCATCTGAATATCCATGAGATGTTTCACAAAGGCTTCTCATGACACCTTATTTTAGCAGCTCTGGAAAATGTTTTTCTTTGATGTCTTCCCTACCCCACATACACAGAATCTCAGAAGGCAAATTTTTCATATGCTATAAAACTTACATTTAAAAATCATTCCATCTATATTCTTCAATTCTGTGATAATTTGTCCAGTCATCTTTTTTTCCTATATGGTAACATATGAACAAAGAACTTTGTATTATTTGTATAGATCTACTAGTTTGTATGTTTAATTCCTGGTCTCCCTACACATTAGACATTATGGTACATGAAGACATTAACTATATATAGAATATATATTTTTCTCATCA
This sequence comes from Hyperoodon ampullatus, assembly GCF_949752795.1. NCBI lineage: Eukaryota > Metazoa > Chordata > Mammalia > Artiodactyla > Ziphiidae > Hyperoodon > Hyperoodon ampullatus. The sequence continues at coordinate 171,729,202 of NC_136914.1, forward strand.
TTAAACCCAGTGCCTAGCATCATAGCCAAGATATAGAAGGTACTTGGTATGTATTCAGTAAATGCTCAAGAGACTAAACAAATGTAATTTGTTACTATCCCTTTCTAAGTGCATCATCCAAAGTAAATACATGATTGTAACTCTAATCCAACTAGTATACTGCATAGACACTGTATGTGTCCCCTTGATCTGGATATTCTGTTGATAGTAACACAGCCTGTAAATTATAACATCCTTTATTCCTCTTTTTGAAATAGAATGTCACAAAGTCAGCTCTTACTTAATCTGCAGCCAATTAAATCTCATGTCACATAATTTATACTCATCTATTTCTTCCCCAACAAACTTTTACTATTGGCATTTTTTAATATAGTGCAATTTGATTGTATTTATCCTTGCTTGATTACCTCTTACATTTTCCAGTCCAAGAATCCAACCTGTTGAGAATTTTCTTCTTCTAAAACATAAACTATCTTTTTTAGTCTTCTAGCAACAGCAATTCGTCTTTATACAAGGTATTGATGAAGATGTTCCAGGATGAAGCCCTCTACAGAACACTGAAGACCTAAGGTCCCTTTTTCAGATCAATAAGATCAACGACATTTTTCCTCAGTATTGTCAAGTAATCCTACATATTTTTCCTGTATGGTAATATACAAACACACTTGTTTCTCTTTCCAAGGGTAGCTTGATAAAACATTGTTGAAAGCTAAGCTGAAGACAGAGACTAAGAAAGACTAAAAGAAACAGAAAAAGTAGAAATTAAAGCAACGGAAATATTGACTAAATAATTCATTAATATTCTCAAAGTGATTTATGTTGTTATTTTTAATAAAGGTATTTTGACTTCCTGTGATCCTCTCTTGTTTATGAGTCCTCATAAAAGATTCGGTTCACAATTTTTTCTAGGAATTTGTAAAAATCATCAATTCTTTCCCTGGTTCAGAGTTTCTGAAATGTATTCTTTATTTTTTTTCTATTTGAGAAAATATCTGAGTAACACCAACTTTAAGAATTTTGTAAAATACTGCTTTATGGATTATAATACCTTTAATAGTTAAAAGGATAAATCTAGTTTATAACAAATATTTATTAGATGCTGATTTTGTCAAAATATTAGAAAATTAGTCATTATCTAATAGATATCACATTTAATAGCTGCATTTATTTGTTCAAAATATTCTTGGAAGTCTACCTATTGCAGGGTTTGACAGTGCCTACAATTTCATTCTTATGCTTAATTCATTTTACATGCCTCAAACATTACTTAAAAAAAATATTGTAGGATCAAAATAGTCAATTTGTGGAAGGTTGATGAGTGGAACACACAGTTCCAAAAATGAAAATGTTGATGTTGCCTCTCAAACACTTACGGAAAATGTACTTACAAACAGAAACTTTTTTCATCAATTCTGATAGCTCAGAATTCAAACTCTTACTTCAGTTCTAACCATACAACTGTCACTTACTAGATATGTAAATTTTGGCACATTTCTTAAAGCTTTGTTGGGTCTTACCCCTCATTTTTATTAATGAGATAATAATACCTGACATAATACCTTACATAATTTTTAGAAGACTAAAGGAAGGTAGCAGATTTAAAGCACCTTTCATAGAGCTTAACATACAAAGACAGCTCAGTAAGTGTAGTTTTCTCTTATAATGGTTTTCACAATGAATGGTTAAGGCTGCAACTGTGCATGATTTTGAATTTGAACAATGCATCTGTTAATTGTAAATAAGCCAGAATATAAAATCATAACCTGTATTTTTCTGTATGCATATCTATAATCTTCCTAAACAATTTTGGATCACCCAGTCTAATTCAATCCAGATTTGACAGAGGCAAAGAAAAATTAGATTAGGTGGGGACTTATAAATTTCCTAACAGTAGGGGGGCTGTTTTGAGAGAAAGATTTCTTTTGGACAAAAAAAACAAGTTCTGAAGGAACAATGGGATGTGTGCTAAGACTTGGCCCCAAAGACTCTGAGCTTCATTAATTCAGTCCCTTGACCAAAAACTTGTTAAAATATGTTCTTGTTACTTCTTTTCCACAAAACTCAGAACAGTCTGTAACCACATTTATGGGAAATGAAAAAGAGACCAAGGTTCAAATGAGAAAAATATAACAAAATATGGGAAGTGAGAAACCTGAACCAATGTGGTTTATCTATATTTTATAATAAAGAGGTTTAAATCATTGAGATTTTTCTGATTATCAGGACTTAATAGAAGTAGCTGAAAGAAACATTGTCATTAAAAACAAAGCATATAGTGGCAATATTAAAAATGAGAAGAAATACAGTTTTATCATTCCTTAAAAAACATGTGTCATCAGGCTTGGTTTTGTCTTACCATTCTGGATCATGGAATGAGAAAGAAAATTCTTTGAAAGAAACTATACTTAAGCTTATTTTGTTTTGAAATAATCTTTCCATTTATTAGGGGGAAAAATCAAGATAAATGCCACATTATTATAAAAGTCCTTTGAGAATTTTCTAAGAAATCTCTATAATTCTATACAATCATACTCTGAAGAATAATTAACAGACTGTTCTCAGGTGAAAATTTAGCCTGGCTATTATCAGATTCAGCGGGTTTGATATTCAGCTATATGATCTCCTCAGGGTATGATTGTGGATAAATTACTTAATCTGTCGAAGGCTTAATGTTGTTATCTGTAGAAAAGTGAGAACAATTGTTATTGTGAAGATTAAACATGATAAGAAATGTAATATACCTAGCACATTCCTACCTAGCACATTCCTGGTACATGTCTTATCAATAATAATTATATTTTTAATAGATTATTACATAATAAAATTATAAAGTATAAAAATATAATATTAAAATTATTCTTAGTGTTGTTTTTTTGGAGCCAGATTGCCTAGTTCTAAATCATCCTGACTCAAACTTATTGGCTGTGGAATATTAAATAAGTGACAGTCATTTTTTGTCTCAGTTTTCTCATCTGTAAAACGATAAATATAATAATACCTTCCTCTTAGAGTTGTTGTAAGGATTAAATAAGTTAGGATATGAAAAATGTTCACATATAAAGGCTTAGCACTTAGCATTCATTTCAGACATCAGAAGCAAGACAACCACAAACATTTACAAAATTCAGATGCAGTTGCCTTTTAACAACATAAGGGGAGAGGAGTGGAGAAATATTTCTCTGGGGCCTAAACAGGGTCCATCATGAGGACAAAGGTTTGGATATCTGTGTTGTGCTGTGATATTGCTGAGCAATGGACCAACCCAGATTCAAGAGTATCCATGACTTCTTAAAATATTTACTTTTTTCTATTTGTGATATGTGGGGCCTCTAAAGAAAGGGATTCTGGGAAAAGACTCTTCTTGCCTAGTCTAAGGGTGATAGTGAATGGGTGTTATCCTGCATACTGTAAAAAAGTCTTCATCCATGGCCTGAAAACCTAAACCCAAACAAAATGTGAGGTGGAGAAGGTGGAGACTAAAATTTTCATCGTTTTTAATCAAACAAGTAGCACAGTGCTTGGTACAGGATCTTACTTAGTGAAATATTTTAACAAATGAATGAATGAATATTTGGATGTGTGGGCTAATGCCATAATGGTAAGCTCCTACCTTGTATAGAAATTTATGAAAAGATAGACTAGGCTAGCATTCTAATGGGACTTTAGAACTTTAGTATTTTCTTCCTCACCTCCTCCTTATTTTCCCCTCCAATTGTTATAATTGACACCATCGATATTCAAAAGTAAGAATTTGTTTTTCCTACCTACCTTCACTCATTATAGACAGGATATTAATTGTTTTCTCAGTCTGGGCTAGTATATAATTCACAGTTTATTTCCATTCCACAAACATTAAAGATACACCTTGATCTATACATATTATATTGCATGAAAATCTGTGTGCATTAATTTAGAGAATTTTGTTTTTGTTTCCTCTCTGTTTACTGATCAAACATATACAAGATTACTAGATGGCTTGCAATTATAATCTCTTTTAAAACGAAGTCTGGGAGAATTGCATTATCTGACATACTATATTTCAGAAATTTTTTTCTGAAACATCAGTGACTTTTTATTACATATACATGTGAAACACACACACACACACACACACACATGTAATCCCCTAGGATGAAGAAGTATCAGTGATGATATTGTGAAAAAACTTTTATAAGAATGTTTGTGTATAACCCATATTATCAACAGAGTTTCGCCAAGAAAATTAAGTGAAAGCAGACAACTGTTTTTCTCTGCTTTTTAGAACAGTTTTCCTCTTATAAGATATTCAAAGAGAATAGCTGTCAAAGGTCTTTTTGCAAGTTCACCTAATGTATTGTTTCCACATGTGTTAAAATTACAGTTCACTGCTGACTTGGAGACAAGAGGGTATCCAGTTGCCAAAGCTTTCATTGAAAGGCAGTTTTATTGTTTCACTGTGGAGATATTTGGGGATAACATTCATATTCAACAAATTCTAAAACGTTACTTCATTTAAACTGTTTAAATTTAGAGAATCTTTCCACTAATAAAACCTAGGGGTCTCATGTATGTGCCTTTGATGGGATTTTAGAGCATGTTCTTCATCTTCATTTTGTAGTAAAATTTATAGACTTTTACATCTTTTAGTGTGGTCACAAGAAACAAAACTGAGCCAATATGAGGCATAAATATCCATTAATGTGCTGCCTACTCAGTGAAAACATTTTGCTTTTAGCTCATCACCCCTGGTATTTCTTTTTTTTTTTTTTTTTTTTTTTTTTTTGTGGTGCGAGGGCCTCTCACTGTTGTGGCCTCTCCCGTTGCGGAGCACAGGCTCTGGATGCGCAGGCTCAGAGGCCATGGCTCACGGGCCTAGCCACTCCGTGGCATGTGGGATCTTCCTGGACCAGGGCATGAAACCGTGTCCACTGCATCGGCAGGCGGACTCTCAACCACTGCGCCACCAGGGAAGCCCACCCCTGGTATTTTTAACCTGATGATCCAAAGACAATTACTTATTTTAAATTAAAAATATAATCCAGGTACATACATATGTGTGAATATGGTACACCACTTGCCATTTAAAAGAAACACACACACACACACACACAAACACACATTGGTTTGTAATTGTTATAGTCAAAAGCTGTTGTGTGTATTTCTCAAATTCTCTCTGAGTATCTCTTCTTTAACTCCAAAAGTAATTGAGAGCAAAATGTGTGCTGGGTACCATTTTAGACTTTTTTTTCTCTTTCACTCTTTTCTTTTTTTAAAAAAAATTATTGTAGTATAGTTGATTTACAATGTTTTGTTAGTTTCCGCTGAACAGCAAAGTGAATCAGTTATGCATATACATATATCCATTCTTTTTTAGATTCTTTTCTCATATAAGTCATTACAGAGTATTGATCAGAGCTCCCTGTGCTATACAGTAGGTCCTTATTAGTTATCTATATTATATATATTGTATGTGTATGTCAATCCCAATCTCCCAGTTTATCCTTCCCACCCCCCTTTACCCACTGGTAACCATAAGTTTGTTTTCTACATCTGTGAATATATTTCTATTTTGTAAATAATTTCATTTGTACCATTTTTTTTAGATTCCACATATAAGCAATGTCATATGATATTTGTCTTTCTCTGTCTGACTTACTTCATTCAGTATGACAATCTCTAGATCCATCATGTTGCTGTCAATAGCATTATTTCATTTTTTTTATGGCTGACTAATATTCCATTGTATATATGTACCACATCTTCTATATCCATTCCTCTGTCAATGGACATTTATATTGCTTCCATGTCCTGGCTATTGTAAATAGTGTTGCTATGAACATTGGGTTGCATGTATCTTTTTGAATTATGGTTTTCTCCAGATATATGCCCAGGAGTGCAATTGTTGGATCATATGGTAGCTTTATTTTTAGTTTTTTAAGGAACCTCCATAATGTTCTCCATAGTGGTTGTAGCAATTTACATTCCCACCAAAAGTGTAGGAGGGTTACCTTTTCTCCACACCTGCTCCAGCATTTATTCTTGCAAATTGTTTGATGATGGTCATTCTGACCAGTGTGAGGTGATACCTCATGGCAGTTTTGACTTGCATTTCTCTAATAATTAGTGATGTTGAGCATCTTTTCATGTGCTTTTTAACCATCTCTGTGTCTTCTCTGAAGAAATGCCTATTTAGATAGTATGCCTAATTTTTTTGATTGTGTTTTTTTTTTTTTTTTTTGGTATTGAGCTACATGAGTTGTTTGTATATTTTGGAGATTAATCCTTTGTCAGATGCTTCATTTGCAAATATTTTCTTCCACTCTGTGGGTTGCCTTTTCATTTTGATTATGATTTCTTTTGCTGTACAAAACCTTTTAAGTTTAATCAGGTCCCATTTGTTTATTTTTGTTTTTATTTTCATTACTCTAGGAGGTGGATCAGAAAAGACCTTGCTGTGATTTATGTCAGAGAGTTTTCTGCCTATGTTTTCCTCTTACATTTAGGTCTTTAATCCGTTTTGAGTTATTTTTCTTTATGGTGTTAGGGAGTGTTCTAATTTCCCTCTTTTACAAGTAGCTGTCCATTTTTCCCAGCACCACTTACTGAGGAGACTGTCTTTTCTCCATTGTATATTTTTGCTTCTTTTGTCATAGATTAGGTGACCATAGGTGCATGGGTTTATCTCTGGACTTTCTACCCTGTTCCATTGATCTATATATCTGTTTTTGTGCCAGTACCATACTGTTTTGATTACTGTAGCTTTGTAGTATAGTCTGAAGTCAGGGAGCCTGATTCCTCCAACTCCATTTTTCATTCTCAAGATTGCTTTGGCTATTCGGGGTCTTTTATGTTTCCATACAAATTGCAAAAAGTTTTATTCTAATTCTTTGAAAAATGCTGTTGGTAATTTGATAGGGCTTGCATTGAATCTGTAGATTGCTTTGGGTAATATAGTCATTTTGACAATATTGATTCTTCCAATCCAAGAACATGGTAAATCTCTCCATCTGTTTGTGTCATCTTTGACTTCTTTCATCAATATCTTATAGTTTTCTGAGTACAGCTCCTTTGCTTCCTTAGGTAGGTTTATTTCTAAGTATTTTATTCTTTTTGGTGTGATGGTAAATGGGATTGTTTTTTAATTTCTCATTCAGATTTTTCATCATTAGTGTATAAGAATGCAAGAGGTTTCTGTGTATTAAGTTTGTATCCTGCAACCTTACCAAATTAATTGATGAGCTCTAGTAGTTTCCTGGTAGTATTTTTAGGATTTTCTATGTATAGTATCATGTCATCTGCAAACAGTGACAGCTTTACTTCTTCTTTTCCAATTTGGATTCCTTTTATTTCTTTTTCTTCTCTGATTGCCATGGTTAGGATTTCCAAAATGATGTTGAATAAACATGGCGAGAGTGGAGACCCTTGTCTTGTTCCCGATCTTAGAGGAAATGCTTTCAGTTTTTCACCATTGAGAATGATGTTTGTTGTGGTTTTGTTGTATATGGCCTTTATTTTGTTGAACATATTATGTTTGTTCTCTCTATGCCCATGGCAGAGTTAGAATAGTACAAAAGAGAAACAGAGCCCTTGTAATAAGAGAACTTATATTTGAAAGACAGGAAAGCTGGGCTAGTAAAAAGTAAGCAAATCAATAGGTAGAATACATTTAAAGAATGATAGGTGTTAGGAAGAAAATTAAAGAGGGTAGGGGTAGAGGTAGAGAAATTTACTTTGGAGGATCCAGGCTTGACAGGTGGGACAGACAGGGATGCCCTCTCTCTGAACAGCCAGTGAAAGGGATGAGCTATTCCCTGTCCAAAGCTGATCAAGGTCTTCCTCTATTGATTTAGTATTTCTCTAACTTGTATCTTTGACACCTCCTCTCTGTGGGCATCTAGTATTTTTGCTGCCAAGCCTCCTTTTTCACTCCTCCTGGGAACATCAATGATTCCAGTGAGATTAATTCCTTCACCATTTCTAATTGGTCCTGTGAGATTCTAAGTCATTGTCCAGCCTCTGTCCCTGTGTGGTGCATGTTGCAGGCATGGTCAATCATATTTCAAAATCCTCTAGTCATAGCTAGTGGCCCAGAAGTGGACAGGTGTGCCCATTGTGGTCAAAGATTATATGTGCTAATGCTGATAGAAAACTTATCTCACTTCTACAGAATGTAAAACAATATCATTTGGATCCCAAGACTCCCTGAGTTAGCCTCACACCTGGATATCAGTTTGAGTTAGTATTCATTTAAAAATTTTATCTCTGAAGTTATTTGATATGGAGTCTGTCACAATCAGAAAAATCCTGAATTCATATGCTCACTCTGATGACTTCTTCTTTCCATTATGTAAATATGCTCAAGCCTCTCCTGTTAAACACAACACAAACTACCTTTTCAATGCCATGTCTCATCCAGGTACCATTACTCTCTCTCTGGTTCTCTCCTTATTGCTCTGTCTTCTTCTTCACTAACTCCTTAATAAAATTGTAGTCTTCATGTCTCTTACTTTCTTATTTTCCATTAACCAGTCATATTTCAATAGATCCTCTGTTCCCACCACAAAAATATGAATTTATTTTTAACGATATCAGTAAAAATGTCCTTGTTGCATAATCCAATAGACACTTCTCAGATATTGCTCTATTTGACCTAAAACACAGACATTTTCTGCCATTGCTTGGACAAACTATCACTCTGACTTGGTTTTCCACCTACCTCTCAGGTGGCTCTCTCCCTGTTGATTATTATTCACCTTTAGTATCTGTGTTTCTCTGAAATGCTGTTGCTCCCCATCCGTGCACTCTCTGGCTCTCTTCTCTTGATGATTTTTCTCTCTAGACCATCCCAGGCTCTTCCAGGGCTTCAGTTGCCATATACTCCAAGTGATTCCCAAATCAATATTTCCCACCCAAACTTGACTTCAAAGATCCAGACACACGTGTAAAGTAGCTTTTTAGACACAGTTTCAAGAAATCCTCAAATTCAATATTTGCCAAAATTAGCTTATCATATTCTTCATGAAGTTTCCTCTATCCCATGTTCCCCATCTCAGTAAAGAGAGCCCCTGTGTTCCAAGTTGGATACTGGCGTCGATGAGGTGAATAAACTTATAGAACTGTTCCTAGAATTAAATAACATAAAAAAATTACCTAACATACTGCCTGGCCCAAAATGCTCAACAAAGGAGCAGGCAGGAAAAATGTGTTCTAAAGGAATGAAAAGAATCAAATCCATTTTAATACATGGTGATATACATAACATACACATAACTTGTAAATCAGGTCAATGGGCCCAAAACCACACTAACTCATTTATTTAGTGTTTCATTAAAAAAAAAAAATCTCCGGGTTTCCCTGGTGGCGCAGTGGTTGGGGGTCCGCCTGCCGTTGCGGGGGACGCGGGTTCGTGCCCCAGTCTGGGAGGAGCCCACATGCCACGGAGCGGCTGGGCCCGTGGGCCATGGCCGCTGAGCCTGTGTGTCTGGAGCCTGTGCTCCGCAACGGGAGAGGCCACAGCAGTGGGAGGCCCGCGTACCGCAAAAAAAAAAAAAAAAAAAAAAAAAATCTCTGTTTCCTCAGCATAAAAATCTTCCTACTTCTTAACACAGGCTTCATGAGTGCCTGAAATTCCCTGCTCTCCAAGTGGCATGTCAAGCATTACCTTCTGCTGGAAGCCCTGTGCATTGATTACTCCCTCCTGAGGGCTCCCTCAGCTTCCTGTGCATAAGAACATTTATCACCTTGTATTGCTATTATTTGTTTATGAGTCTGTCTCTGCTGTAGACTTTGAACTTCTTGAGTTTGAGACCTCTGTCTTAACCACCACTACATCTCAAAGTTTGATTTGATGTGAACTCTCTGTGAAACACACACATTTTAAATGGCCTATAAAATCCTCTCTCTCTTAATTGCAAACTTGTGAGCTGTGAGGCAGTCCCAGAAGAGCAAAATGACTACAGCACTCAACAAGTTGTCTCCATTGTATTTCACAGCCCTGTAGTAAGGCAACATTTTTTTTCAGCTTACCCTGCCACATAAAAATAAATACATTAAATGTGGTGCATTTAACAATTGGGTCTTCATATTGAATACCTGCAAACTTGTACTGGGGATTTGCCTCACCATCAACTCAGACTGAGGAAGTTTGTTATAAAGAACATTTGCTTATCTCATCTGTCTTTGATTACTTTGTAGTTTGACTCCCAAGTGGAGTCTTCTGATTTGAGTTCATAACATGGCTAATGCTGTAAGATGCTGATTGCTTGAATTAAAGTCTCTTTGCTCCTCAAGCCCTTCATATGCAATCACTATCAAAAAACAAAACACTGACAGCTTTCCAAGAGTTAAAACACTCTGTTCAGTGTTCCCAGGTAGGCTAAAATAAGAAATGAGTGAGTGGCAGTAGGAAGGTTCATAACCCTAGTGAGCTCCCATGAAGTGTGTTTTCTAGGTCTTGGTTCAGATTTTTGAAACTCTTTTATAAAATTATCACAGTATGAGACTCAAGGATGCAGCCTAAATCATATCTCAATGACCACCAATGTGTCCATGAAAATGTATGTATTACATTCCTATAGCTGCCATTAAAAAATACCATAAATTTAGTGTCTTAAAAACAATACAGGGCCTCCCTGGTGGCGCAGTGGTTGAGAGTCCGCCTGCCGATGCAGGGGATACGGGTTCGTGCCCCGGTCTGGGAGGATCCCATATGCCGCGGAGCGGCTGGGCCCGTGAGCCATGGCTGCTGAGCCTGCGCATCCGGAGCCTGTGCTCCGCAATGGGAGAGGCCACAACAGTGAGAGGCCCGCGTACCACAAAAAAAAAAAAAAAAAAAAAAAAACAATACAAACATAATTTTATAGTCCTGGATGTCAGAAGTCCAACAACATCAAGATGTCAGAAGGGATGAATTCTTTACCAAATGCTCCCAGAGAGAATACATTTTCTTGCCCTTTCCAGCTTGACCACTTTCCTTGGCTCATGGCCCCTTCCTTCGTCTGTAAAGCCAGCAATATCAGTCTGAGACTTTCTCACACTTCCATCTTTCTGGTTCTCTCTTCTGCCTCTATCTTTCACTTATAAGGACTCTTGTGATTACCTTGGGCTCAAATAGATAATCCAGGAAAATCTCACTATATCAACATCAGCTGATTAGCAACCTTAATTCCCTCTGCAGCAGTGCTGCCCTTGGCTACTTAACCTCACAGGTTCTAGGGATTAGACATCTTTGGGGAAATGCATTATTCTGCCTACCACAATATGTAAGAAACATCTTGGTTGAAAGTTGCCAGGTAAGGGACTTCCCTGGTGGTGCAGTGGTTAAGAATCTGCCTGCCAATTCAGAGGACACAGGTTCAAGCCCTGGTCCAGGAAGATCCCACATGCTGCAGAGGGAGCAACTAAGCTTTTGCACCACAACTACTGAGCCTGCATGCCACAACTACTGAAGCCCATGCACCTAGAGACCGTGTTCCATAATGAGAGAAGACACCGCAATGAGAATCCCGCTCTCTGCAACAAAGAATAGCCCCCACTCACCGCAACTAGAGAAAGCCTTCATGCAGCAGCAAAGACACAATGTGGCCAAAAATTAAATAAATAAAAGTTACCAGGTAAAATACAGTATGTGCCAATGAATTTAAATTTCAAAAAAAAAATTTAGTATAAGTTTGTCCTATGCATTATTAGTATATATTGAATATTACATGGCACTTACTTATAATAAAAAAAATCACTGGTTATGTGAAATGCAAATTTAGCTGGGTGTCTTGTATTTTTATTTGTTAAATCTGGCAACCCTACTAGGAATAGGAGTAGGTACTCCTGGTTTCTGATCCAGACACAAAAGCACTGTAAGACCTCAGTGAGTTATTTCCTTGATTTTGATACTTATTATAGTGTTCTACTTAAAAGTGAAATTTATGACTCCAACCTTATGGGAATTGTTAACTAAAATGTAAAATATCTTTTTGATAGAATACTATATGCCAATTAAAATATTATTTTATTAATTCTCTAATTTGACAGAGAAAATGCATGCGACAATGTTATGGGAAAGCAGGATACAAAATTATATACAAAGTATAATTACAATAACATTAAAAAAAAATATCTAGGGCTTCCCTGGTGGCGCAGTGGTTGAGAGTCTGCCTGCCGATGCAGGGGACACGAGTTTGTGCCCTGGTCCAGGAAGATCCCACATGCCGCAGAGCGGCTGGGCCCGTGAGCCATGGCTGCTGAGCCTGTGCGTCTGGAGCCTGTGCTCCACAACAGGAGAGGCCACAACAGTGAGAGGCCCGTGTACCACAAATAAATAAATAAATAAATAAATAAATAAATAAATAAATAAATAAATAATCAATCTAGGCCAGTAAAGATACTGGAAGCAAACAGTCCAAAATTTCAAGAGTTTCTCTTTCTTGGTAGGAATGGGGTGGGGGATTATTTTAATCCTTTTTTAATTCCTTTCATCTATTGTTTTCATTTTCCATAGATATAAAACATGTGATATGAGCAGTTAATGGTAAAGTTTATCTTTTTTCTCAAAGGACTATTATTTTGATGATAGAGCTAGTTAGACTATGTCAGAACAAAATAGGGATAATTTGTGTATATGAAATTTATTTACCATTTATGAATAGAAAATATTTCACATTGCATATCATGGTAATTTTGCAGTTCTTTACACCCCATGCTGTCCAAAAGTAAACAGTCAAAATCTAGAGTCTTTTCTTTTAAATTGTTTGTTTAAATGTGTATTGGTTTAATAACACTTGAGAAAACACATCACATTGGGGGTATTTAAAGCTGTGATACAAACACGCAGATAACAGTGTCAGGAATCACTTTCAAACAACTTCAATACCTTTGCTAATTAGCAACATTTGTGAGAACCTGGTCATTTCCAGCAACTTGCTCTTTTGATTAATGTCTTGAAAGTAAAGTCAGCTGTTAATTATGTTAACAACCAATTCCTTGGGAATCATCATAATCCATTTTAATGGACTGACAGTTATTATTAGTCAAGCCCAGAGACCTGAAGAAGTGTTATAAATTTGAAAATTCAGCTTATGGGCATCAGAGGGTAAGATATGTATGAAAGCAAATAATGACAGAAGAATTACTCTCATTTTTTTGATTTAGAAAGTAGTTTTTTTTTTTTTAATTGTGTGAGTAGTCCTTTGATTGTACTGTTCAGCTAAGCCTCTTTCCATGATGCAAAACAGCCAGCTAAAGAATGGAAAAGTAATTCAGAATTAGTTGTTTGGCATATTGCAGGCAAGAAAAATGATGTTTGACAGAATCCAGAAAGAAGCATAAAAGCAAACAAAACCTGACACTGTCGGAATAAATTCAACAGAAAGGTCATTGAAAGAAAAAAAGAGGACCAAAAAGAATTTTGTGTTTTCCTTCTTGCCCTCACCCTCTCTCGTTTACTACTTCTAGTTATTTGTTATTTTAAGTGGGACAAATGGTATTTGAATCATTGATATCATAGGTAATGTCATATGCATGAATTCCTAGTCCTAAAGCCACAGGCTTTAATGATGATAAACACTTGCTACATTTGTAAAAAACTCAAGCGAAAGAATATTAATACATTCTGTTTCACATTGACAGTTAACCGATCTATATCAATAGCATGGATTCATTCATTCATCCAATTATCTAGCTCCTACTATGTGAAATACTTTGTTGTAAGTGCTACAGATACACAGATGGGCAAGAAAGATAAGGCCTTGTTCTCAAAGAGCTTATGGTGTGTTGAAAGTGGTGTAGCAAACACATAGTAAGTAAACAAATATGTCATTCAAGTAATTAATTTGGTAAAGAGAATTGTAGAGAACATTTAAAAGAGCAGTGTGATAAAGTCTCAAGGGGAGACAGGAAGAAAGTGTTAATTTGGATTAGATAAACAAGGGAAGACACTCTGAGAATGTGACATTTGCACATAAACCTGGATAACTAGGAGGAATCAGCAAGACAAACATCTCGGGGAGTGGCATTCTGGGCAGAAGGTGCTAGCCCAGGTCTCTGATGTGTAAAAGGGCTTGGGGTGTTTGAGGGAATAAGACCTGTGGTCTTGGAGCATAGTGGACACTGAGGTGGACATACATAAAATTATAACTGTAGGCAGCAAAGCCCAGGTCTCAGAGGGTCTCCATGGCCATAGAAAGAGAAGATTGTACTAGAAAGCCATTGGCAGAGTACTCAGCATATTAGTGACATGACCTGAAATCAGCACATTCCTAAGAGCAAAGGTTTTCCAGTGGATAATGACAGAGATAATGGATGGTATAAACAAAGGAGTTGATTCTCAAATCAAATCATGTGTTTTCCTCATCTTTTGCAACAAAACACATTTAACATTCAACAACAGAAAAGGAGTTTGGCTTTTAATTGATAGGCATTAATTTGTCTGGTATTCTTTTCTCTCTGAAACTGACTGGTGGTTTCAAAATTTCTCCTCAATTACAAACACCCAGTCATATATCATAATGATCATCTATCTTAATCAGCTTATCTCTGAAGCAAAAAGGAAGTCTTCAGATTGTATATTCAAGGCCCTCATCACAGACAGTATGTTAGGATGTGGTCAAAGACCAGGCACCTCCAGACATTGGGCAGGAACTGTGCCCACCACAAGATGAGTCTCCATCTACCACTGCCTCCTTGATGTATTTGGTCTCAACCTTACTCTCTGTCTTTGCATCATTTGCTTACCATTCAAAGGACTTTGATAAGAATTTGACAGTCTTTTAGAAAGAGCCCTGTGGTAAAGTTTGGGGGATATTACCAAGGGTTAAAGATTAATCCCCATGAACTCCTTTATTGAGTTATGAAGAGATTGACATTGGGAATCACAGAAGGACTTGTTCTAGATACTTGAGCTAATTTCATGCAGGAATATAACTAGAACACATATATTGAATATTTTATATCATGCACATTCCACTACACCACAGGGCCTATCCTGCTTTATTTTTTTATGGAAATCCAGGCTCTTCCACCTGTTAGCACTTCTGGATACACTGTCCTCCCCTGTTAATGTGAAAAATAAGTCAAATGGCTACCTTAGCCTATGTCTATCAATCAAGATTTAAAATAGGCAAAAAATTCCTTTTGTAGTTTTCAGTATCTCAGGAAAAGATCTTATGTAAGATCCTCTCACACACATACACCCATAAAAATACATATACTCAATGTTATATATAAGTTAGAAATTTTAAGCCTTTCATTGATTTTGTCATAGATCATTGTTTTACAGGAAAATGAATAAAATGGATGAGTCTTGGAGAAATTTTGAAAAAAGGAAAGGTGATGAAACCAATCAAGAAATGATGGGATGATATGCTTGATATATAGTTGTTCTTCTTCCCTGGTAAGAACAAAGTTAGTGTTTGATTGATATTTGAATAATGTATAAGTATTGGGTCAGGCTCTTCTTTGGTACTGCTGGTAATGACTGTGGAGTAGATGAGAGCTAAAGTAACTTCTTTTTCTTGCAGAAGAAAACATAATGACTGGGATATAGGAGTTCTGGCTGCTAATCCCAACCAAATTCTAGAAGGTAATATGAGCTAGAGGAAAATATTGGATCACTCTAAGTCCTCAATTATCCCTCTTTAAAATTAGGTGGTTGCAGGAAAAGCTTTCCAAAATTCTCTTTTTTCTGTATTTCTCTGATGTTGCACAAGTGGAAAGGGTCCCAACTGTGCCACTAAGTAGCTCTGAGATTTTGTGCACATCTCCTTCCCTCCCTGAGCTCCAGCCTTTTTATCTATATACATAAAAGACTAGAACTTGCAATTTCCCTTATAGATTAAAATTTCTATGTAATGACTATAAAGATATGCTTTCTACATTATGTTGTTTTCCTGATGGCAAGATAACTTTGTGCTGTATCTGCCTTCCCAGACCCCTTGCCCATTAGATATATGTGCATAGTGTGAACTTGATACATTGTTATAAGAGAAAATATATCATAGACAGGATAATATATAGACAGTCAAAGAAATATATGTACTTCTTTTAGGTTTGAAAAAAATAACTCCAAAGGATATTGAACCTCTATTTATTCACATGATGTTTTAACCAATTGACAATTCCTGAATATAATGCATGAATAGGTCCTAACGCTTTTCTAATTGCATAATATTATCTAAGGATAAAAAGGTACATGGGCCACCATCACCCTTATACCAAAACCAGACAAAGATACTATAAAAAAAGAAAATTACAGACCAATATCACTGATGAATATAGATGCAAAAATCCTCAACAAAATACTAGCAAACAGAATCCAACAACACTTTAAAAGGATCATACACCATGATCAAGTGGGATTTATCCCAGGGATGCAAGGATTCTTCAATATACACAAATCAATCAATGAGATACACCATATTAACAAATTGAAGAATAAAAACCATATGATCATCTCAATAGATGCAGAAAAAGCTTTTGACAACATTCAACACCCATTTATGATAAAAACTCTTCAGAAAGTGGGCATAGAGGGAACCTACCTCAACATAATAAAGGCTATATATGGCAAACCCACAGCAAACATCATTCTCAATGGTGAAAAACTGAAAGTAATTACTCTAAGATCAGGAACGAGACAAGGGTGTCCACTCTCACTATTATTATTCAACATAGTTTTGGAAGTCCTAGTCATGGCAATCAGAGAAGAAAAAGAAATAAAAGGAATACAAATTGGAAAAGAAGAAGTAAAACTGTCACTGTTTGCAGATGACATGATACCATACATAGAGAATCCTAAAAAATGCCACCAGAAAACTACTAGAGCTAATCAATGAATTTGGTAAAGTTGCAGGATACAGAATTAATGCACAGACATCTCTTGCATTCCTACACACCAATGGTGAAAAATCTGAAAGTGAAACTATGGAAACACTCCCATTTACCATTGCAACAAAAATATGGAAATCTGTTAGTATAAATGTTTCAGACATTACACAAAATTTCTAAAAATCTTATATGTTCTGGTATAATGTTATAAGTCATAATTCTAGTTATTACTTTAAAATGTATATCTCAGAAATAACTAAATTTCCTTGTCAATTGCATTATTATGAACTTTCATCAAATCTTGAACCGTGGTAATTTTTAAGTCTTTTGTCATTTACAGACAGTTCTGGGTATACTCTGATGCTTTTGCAAAAACGTTCCTATAAAAGGGTTTCATCTTCAAGGAATTCATGGAAAAGACTCTGACAAGTACAGGTTTCTGGTAACTGACTATACTGCTGAACTGAATAAATAAGCATTTTCAGAACTCTAATGGAAAACTGATGAATTCATAAAAGTGTTAACAAAAGATCAAGATAAAATATTAATTACATGGGACTGAGTGAACTGATGGGGATGATTATAATTTTTGTGACTTTCTGTTTGAATAAAAAAAAAATCCCTTCTCCCCCCAAAAAAATTAAGAACCTCATGATGGGGAGATTATCCTGGATTGTCTGGGTGGGTTGAATCTAATCACAGGAGTGCTTAAAAGGATCTCTGGCTGGCTTAGCATAACTAATCATTAGGGAAATGCAAATGAAAACCACAATGAGATGTCACCTCACACCTGTCAGAACCGCTATCATCAAAAAGACAACAAATAACAACTGTTGGTGAGTATGTGGAGAAAATGGAAGACTTGTGCACTGTTGGTAGGAATGTAAATTGAGGCAGCCAATGTGGAAAACAGTATGGAGATTCTTCAAAAAATTAAAAATAGAACTACCATACAGTCTATCAATTCCACTCCTGGGTATTTATCCAAAGAAAGCAAAAACACTCATTAAGAAAGATATATGCACCCCTATGTTCATTGCAGCTTTATTTACAATAGCAAGATATGGAAGCAACCTAAGCACCCATCAGTAGATGAATGTATAAAAAAGATGTGGTGTGTATACATACAATGAAATATACTCAGCCATAAAAAAGAATGAAATCTTTGCAACATTTCAACAAGAATGAAATCATTTGCAACAACATTGATGGACCTAGAGGGTACTATGCTAAGTGAAATAAGTCAGACAGAGAAAGACAAATACTGTATGATTTCACTTATATGTGGGACCTAAAAAACAAAACAAATGAACAAACATAAAATAAAACAGAGTCATAGATACAAAGAACAAACAGGTGGTTGCCAGAGGGGAACGGGTAAGGGGAGGGGAGAAACAGGTGAGGGAGATTAAGAGATACAAATTTCCAGTCTCAGGGTAAATGAGTCACAGGTATGAAATGTACAGTGTGGGGAATACAGTCAATAATAATGTAATATCTTTGTATGGTGACAAATGGGAACTACACTTATTGTGGTGATCATTTTGAAATGTATGGAAATATCAAATCACTATGTTGTGTAACAGGAACTAACATAGTGCTGTAGGTCAATTATACTACAAAAACAAGCAAACAAACTGATAGAAAAATAGATCAGATTTGTGGTTACCAGAGGCAGTGGGTGGGGGGAGGGGGAATTGGATGAGGGCAGTAAAAAGGTACAAACTTCCAGTTCTAAGATAAATAAGTACTAGGGTGTAATGTACAACATGAGAAATTTAAGAACACTGATGTATGTTACATATGAAAGTTGTTAAGGAGTAAGTAAATCTTAAGAGTTCTCACCATAAGGAAAACATTTTTTTCTATTTCTTTAATTTTGTATCTATATGATCTGATGGATGTTCACTAAACTTACTGTGGTAATCATTTCATGATGTATGTAAGTCAAATCATTGTGCTGTACACCTTAAACTTATATGGTGTTGTATGTCGATTATATCTCAGTAAAACTGGAAAGAATAAAAAGGACCTCTGGCTGTGGTCAGAGAGATATGACTATGGAAGGACAAAAAAATAAAATAAAATAAAAAATACATAGGTATTCTCTACTTATAATAATAATAAAAGCTTTTGTTACAGATTTTGGAACTACAGAAAAATATAAAATATAACTCACCTCTAATTCCATCACCTATAGGCAGTCAGTATATTGGGGCACTTCTCTTCTATATTTTTATATTTGTGTATAATTTGGGTTATAATATAAATGCTTGATATCATATTGGGTAAAAAAGTAGTCATTTTCAGGGTATAAAAGTGATTTTTAGTATCTTTTCTTAGAGATCTTCCTTGGCATTCAAAAATAACTTGTATATCATTTTTTCTACTTTACATTCTATGAGTCTAAATTACTCAATTTTCTATTTTTTGTATTTCTAATATTTTATATTATTTCATATTTTAGCATTGTTGTATTGTATTATATTCAGCTTATGCATTGAACACTTACTGAGTGCTTTCTACATGCTTAGAAAAGTGTTAGGTTCTGGGAGACCCAATGATGAATAGTATATAGTCCCTGTCTTTAGAGAATTTACATTTTAGCTATGGAAGAAGTCATTCAAAGAATGTAACAGGTATCATTGTAAAAAAAAATAATAATAAAAACCTAAGAGAACAGAAAATGGAAAGTACTTAAAACTAGTCATGTTTGAAGAAAAAGACAAAAAATGGAGTAAATTTAGAACTACATATGAAATAAGAAGTGAAACTTTATCAGACCAAATATGTGAAAAGAGCACAAAATATAAATGCATAATGAAAAACCCACCATGATCAAGGAAATGTATAGAATTTCCCAGACCAGCTCAAGCAAGTGTTCAGAGTGAGTGCCTGGTAATGAGTAAATAAAATAAGCTAGGATCAACTGAAAAGCCATATAGGAATGGATTTTGGAAAAAAATCTAGTAAAACTAATGACAAAGATAACATTTACTGAATATTAGCTGTGGGCTAAGGACTGTGCTGGGTACTGAATACACTAAGATCCCTACTATTACTAGATTCATCTTGTAAAAGAGAAGACTGAGGCACAGAATAAGTAACTCAAGAGCAGGCAGGTAACAGTGAAGCTGCAGCTTTAACTCAGTGGTACTTGGCTTCACAACAGTGTTCTTCTCACCACCTCTTAGCCAGAATTCCATAACTCCTCTTTGTAGGCCACAGCATGCCTCTCTGTGTGCATCAAAGAATTGTGACAATAGAAGTGAAAAACTCATGCTTTACAAAGATCTCTCTATTGGGAAGGAAATATTTGTTTCTTCCTTTGGCAATCTCCCTTGCCTCCTATATTATGGTATCCTTGAATTACAATAAAGAGAACTCCTTTGATTTATATTTAGCTAAATTTGTTTCCCAGTTCATGTCTAGAGAAAGTTCCCTGCAATTGTTTAAAGCTTTGGTTTTTGACCACAGGCCAAGAAAAATGCTTTTTCTCACCAACTTCCCTCATTTATCATTTTTGTACTGGGTCTTCAAGCAAATACACTTATTTCTCCTGTGATATTAACTTATTTATAGTAATGACAATATTTATATAGTGCCTTCACCCATGAACACCACAGAATGTATAAATAATATTGATCAAGTGATGAATGTCATAATCTCAGTCGCAAGACTTTCCTTACATGTGGATCTTGACTAGTAAATAAAGGAGCCACTTGAAAAGCCCACTAGCATTTTAATGGCATGGCTTCACTGGTAGGTTTACAGAAAAAGGAGCCTCTTTGTGTGTGTTTTGGAATCTTTGACTAGTGATCTATTTATGAGAGCAGGATATGTAAGTAAAGTTTTGTACGTCTACCTAAAGTTAACCACAAATCAGTCTTCTTACTCTTTCTCTAATCCAACTGGTGTATTTGTTCCTTTTTGTGGCCCTATATCTTACTACAGATATAGAGATGTGAATACCTTGGAAAATGCCTAAGAAAAGGCAATGGGAGTGATTAAAAGTTTGGGAAGTAAGTCATAAAAGAAAACCAGGTAAGTCAAAGACAAGAGAAGAGGAAAGGATGCTTAATAAATCTTTATGTTCTGAAAGAGATGGTATACAGATGGAAGCAGTGAATATGTTTCCTCTCTTCTCATTGAGACAAGGGGAAAAAAGTCATGGTAAAGCTGAAGTATGAGGAATTAATATCAGAAAAATAAATAAGTAATGTATATTTATATATATTAAAATGTATATACATTAAAATGTATATTCTGTATATAATGTAAATTTTATAAATAGTTATAAAATATATTAAAAAGGCTATTATAGAATCTTTTCTCAAGTATCTTTTTAAACATGGTAATTTATTCAAGTTAATTAATACAATACAAATATATGACTCAAGAGCACAAGTACTATGGAGATAGAGATAAATAAGTCATTTAGCAGTTTATGGGGGAAAAAGGGGAACAATATGGAGTTATTATTCCCTGGTTAAGTGCTAAAATATAGATAAGCAGGAGGAGGGATAACAGCACTGATAGATATACAACTAGAAACTGGAGGTTAGAATCAGGAGCTAGAGATAAATATGTAGGAGTCATTAGGTTATAGGTGATATTTTGAGGAAATATGAATGTGTGAACTCTCCAGAGAATATTCAACAAATACTGAGATTTTGTTCTGATGAAATTAATTATATGATCAGATCCTAGATTTTCTGTTTTGTAATTATAGAAAGAAGTTTCCCCAGAAAACTCATCTGTACAACTGTTGTAGATATGTATTTTATTTTTAAAATGTGTTTTCTTAGTTTTTTTGTGCAGTAATAAGTATTATCAGAAAAGGAAAAAATAGTGTTGGTAATTTTAAGTAGGATTTATAGAAATATATAAATTGGAAAGCCAGATAGCTTGTGTTGAGATCCTTCTACAGTTCAGCCCATAGGTAACAGATAAAATGGTGATAAAGAATTAAAGGCTCAGTATCTTCTCAGCCAAGATCTGATAATATACCTGGCAGAGAAAACAAAAATTAAAAAGGTGCAGAGTGGTGAAAGAAAAATATTTTAACACATGGCACCAGAATTCATATAGTGGAAAGGGTCTCCTTAATTTATATGGTTTAAAAAATGGGACATCTACCTTTCAAATACAGGGGAAATACTTTGTAACAATAGAGTGTTTGAGGGCTTCTGCAAGATAATTTGAAATTTTCAGTAAGATGATCATGGCAGCTCAGACCATCAGGGGGCCCTGAAAAAGACTGGTCTCAGGATGCCGTGTGAAGCCTGCGCCAGTGGCGGGGGCCCTGGCTCCAGTGCAGGGACCTGTGGAAATGTCAGGTATTTAGATTCCTGTGGGATACTGATGTGCAGAACTCTTCCATTACATACCTCAATTTTGCCTAAGGAGGTATATGCAAGAACTTTTTTCAGAACTGCTGCACCACTAATAAACAAAAGAAAAGAATATTCAGAGAGGAGAGTTATAGGATATTCTATGCAGGAAATGTATGATGTAGTATCGGGAATGGAGGATTACAAGCATTTTGTTCCTTGGTGCAAAAAATCAGATGTATATCAAGTAGATCTGGATACTGCTAAACATGATTAGAAATTGGGTCTCCACCTGTATTCGAGCGCTATGCATCAGTAGTAACCTTGGTGAAACCACATTTGGTAAAGCATCCTGTACTGATGGGAAGCTCTTAAATCATTTGGAGACTGTTTGGCGTTTTAGCCCAAATTCTTCCTGGCTACCCAAGAATTTGTATTTTAGATTGTTCAATTTCTTTTGAATTTTGCTCACTTCTACACTTTCAGCTTACCACATTGTTTTAGATGAAGTTGTAAAACAAATGGTAACTGCCTTTGAAAGAAGAGCATGTAAGCGGTATGGTCTAGAAACGAATATACCTTGGGAATTAATGTTTCATGAAGTTCATCATGGTAAAGGGAAAAAGGAAATGGTCACCTACTTATAACTAGTTTATTCACTTTTAGGAAGTGCTTTCAGAAGTCAGAAAGCATTTGTTAACCTCAGCTTTGATTATAAAACTGTACCGTTGAAATTTTTCATTTGGAATATGGAACCATGTGTACATAGAAATCAGTCAAGTGTAATTCAGAGTAATATGTATATTAGCATATTTACAATAATGAATATCATCACTGTTACAAGAATACTGACATCATTCTACTGAACAGAAATTAAAACGGTAAATTTAAACCTTTTAATTCTCACCTCACCTGAAAGATGTTGGTTGAGATACACATGCAGTGTGTATTATATTAACCATATCACATTTAAGTTATTAAATTCAGACTATTTATAACTTATTGTCTTTAGGGACTGCCTCATGACTTAGGATATTTGAGTAATCATCAGATATTTAAAGTAAAAACTTTAACTTAAAAATACTGTTAATGAAGGTTCCCAGGCATTTTTCTTACTTTTAAATTGTTCTTATGGGTAGTAGTAGATAATTCAGTGTTATACTGAGGTTAGATTCCAGTAAAGTGAATTTTTTTTTCGTGAGTGGTTCAGAGTTTTAAGCTACTTTTATATAGTCTGCAACCCTCTCCCAGGTACCTTGACTGCTATTTCAATAATGCTGATTGTGTGTCAAATTTTGTCTACAACAGTAGGCAATAGATGAAGATAAGTTTCTTGATATGTCTCAAGCACCATTCATCCTTATTTTCTATTTATTGTACTCACTTTCAATAATGTATTTTAATCTGATATTTTTGTAAACATATCAAGGACTGAGGTGGTAACAATACAGTTAATTTGTTTTTAAAAAGAGAGAGAGAGAGAATGTGAGTTTTGCTTTTGCTTCTGAGAGGAAAAGACATGGTCTGGGGGTTAACTGAAAATAGAGGTCCAAAAAAAGAGGATAGAAATCTTAATTATCTATTAAGATCTATCTATTGTCTCTTATCTTAGCAAAGAGAAAGACCAAGAAATGGGCTGTCTGTTAATATTGGAAGTCAATTTAAAATTGTTTCTGTTGGTACATCTCTATCTTCTAACTAGACAAAATAAGTATATTCAGTGTGACTTTCAAGTGCTGGTCGTAGCAGACTAGGTATGCTTAGATAGCCAGTAAAACATTATTTCTGGGTGTGTCTGTGATGGTGTTTCTGGAAGAGATTAGCATTTGAATCAGTAGACTGACTAGAGAACTTCCATCATCTTGAGTGTGGGTTGGCATCATCTAATCCATTGAGGGTCCAAATAGAACAAAAAAATCTGAAGAAGAGCAAATTTCTGTTCTCTTTACTTGAGCTAGACATTCATTTTCTCCTACTCTCAGATATCAGAGCTCCTGCTTCTCAAACTTTTGCACTCTTTGACTTACACCATTGGCTCCTCTCATTCTCAGACCTTTGGGCTTGGACTGAAATATGCCACTGACTTTCTTGTTTCTTCAACTTGCCTTAACCACATGAGCCAGTTCCTAAAATGAACATCCTCTTATATCTGTATCTGTATCTATATCTATGTCTATATCTTCATATTCTATTACTTTTATTTTTCTGGAGAATCCTGACAAATACACTAAGTAACTCATATTAAACCACCTGTTGATCATAACAAAAAAGAACAAGCAAAAGAGGTTTTTTGCTCAAAGGCATCAAGAAATTAACAATGAAATAAAGATGACAGGGCCAGGATTTAAGAAGATATTGTTCTGTGCTTGCTCAAGGAGAATTGTCAATTGCAGAAGAGATTTCTGAGAGCCGGAGAGATCTTGAGAAGCCCAAGAACAAAGGGATCTAAAATGTGGAGCCAAGGCTTATCAGAGGTAGAAGCATGATAAAACTTACTCCCATTAGGTGTAGGTAGGTATACCTGAAAGGCTATATACTTAAAGAAGGGATGAAGTTGAAGTATAACTTTCTGACATGGATGAAACCATAGGGTTTCACTAGAACTAAAAATTACAGTTGATCCTTGACCAACACGGGGGTTAGGGGTGCAGACTCTCCTACCCATGTCAAAAAGCCATGTATAACTTTACAGTTGGCCCTCAATTTCTGAAATTCTATATGCATGGGTTCAACAAACTGTGGATTGTGTAGTACTGTAGTATGTATTCATTGAAAAAAACCTGTGTATAAGGGGATCCACACAGTTCAAACCATGTTGTTTAAGGGTCTACTGCATTTTTTTTTTAAATAAAAGAACAAAATAGAAATCCTGGAACTGAAACACAACATCAGAAATTGAGAACATTGTGGATTGGCTTAACAGAAGACTTGACAGAGAATAACTAAGAATAAAATAAATGATAGGTCAGAAGAAAAATCCAGAAAGGGTGGAGAAATGCAAAAGAGACAAAAAAAGACAGAGTGAATACAATAAGAAGAAATAATATACGTAACTGGACTACAAAGAAGATATCAAGATAGCCAAAAAGCACATGAAAAGATGTTCAACTTCACTAATTAATACATAAATGCAAATCAAAACTACCGTGAGGTGCTTCCCTGGTGGTGCAGTGGTTGAGAGTCTGCCTGCCGATGCAGGGGACACGGGTTCATGCCCTGGTCCGGGAAGATCCCACATGCCATGGAGCGGCTAGGCCTGTGAGCCATGGCTGCTAAGCCTGCACGTCTGGAGCCTGTGCTCCACAATGGGAGAGGCCCCGACAGTGAGAGGCCCGCATACCACAAAAAATAAAAATAAAAAATTTAAATAAAATAAAATAAAACTACGGTGAGTTATCACCTCACACAAGTCAGAATGGTCATCATCAAAAAGTCTACAAACTATAAATGCTGGAGAGGGTGTGGAGAAAAGGGAACCCTCCTACACTGTTAGTGGGAATGTAAATTGGTACAGCCACTATGGAGAACAATACAGAGACTCCTTAAAAATACTTAAAATAAAACTACCATATGATCCAGTGATCCCACTCCTGGGCATATATACAGAGAAAACCATACTTCAAAAAGATACATACAGCCCAATGTTCATTGCAGCTGTTTACAATAGCCAAGACATGGAAACAACCTAAATGTCCATTGATAGAGGAATGGGTAAAGAAGATGTGGTACATATATATACAATGGAATATTACTCAGACATAAAAAAGAATGAAATATTGCCATTTGCAGCAACGTGGATGGACCTAGAGATTATCATACTAAATGAAGTAAGTCAGAGAAAGACAAATATCATATGATATCACTTATATGTGGAATCTAAAAAAAAATGGTACAAATGAGCTTATATACAAAATAGAAATAGACCCACAGACATAGAAAACAAACTTATGCTTACCAAAGGGGAAAAAGAGGGGAGGAGGGATAAATTAGGAGTTTGGGATTAACATATACACACCACCATATATAAAGTAGATAACCAACAAGGACCTACTGTATAGTACAGGGAACTATGCTCAATATTTTGTTACAACCTATAAGAGAAAAAAATCTGACAAAAAAAGATATATTTGTATGTATAACAGAATCATTTTGCTGTACACCTGAAACTAACACAACATAGTAAATCAACTATACTCCAATAAATTTCTTTTAAAAATGTAACCAGAGTCCCAAAAGGAGAGGAGAAAAGTCAATGGATCAGAGAATATGTAAAGGAATAATGACTAGAAAAATCTACTAACATTAAAATATATATCATAACATCAAAAGATCTCTATATGGCTTCTGATTCCAGATATATTAGTATATTCCATCATATTCATCAACAAACTACAACATAAAGGACATAGAAATATTTTCTAAAATAACTGGCAAGATACATGGAAAGTTTCAGAAAAAGACTGTCTAGGAATCTCAAGATTTGAGGAACTACACAAAGGATCTTCCTCTCTGCAGCTGCAGAGACTGTGGGCAGTGCCCAGTCTTTTTCCACAGTTATGCAGTAAGAAGGTAGTGCACATCCCCTCCTCCCCAACAATAGATTTCGGGAGAAAATTCAGAGAGGAAGGAGTTGCAGAAAGGGATTTTCAAACTCTGTATATGAATTCCTGAGCAGACCTCTAAGTGGCTCATGCCTGAAACTGACAAGAAACAATACAGCAAGATTTGAGAACTGAACACTGATCTGCAACGGCACCCAGGATTTGTGTTAGCCTCTGGGAAACACTCAAGTGGGGCAGACCAAAATAGCACTGTAAAGGCTTTGAAAATAATTGACATTATTATTATTTTTTTAATTATTATTTTTTTGCGGTACACGGGCCTCTCACTGTTGTGGCCTCTCCCTTTGCAGAGCACAGGCTCCGGACGGACAGGCCCAGCATCTATGGCTCACAGGCCCAGCCACTCCGCGGTATGTGGGATCCTCCCGGATCGGGGCACGAATCCGTGTTCCCCACATCGGCAGGTGGACTCTCAACCACTGCGCCACCAGGGAAGCCCACAACTCACATTTTAATCACAGCTCACAAAAATGGACCAGGGTGTGGATTCTGGATCTAAACATGTTTACTGCCAGCTAAATAGAATGTTTCAATAGGAGCCAGGGTGTCATAACATAATATTCATATATAACATGTAGGATAAAATCCAAAGTGACTCATTGTAGCAACAACCCCTATAACCTCAATATCCATGAGAAAAGGCAATCGGAAAATGCTAACACTGAGATGATGCAAATGTTGGAATTATCCAACAAGGATTTTAAAGCATTATGTGGACTCAATGTCTGTGTCACCCCCAAATTCATATGTTGATTCCAAACCCCCAGGTGATGATATTTGGAGATGGGGCTTTGGGGAGCTAATTAGAATTAGATAAGTTCACCAGGGCAGGGCCCTGGTCTGGTGGGATTAGTGCCCTTGTAAGATGAGGCACTAGAGAAATGCTCTCTTTCTGTCCCTGCCATGTGAGGACACAGCAAGAAGACAGCCATCTGCAAGTCCAGAAGAGAGTTTTCATATGAACCTCATCATACTAGCAGCTGGTTTTGGACTTCCAGCCTCCAAAACTGTGAGAAAATAAATTTCAGTTATTTAAGCTACTCAGTTCGTGGTATTTTGTGATGGAAGCCTAAGCCAACTGAGACAAAGAGCTATCTTAAAAACCCAGGAGACATTTACAAATCCTTTTGAAAAAAATTAAATTAGAAATCCTCTGTAAAGGAATGGAAGAAGTAAAGTAGAGCCAAATGGAAGTTTTGAATGAAAAGATCAAAAAACTGAAAGTCGTAACATCCACAGAAGTAAAACATCACTAGTGGGCTCAATAACGGAATGAAGATGACCAAAGAAAATATCAACAAACTGGAAAATTTATCCAATTGATTCTTCTAACCTGAAAAACAGAGAGATGGTAGACAGAAAAATAAAAAATTGAACAAACCTCAGAAACCACAGAGATCTCGGAAACAATAGCAAATCTAACATTCATGTGGTCAGAGTCTCAGAAGAAAAAAAAAACAGCAAGCCTGAAAACAAAGTGTGTGATATTGGCATAAGAATAAATAAATAGGATAATAGAAAAATATAGGTTCCATAAATAGAGCACACATGTAAAGTCAGTCGATTTTTGTCAAAAGTGCAGAAGTAATTTAGTGAAGACAGGAAAGTATTTCCAATAAATGGTGCTGGAACTAGATAGCCACATTAGAAAGTCATAATAATCTTAACCTTTACCACATATTATGTACAAAAATTACTTTGAAATGGAACATGGACCTAAACACAAAATCTAAAACTATAAAATTTCTGAAAGAAAACATCTAAAGAAATCGTTGTGACCCTGTGGTAAGCAACTTTTGTTTTTTAAGGTAGAGATCCAAAAGAAATAAATATAAAGCAAAAGTTGATAAATTACATTTAATCAAAATTTTTAAAAATCTAGCTTTGAAAGACAATGTAAGGAATATGGAAAGGCAAGCCAACAAGCTACATACTGAGAGAAAATATATGCAAATTTTATTTCTAACAAGAGACATTATCAGGTTGAATAAACAATTCATAATAAGAAAACAAACAATCCAGTTTTTAAATTAGCAAAAATTTGAGCAACACTTCACCAAAGAAGATACACAAATGGCAAATGAGCACAGGAAAAAGTACTCAATAACATTAACGACTGGATAAATGAAAATTAAAACCACAGGAGATATCAATATTCTCACTAGAATGGTTACAACTGAAAAGACTGACAACAGAAAGTTTTGGTAAAAATGTTAAGCAACTGGAATTATTACACATTGCAAAGGATGTAAAGTGTGAAAATCACTTTAAAGTACCTGAGAACTACATTGGGTATTTTTTGTAAATTTAAATAAACAATTTCTGAATGACAGAAATTCTAAATATCTAACAGTAGAAATGAAAACATATCCATGCAAATATATGTAAAAGAATGTTCAAAGAAGTTTATTCATAATATCTCCAAACTGGAAACAACTGAATTTTCTATCAATAGGTGAATAGATAAACTGTGTTATTCAGTCAAATTATTATTCAAGAAAAAAACAGAATAACATGTATGAATCTCTAAACCCTTATGATGGGTGAAAGCAAAAATATGCAAAAAAATACATACTGTATTTCTCTATACATATGAAATTCTAGAACAGGCAAAACTAATCTATAGTAACAGAAAGCAGATTTGTGTTTGCTTTACCTGGAAAGACATGGTGAAGATTGATATAAAAGAAGACAAGGAAACTTTCTGGGGTTGTGGAATGTTGTATATCTTGACTATGGTGGTGGATACAATATTCTATACATTTTGCAAAATTTAGCAACTTATACACTTAAATGAATGTATTTTTTGAATATAAATTATACCTCAATAAATTATATGTATATATTTATGTATATATATGCACACACAACTTAATATAAATGTGTGTGTATGTACATTTGTGCATACATAGTTTTTCATAGAAAAAAAGAAAATGAAAACTGTATCAATGTGCCCTACAGAAGGCTGTTAATAGGAACATTAATTCTTCTAGCATGTCCGGTACTACATGCACTATTAAAATAAGAAAACTAATGCCCACAGAATCAGCTACTTTGAAAATTATGAAAATAGAGTGCATTACATTATCATCAGTTATGTATTCAGTAGCCTCCATAATTTTTTATCTTAAAAACAACTATCAAATGCAGTAAGAAATATACTGTTTAGAGACACTTGTAGTAGCAATTGATGGAGTGAATTTTGATTTTCTAAGGCAAACAATTTTCTCCTGATGTAACAATTTTGTAAAGCTGAATCATTATTTTAAGATGCCCTTAAAATGCAAATATATATTTTTATATGTTATAGACACATATGGAAATGTTATATTTCATTTTCTTCTGCAGCCAGAAAGATGGTTATCGAAGTTAATTTCCTTTGTGAGAAAATTTGGAATGATCTCCTAGATTAACTTTCACAAAGTTGTTGCTTCACTATTAACATGGTTATGGTATTATTTAACAGGCACATTTTACATCTTAATTGGCTATTAAGCATAGGAAAAAAGGAACCACAAACTTGAAGTAAATGATAAGTGTGTCCTTTAGTGACAATTAATTATTTCAGTCCCATGATAACATTCCATTCTCCAGAGCGAGATGAGGAAAAGCCAATTTCCTTTTTTTTTTTTTAACATCTGTGTTTCAGTTAATGCTCCTTTCTAAGTGAAATTCTGTTGCTTATTTCATAATCCCTAAAGTTTTCAATATTTAAAAAAAGTAACTTGATTTCAAAGATAATTTGAGATCTTCAGATCACTGAATTTCCTTGTTTCCTTTTGTAGAAATGTGGTAAACACCCTGAGAAGAGTAAAGAACAAACCCAAAATATGTAAACAAAATTAGGCATCATTTTTAGCTTGTAGCTAGCAATGGCATATACTACTCAACTCACATTTTTACTTCAAACAGATTTATTAACAAAATTTGAAAGGCTTAATAATTTTCAAAGACAAATATTGCCTCTGGGAGTCAAGGGCCTTTTGTGTTGGGAGCCAATCCTATCTTCTGTGTTCCAGATACCTCTCAACTTTCTGGTGAGAATTCTGCAACATGCCATTTTTATTAAGGTTAAGAAGTATTGGATCAAATGTGGATGTAAACCCTAATTAAAAAAAATAATTAACAATACATACTTGAAAAACATTTATTTTATTTCCCTAGTACCATTTGTTCCTCATTTGAACAGTTTTAAATTTCATGTAGTTCTGCAAAGAACATTTTCTATGCTGGCTGGCAATCACGGTAGCAAACCTATTTAGTCTATGCAGTGTCACGTGTTTAGCAAATACAAATCAGAATTCTTTGTTTTTCCTTTCTCCCACTGACTCAGGAAATATCATAAGAAAGGTAAAAAAAAAAAAAAAAAAGAAGTAATTTCACCCTTCTCCAACCCATATTTTTTTCTCTCCTAACCCCAGCATCATCACAAATATCACAAATCTGAGTGTATGTTGAATATCTTGGCCCTTTTCTAATTAAAGGTGGCTGCCTAATTCCCCAGGCAGTGCAAAAAACCTTCAGGTCCTAAAGAGAAATGACTTCCAAATTGAAAAACTAGTAAATAAGTCAGTTTGAGGCCCAAAAGCAATTATCATTACAAGGAAGTATCTTGTTAAAAGTCTATCTTGAGTTGGCTAGTTTTGGTCTTCCAGTAATTGGAAAGCAGACAGACAGCAATTTTGTTCCCAAACATTCATACAAAGACAATTTATTCATATAGTAATGACATTAAGGTAAAGGTATTTATGCTACAGATGGCTAAACAGCAACAATATTTGTCACTTGCCAAAACTCTGGGGAGAAAGACATGATTTAATTTTAAACTGCATTTATGTAATTCTAATTATACCTAGAGTACCAGGAATTTTAACTGGTTATATAATACAATTCAATTCAGGATCCGAGTCTTTATTTGATGCAAAGCACTGTCCTTAAGTTCAGAAGAGAGATCAAGGTGGTTAAAATAAAAAGAATTTAACATTTGCAATGGAAGGAGACAAAACTGCATTATATAAGGCATATGAGAAACTTTGTAAACACAAAACAAAGGGCCACAGAGATACAAGGAAGGAGAAATTGCAGCATCTGGACCTGGGAAAAAGGAGAGGTAATGGGGAAAGATTTCATGGAGAAAGTGATATATGAGATGGTTTTTTTGAGACATTATTTCCACATGCAAAGTTGGGGCAAGAGGATGTTCTAGAAAGCAGAAAGGGAATGGTTAAAAGCTAGGAGATGGAAAAGCTTGGGGTAAGTTATGAAAGCTTAAACCATACGGTTTCAATAGAGGAGACAAAATGAATAAGGTAAAAATAGGCATTGTGTCTTCACAGCAAACTGCTACAAATATGTAAAATTTCCCATTTTTAAGACATGGGCAGACAATAAATTATTTTTAGCAGGGAGTAATACAATAAGAGCTATTTGGGGAGAAATAAATATATCTGCATGGAGAGTAGTAGACTGGAGGTGGAGAGACCAAAAGTCAGTAAAGCTGTGAATCACCAGAAGTGGCTGAAGCAAGAGAAGTTAGAGGAAATAGGGCTGGGTTAATTCTGAGGCCCTTGGAATGAAGAATAGGGAGTAAATGTTAAAAGTGTAAATAAATTCTTAAAAATGGTGGAAGAAAGTGTTGGGGGAGGGAGTCATTATGACTCAAGTTTTAAGACTTAAAAATTTGGCAAGCTGCTTGGATAGAAACAAATGTAGGGAAAATTCAGCTGGGGATATATTTTGAAATGAAGTGGCAGTGAAGAAAAATGAACAAGAAAATCTCTCACTCCCACAGCATCCGCCATCAATGTTATAATGACAAAAACACCAAAATTAAATTCATTAATTCAAAAGACACCTATTCTAAGAGAGAAAGTAATTGAAAAATTTGTATGCATTTTGGTACATACTTAACACAATAAAAATAATAATTAATTTTTATTTAGGCCTTTTTCTATGCCAGGCACCATTCTCAATTATGGAGTAACTTAATCCTCACAAGTATATTGTCTCCATTTGATAGATAGAAGATCAAGGCTTAGTTGGCTTGGGAAATTTATCCAAGGATGCACAACTAGTATAAAACACAAGCTTGACTGAAATCATCATCTATTTGTTTCCAAAAGAGATGCTTTTAGTCTGCATTATGCTATTGAAACCCAAAGGATAACTGAGGGTAAAATGATAACAAGAAGGCATCTTAGATGACTATGTAGCTGAGTCTTAAAGGATAAAAGGAGTCATTTGGACTGAAGACAGATGAGGAGAAAGTGGCTGGGGAGGAAGGGATTTCTAGGCAGTGAGAGCAGCCTGTGCAAAGGCCTGGAGATGAGAAGCAAGGTGAGTTTAAAGAACTGCAATCCATCAAAAAACTTATTATACTGTCATAAGAAGCATCCCCAGGGAAATGGGCACCATTATGCCATCCTGTCATTACTCTTTGAAAATGCTGCAGAATGTTATTAAACTAGATCTCAATTAAGCAGAGGCCTTAAATAGTGAGATTATTTCTAGCAAAATATTCTTTAACAAGAAAATAAAAAAGACAAGCATTCATCCTTCTTTCAGGCAGAAGTCTCTTAGGTTAGGGCACAACTGAGCCTCAATCTCTCATCTA
Organism: Hyperoodon ampullatus; assembly: GCF_949752795.1. Taxonomy (NCBI): domain Eukaryota; kingdom Metazoa; phylum Chordata; class Mammalia; order Artiodactyla; family Ziphiidae; genus Hyperoodon; species Hyperoodon ampullatus. The sequence continues at coordinate 171,762,564 of NC_136914.1, forward strand.
AGTTTTTCGAGAATATCTCTGAAGTCTATTGACAAAGAAGAAAATAAATTCTATTACTTTGATTTACTGTATTTTAAAGAAGATCCATGAAAGGAACTATCTGAAGTAAGACATGAAGGATATGGCCTCTTCTTCTATCAGGGTATTTTGGGGTGTGGATGGTAATTTCAGGTTTGTGGTCGGGGATCCTATGTCATTATGAGAGGCCATAGAAGGTACTGGTTAAAAACATTGACTCTGGAGAACACTATGTGGGTGTGCATCCTGGTTCTGACTTTTATGAACTATGTGACCTTTGGCAAGAGTGAGTGTTATCTCTTGCTGTGTAACAAAGTATCCCAAGTTTAGCAGCTTAAAACAACAAACATTTATCACACACCATTTATGAAGGTCAGGAATCCAGGAGAGGCTTAGCTTGCTGGTTTTTGTCGAGGATCTTTCATTAGACTGGAATTGTCTGAAGAAGCAGGAGAATCCAAGCTTGCTATTGTGGCTGTTGGCAGGAGCTTTCAATGCCTCACTATATGGGTCACTTCATATCACTTCTTACAGGCATGGTTGTCCCTGGAGTGAGTTTTCAGAGACAGAGACAGAGAGAAAACTCAAGACAAACCATAGTATTTTTATTATTTAGCCTTGAGAGAGACATCCCTTCATATCTGCCATATACTATTCACTAGAAATGAATCACTAAGTCTAGCTCAAACTCAAGGGGAGAGATATTAAGCTTCACCTCTTGAGAGGGTACTATCAAAGAATCAGTGGGCATAGCTTTAAACCACCACAGAAATTTACCTAACTTCTTTGTGTGTGTTTCCCTATCTGTAAAATGGAGATACAATAGTACCTACAGTACAACATTTGTATTACTCAGAGTTCTCCAGAAAAACAGAACCAATAATATGTGCATGGAGAGAGAGAGAGAGAGAGAGAGATTTATTATAAGGAATTGGCTTACAATTATGGAGGCTGATAAGCCCCCAGATGTGCATTCAGTAAGCTGGAAATCCAGGAAAGCCAATGCATAATTCCAAACAAAGTCTGAAGGCCTGGGAACCAAGAGAGCTGATGGTGTAAGTTCCAGTTTGAAAGATGGTAGGCTGAAGACCCAAGAAGAACCAGTGTTTCGGTCTGAGTCCCGAGGCCAGAAAAGTCTGGGTCCAGAGGCCCAGCTCAAAGAGTTGGGCAGAAGGAGTTTCCTCTTACCCATTATTTTTGTTCTATTCTTGTCTTCAACTAATTGAATGAGACCCACCCACATTAGAGAGAGCAATTCACTGTACTCAGTCTACCAATTCAAATGTTAATTTCATCCAGAAACACCCTCCCATCCAGAATAATGGTTGGCCAAATGTCTGAGCATTCCAAGGCCTGGTCAGGTAAATTTAGTTGGTTGCATAATGAGCAGTTGTTACTCTCATTTTCAGATGATACTGCTTTCTAGAGAAAGTGAAATGACTTGCTGTTTAGCAGTAACATATAAACTACTAAATCTTCATTTTTATATCAACCTTCCTTTTTCTGTGACTTGGGGGGCAGTTAGAAAACTACAATCCCCTTGTCCTATAAGCAAAATAATTTTTGCATTCATTAATGGTGATATAATGTGTTGACTATGTTTATACTTTTCTGCATTAATCATCATCTTCTTTAGGTGATTTCCTGATAAAATGGAAAGAGACTCATTAAAGTGTATTAATAGATGGCCATTATATAAGCCTGACATTCTGGGAGGGAAATGTCAGACTCACCATGGTGCATGTCAGCTTCATTGGGTTGTTTTCTCCTTTATAAAAGCATGAGAATTTCAGAGCAGGAAAGCAGATATGGTATAGGGATACAGAGAATAAAGAAGCTGTGCAAAGTATCCTTCGACTATTTTCCCCAAATTAATTCTCTATCAGAGAGTGTAGAGAAATGATATAGTGTTATAAACAAAAGGAATATGTGAAGCTCAGCTCGTGTGGTCTAACCACTGCTCGGAAGTCTTCCTCTCAGGAAGGTTTGCCTGGGGCCAATTAATTGAACATGAAGAATCTATGCCAGAAGCTTCCTGCTGCACAGATGTTTCTGAATGCCTTGGTTCTGGTCTCTGAAGAGAATATAATCAAGGGAATGTTCCTCCAAATACATAAAATCTCCCCAAATCCCAAAGTGCAGGTCCTTCTTGCTCTTGGCAAGCAGTAAGACGTTTTGACTTTCAAGATAGAATTGCCTTTCAGGGTCGCCAGGTTATTGCAGAATTGCAGTAAAACAAAGACAGGCTTCCCATGGAGAGTTTTCAATAACGTCTTGCTGTACATGAGGAAAATGTTTCAACATATTAGCTCCCATTGTCTTCTCTGGCTTTTTATTGAAGGAAAAGGACAATAAAAATAGAGAAAAAAAGGAAATGGGTCTTAGGGCAGAAAATGGATAAAGTTGTCTTCCAGGTCTTATGAACAACATCAGAATATGCCTTTAATTTTTTTAAAAATGTGTCATGTCATTTGAATAAAGCAGGGCCACATGGGAAACAGAGAGCTATGAAAAATAATTGAGTGCCATGTCTGGTGCATAGTATGTGTTCAGTAAATGTCTGGTGAATGAATCTCTTGGTCAGTGAAAGATGAAGTGATGTGAAGCTACATAAATCAGACTTTTCTTGAATCTCCATCTCTTCTCAGATTCTAACTATGCACTTGCAGAGATCTTTGAAAAACTACTGGCCTAAATGGTATTAACCTTGGAAAGGCATGATGGTTTACGTGGGGAAAGACAAGAGGATCTACAGTAGGAGTTCTCTACTTTGATGGGTTATATCAGAATCATATGGAGGGCTTGTTAAAACACAGGTTGCTGAACCCCACCCTCAGAGTTTCTAACTCATTAGGTCTCAGTTGGGGCACATAATTTGCATTTCTATGTGCCCAGGTGGTCAGGTTATGATGATGCTACTTATCCAAGAACCACACTTTCAGAACCATTGTTGTAAGGGAAGAAACAATGGTCTGAAATTTCAGAAAGGTGTTTTGTTGTTTTATTTTGTTTTTTTCTTTCTTTTATACCAGAATATACTAGTTCAGATAGTACACACCTTGAAAATTACTGAAACATAATAAACTACATGAATCTACCACATGTATTTGTATAATCTTTTACAGTGAACATTTGTCATGTATATCAAATTTGGTTCTCAAAAGAGCTTCATAAAATAGAAAGGTCAGTAATTATTATAATGATATTTTCAATAGATGAGAGAAAACTCAGATGACGTAATAGGGAACATCTTGAAGGCAGTGATCACATCACTGTTATATTAGTATCCCTAAAACTTAGCAATGTGGATAAAACATAAACCATGTTCAAGAAGTGTTTAATTAGTTAATTGGGTTTTCACATAACTTGTAAACCATTGAACCAGACATCAAACAGAGTCATATGATTCCAAATTTGGTGCCCTTTCTAATTTTCTATAATACTGTCATATCAGAGTATCTCTTCCCCTAATTTCTCTTCTATTTGTATGAAGAGGAGTTTATCGACAGCCATAGAAAAAGTCAAGACTGTAAGAGACTTAAAGGTCGGGACGATGGTATCTTCATCTCCTTCTGTGTAAGAGGATGTCTGACACATAGTAGGCATACCACCCATGACTTTGGAAATGAATTGTGTCTCTATCTTCCCCACCAGCTACAAAATCATGATGGTATGTATCTGCCATCCCAGAATTGCTGGCAGGCCTCAAGCTTGGGAAATAAGTTTCAGGGAAACCACAAGCCATGGAGGAGAGCCACTTGGGGTTTGGGCCATATGGCTCTGGCTTCTTCCTCATAAGAAGGAAGCAGCCTCTTTTAGACCAAAAAGCTTAGGAGGGGTGCCTGCCAATTCTGCTAACTGGCAGCTCCAGACTGTGCAACCCTTGAGCTCATTCCGCTAAGCTTCCAAGTCCCCAAATGTGTTCAAATCAAGGGAACGCTGTTGAATTGAAATGGATTTCTCCATCGCTGCGAGGGAAAAAGGCAAGCCTTAACTTTGACTTCTAAGCAGAGTCCCAGAGGGAGTATGCCTAATTAGACCAAGGATCAAACTCCTACATGCCCTGCCAGAGAGGCCCACTGAGTTTCTGTGGGCCGATGGCCATAGAATCTGTTTTCTGCTCAAAGTGGCCTGGCTTTCCAGAGGGGGAAAAAAAAATGCATGTTATCTTATCCACATAATTTATAGTGTTGGATGACGTTTCCTAAATCAGTAATAGACTAAACTCTGTATTTCTGGTATTCTTACAAAAGGGAACAGCTCTCATAGATGTCCCTTTCATCATATCTATACATTTCACTTGGTTATTTGAATAAATATATGCTAAATACAGTTAGGTCTTCATTACAAATTATGAGCAACTTTAAAATAACTTCCATAAAATCCAAGCCATTAATGTTTGTTTACAAAATTAGCTGTAATATTAATACAAGCAATAATCACTACATACAACTGAAAGTTTGCTGAAAGCACTTTCAAACTAAGAATTAGATTATGCTTCTTTAAAGAACTTATACCTTAAATAAACATACAATCATTTTTACTAAAATCTAGACATAATTGTATAAATATTTTTCTCTCAGAAATCTCAGTGATAAAGCAGTGTATTTGTAAATCAAATGAACATATTTGAACACTCTATTTGTATTATTAAACTCCACACATGGAGCTCTCTGGACATCTTTATGTCCCAGCCAACTTAAAATATCCCAGTTGCTTCAAGAGAAGGGACTAAAAGCCTGGGGATTAGAAGAAGTCTCTAGGGGCCAGATGTCTTGAGCCAAGAGTGGAATACGCAAGAGTGAGAACAAGAAGTGAAGGTTAGAGGTGATCTGTAAGGGGCAGATGTAGCTGATACAACATCACACTATGAGAAAAAGAAAAAGTAAGAAAGAAAAGGGGGGAAAAATGTTCACCAGGGGAATAGATTCAGAAAGAAGCCAGATGAAAGAAAGTTTACAAGTTAAGAAAACGGATGGGACTGGCATCAAAACATTCAAGTGGGGTCTACTGGACAGAGTGACAAATTGTAACTGCTAGATCTTGCCTCTTTTGCGGTCTTAACTCCTCTGATATAAGAAGACAGCCACCATAGACTGATGTTGCCTAACATTTTCATACATAGCTTGCAGCAAACTGTCTTATAAGAGGAGATGGATTAACATGACAAATATTTATTAAGTACAAATATACACCAGACACTGCACTCCATGCTATTTATACATCGTGTTCATACTGCTAAAACTCACAACCCAGGGGGAGACAAGCACTTAATACTATTTGAATCCAAGTAAATGTTTTCTGAATTTTTAATTGTGTTGGTGTGTATGTGTTTGGGTGAATGTGCAATCGAAGAAACCACAAATGGGAATAATTTCAGAAAAACATCCTGGAATAATTAATATTATATTAAATATTCAGCAAAAAAGGTCGACCACCAACATACTTCGAAATTGATTCAACATCACAGGTTAGTGTCTGAGAATGACTAAAGATTTGGAGTCAGGGAGTTTGTGTTTCTGTCTTGTTCATATTCTTCGTTGAATCATCTGAACTACCTGGACTCTCAGTTTTGTCACATCTCACTGATTTGTAAAAAATAGATTAAATGTGTGGAACATAGAAAATATTTATTAAATGCTCACTATTTGTATAATAAGAAGGTGTCAGTGTCACCTGATGAGATAGCCAAACACCTTATCCATATTCTGAATGGTGAGAATGGAAGGATCTCGTCACTTACTTCCATGGTGACGGAGAGAGTGTTCAGAGGAGGGACCTTCTCATTTCTTCTCCATACTCTTTACACTTATTTCCCAAAGTCCTCTCCTGTGTGACTTCTTTGCTAGGAGTAGAGTGTCTTCACTAATCTGTCCCACCAACATATGCACACACAGGTCAGCAGGAAAAATTTCTTAAAGTTTATACATATCACCACTGCAATATCACTTTTTTGCAATATCATTGTTGTCTATAAAACTGATTTTCTGTTTAAGTCCTTCAATATCTGAGAAAAAGAGTGTCTCATTAACAGTAAATCCTAGAACTGGCATTCCAGCTCAAGGGGGGGACCAGAATCTCCTTGGTGTGTTGGAATGAGCATGTGGAGGACAGTTCTACAGGTGTTTATAGAAGCACCTTGGAATAATCTCCTTTGTTGGGGTGGGGACAGCATTCCCTTCATCAGCCCCATTGAGGCTCACTGAACTCCTTGGAAATATCTAACAGCCTTGGGACTCAGGCCAATTAGTGCATTTCTCTGAGCACAGTGTCCTCTTTAGTAAAATCAAGCTAACAATACCTGTCTTGCAGGGTGGTTGTAAGTGCTTACAAAATGAGAAATGGGTAGTGCCTGGCACAGAGCCTGTATGGAATAGGCACCAAATGCACTGACCCTAGAGGACTCTTTACAATCTAGCTCTAGACTAGAAATCAATTTATCTCTTGCTTATTCCTTTCATACACCATAGTTACACTTTCCAGGATGACTTTTATGTATCCTCATTTTACTTAAGGATTTTTCTCTGCTTTCTACTCTTTTTAACCTGGTGGGCTCCTATTCATCCTTCATGGTCCAAAACAAATGTTACTTCCTCTCCTTAGCTCTTTTTTGGCTTTACCCATCAAATCACAGGGGAATTAATCCTGGCCTATGTTTCTTGTACTCACATAAAATTTTCTTTATTCCTCTATTTTAATGTAAATCATAATTTTGGACAAAGAGATAAAGAGACGGATTCATAGATGATAGAAAATTAGGTAGAAATACAGACAGAAAGACAGACAGATGCAGACAGATAGATAGGTATCCTGAGTCACCAAGAGCTCTCTAAGATCAAGAACAATTCCATATTCCTTATTCATCTTTTTTTAAATTAATAGAGCTTGTTTTTTAGAGCAGTTTTATGTTTACAGCAGAATTGAATGGCAAGTACAAAGTTCACACATACTCTCCCTCCTCCTCCTACACACACCTTTCCCCCACCAACATTTCCCATTAGTGTGGTACATTAGCTATAACTGATGAACCCACAATGACATATAATTGTCAACCAAAGTCCATAGTTTACATTAGGGTTCACTCTTTGTGCCCTACATTTTCTGGGTTTTGATAAATACATAATTCCATATATCCACAATTACACTATCATACAGAATAGTTTTATTGTCTAAAAGTCCCCCTGATGCAAGAGGAAAGAGATATGGGGACGTATGTATATGTATAACTGATTCACTTTGTTATAAAGCAGAAACTAACACACCATGGTAAAGCAATTATACTCCAATAAAGATGTTTAAAAAAATAAAATAAAATAAAAATCCCCCTACTCCATCTATGCATCCCTCCTCCCTTGCCCTTGAACCTCTGGCAATCATTGATCTTTTTACTACCTCCATTCTTTTTCCTTTTCCAGAATGACATATTGTTAGAATCATTCAATATGTAGCTTTTCCAAATTGGCTTTTTCACTTAATTATATGCATTCAAATTTCCAGTGTATGGTTTTGTGGCTTGGTAGGTCATTTATTTTTATTGGTGAATAATTTCATTGTTGGATATACCACAATTTGTTTATCCATTCACTTACTGAAGGCTATCTTGATTGCTTCTAAGTTTCGGCAATTATTAATAAAGCTGCTATACACATTTGTGTGCAGGTTTTTCTGTGGATATAAATTTTCAACTCATTTGGGCAAATGCCAAAGTGTACAATTGATGAATTATATTGTAAGCGTATGTTTAGTTTTGTAAGAAAATATCAATATGTCTTCTAAAGTGTCTGTACCATTTCGAATTCCCACCAGCAAGGAGTGAAAGTTCCAATTGCTTCATATCCTTGCCAGCATTTGGTGATAATCAGTGTTTTAGAATGTTACCATTCTAATAGATGTATAGTGGTATCTCATTGTTGTTTTAATTTGCAATTCCATAATGACATATGACGTTGAACATCTTTTCATATGATGATTTGTCAGTTGTATGTCTTCTTTGGCGAAATATTTGTTCAGATTTTTTGTTCATTTTTTAAAATTGAAGTATAGTTGATTTTCAATATTGTGTTAGTTTCAGGTGTACAGCAAAGTGGTTCAGGTATACATATATATATATATTTCAGATTATTTTCCATTATAGGCTATTACAAGATATTGAATATAGTTCCCTGTGCTTTACAGTAAAACCTTATTGCTTATTTATAATATATATAATAGTTTGGATCTGTTAATCCCATACTCCTAATTTATTCTTCCTCCCCTCTTTTTCCCCTTGGGTAACCATAAGTGTGTTTTCTATGTCTATGAGTCCATTTCTGTTTTGTATATAGATTTATTTGATTATATTTTAGCTTCCACATATAAATGATATCATATAATATTTATCTTTCTGTCTGACTTTACTAAGTTTAATATTCTCTAGGTCTATCTGTGTTGCTGCAAATGGCAATATTTCAATCTTTTTATGCCTGAGTAATATATATATATATTTATATACATATTACTGTCATATATATATATATCACCTTTTCCTAAGCCAATCGTCTGTGGGCACTTGAGTTGTTTCCAGGTCTAGACCATTGTAAATAGTGCTGCTATGAACATTGGGATACATATATCTCTTTAAATTAGAGTTTTCATCTTTTCAGATATGTACCCAGGAGTGAGATGCCTGGATCATATGGTAGCTCTATTTTTAATTTTTAAGGAACCTCTATATTGTTTTCCACAGTGGCTGCACCAATTTACAATCCCAGCAGTATAGGAGAGTTTCCTTTTCTCCATACCCTCTCCAACATTTATTATTTGTAAACTTTTTGATAATGGCCATTCTGCCAGGTGTGAGATGATAACTCATTGTGGTTTTGATCTGCATTTCTAAAAATTAGCAACGTTGAGCATACTTTCATGTGCCTGTTGGTCATTTGCATGTCTTCCTTGGAGAAATGTCTATTTGTCTTCTACTCATTTTTTAATTGGTTTCTTTTCTGATATTAAGATGTATGAACTGTTTGTATTTTTTGGATATTAATCTGTTGTTGTTCACATCATTTGCAAACCATTTCTTCCGATCCATAGGCTGTCTTTTCATCTTGTTGATGGTTTCCTTTGTTGTGCAAAAGCTTTTAAGTTTGATTAGGCCCCATTTGCTTATTTTTGCTTTTATTTATTTTGCCTTGGGAGACTGATATCTGAAAATATTGCTATGATTTATGTCAGAGAATGTTTTGCCTATGTTCTCTTCTAGGAGTTTTATGGTGTCATTTATTAAATTTAGGTCTTTAAAACATTTTGAGTTTATTTTTGTATATGGTATGAGGGAATGTTATAATTTCAATGCTTTTTAGATCTAGCTGCCTAGTCTTTTACTCATTTTTTAATTGGGCTGTTTGTTTTCTTCTTGAGTGTTAAGAGTTCTTTGTATATTTCAGATAACAGTCTCTTATCACATATGTATTTTGCCAAGATTTTCTACTACCTTGTAACTTGTCTTTTTATTCTCTTAACAATGCCTTTTGCAGAACAGAAGTTTTTAATTTTAATAAAGTCCAATTTAATTCTTTTTTATCTTTAATGGATCATGCTTTTGGTGATGTTTCTAATAAAAGTTATCACCAAACCCAAGGTTATCTAGATTTTCTACCATGTCATCTTCTAGGAGTTTTATAGTTTTGCATTTGACATTTAGATCTCTATTAATTTGAATTAAATTTTGTTAAAGGTGTAAGGTCTGTGCCTAGATTATTTTTTGCATGTGGATGTCCAGTTGTTCTAGCACTGTCTCTTCTCCATTCTATCACCTTTGCTTTGTTGTCAAACATCAGTTGACTAAGTTTGTGTGGATCTATTTCTGGACTCTATTTTGTTCCATTGATCTCTTTTTCTCTTCTTCATCAATACCACACTGTCTTGATTACTGCAGCTTTATAGTAAATCTTGAAGTTAGGTAGGGCCAGTCCTCAGACTTTGTTCTTCTCTTTCAATATTCTGTTGCCAGTTCTGAGCTTTTTGCCTTTCTATATAAATTTTAGAATCAGTTTGTCAATATCTAAAAAAAAATAACTTTCTGGGATTATGGATTGGGATTGCATTGAATCTATAGTCTATAAAGTATAATCAAGTTTATCTTTTTCCTGCTTGGGCCCAACACAGTACTTGGCACATTTTAGGGGCCTCATTAGTTTTTATGGATTCCAGACATCCATTCAGACCAATTAAAGGTGGATAATTTTCTACCACTTCAAAACCTTTAGACAGTAGGTTTGCAGTGGTTGTTCTTGCAATACAATCACTCCCTCTTCCCTCTAGAGTAAGAATAGTGAGGGACGGAAGAAGTGACCATGAGGATGAATTGTGTGATATACAGCACAGGACAGGAAATATTCTCTCTCTGCTTTGCTGATGGCTGTACCCAAACACCTGGAACATTTCTTGCTGTATCATAGGAACAAAAAATAGATATTTTTTGAATGTTGAATGAATATGTTTTTTGGCCAGAGATCAACATGCTGAAGCAATTTCAGTTCCCCAATATACCATGTTTTTCCGCATCTAAGTCCTTGCCTAAGCTATTTCCTCTGCCCGGGACACTCTCCTTATTCTCCCCACTTTCCACTTAACTAACTCTAATTAATCTTTAAGCACATGCTTACACATTACTTCTTTCTTGTCTATATCTCTCATGTACTTTGTTCCCTATTTTTCTTCCAAGGATCAGAACACTTTGTCATACATTAAGTACTCAACATGTAATTCCTGTTTAAAATAATATATTCCATCCTGTTCAAGGATCTGCTCAATATCACAAAAACATATATTTGTAAATAATTCCTGAATGAGTTTTTCATAAACAGATGCCAAATCTACACTCTAGATTAGATTCTCTAATATGTCTTTGGATGTAGCATTGCACTGATAAGAGTATTTGCATTTTCATCTCCTTGATCTATGGTGTAAACAAAATGAACACTCCAGATTCAAGTTCTCTCTCTTATTGGAAAAACTGCCTCCAGTATAGGAAGGCATCTTGTATCACGCCACCTTAAAGGCAGCTGTTATCCATTTCCTGAGTGTTCCAGTTGCAGCTTCTGGTCTTCTGCTGAAAGATTTCATTCCATTATTTATAACTCGACCTATCAAATGTCAATGGGAAGATTCCCTGGAAAGGTGTGTTGCTGTGGTTACCAAGAGCTTCTCTCATCCCAGGAAGAGTCTGCTTTCTGAGGTTCAGAACAGGCTTTAAAACCAGCAGGAATCACACATGTTGAAGTAGAGATGTGTGAAGGGCACAAAGAA